>NW_003302551.1:11065596-11436010 GCF_000004255.2 Arabidopsis lyrata subsp. lyrata
TCTTAAAAAACCGGATATCCGCTATGTTTACAGTACAAACGTTGTGTTATTAAATGCTTAAAGATCAATCGACGTTTTGTGGGCATCCATAACTACTTCAAATTTATGTGGGGGGAGGTGGGGGAGGGGGTCGGGGGAATGTGTTTTTTCGTGTGTTTTTAAAACTTTTTATGTATGATATTAATGAATTTAGGATTTTAAAACACTATTTCCGGTTATTCGTGGATACGGATACGGATATCCGCTATGTTTACAGTACAAACGTTGGGTTATTAAATGCTTAAAGATCAATCGACGTTTTGTGGGCATCCACAATTACTTCAAATTTATGTGGACAAAGATTACATTAGACTACATCTTTTGATATTTTCTCTTGAGTGGTAAGAATCTCTGTTCGAAAAATCTCTGCCTAATCTGATTATTCTCCGTTTAATTGCTAGACCCACCCTATCCGCCTCGATTAGTGACTATTCTTCTAAAGAAATTGGGTACCCGATTACTTTCCGCCTAGCGAAAGTAATCCCTGGAATATATACCCCATTCCGTCCAGCCAAGGGGAACGCTTTTCCGATGAACCATCTAATTCACCATCTTAACTTTAACCACACACTCTTGAGCTCCATAATGGTTCTCCAACAACCAGGACCTAACTCCATAATACATGGAAGCTTCTGCAAGGTTCAACTCAAACCGAGCTCATTTTCCCAACCAACAATACAACTTGCCATTGTTTTCTCTATGCCAAACTGTCTCGGAAACATATAAATATAACAAGAACAAACCGTAAAAACGAAATCCCACCGTTGATTATCTAGCCCGCAATACCATGAACGACTCCATAAATTGGCAGCTCGATCGGACATCGTTACAACCTCCAAACGATGCCCACAATAACCAATCTTGAAACTGTTCTTGTTCCATGAAACTGTTCTTGTTCCATAAAACACTTGGGTTATTAAATGCTTAAAGATCAATCGACGTTTTGTGGGCATCCACAACTACTTCAAATTTATGGACAAAGATTACATTAGACTACATCTTTTGATATTTTCTCTTGAGTGGTAAGAATCTCTGTTCAAAAAATCTCTGCCTAATCTGATTATTCTCCGTTTAATTGCTAGACCCACCCTATCCGCCTCGATTAGTGACTATTCTTCTAAAGAAATTAGTTACCCGATTACTTTCCGCCTAGCGAAAGTAATCCCTGAAATATATACCCCATTCCGTCCAGCCAAGGGGAACGCTTTTCCGATGAACCATCTAATTCACCATCTTAACTTTAACCACACACTCTTGAGCTCCATAATGGTTCTCCAACAACCAGGACCTAACTCCATAATACATGGAAGTTTCTACAAGGTTCAACTCAAACCGAGCTCATTTTCCCAACCAACAATACAACTTGCCATTGTTTTCTCTATGCCAAACTGTCTCGGAAACATATAATAATAACAAGAACAAACCGTAAAAACGAAATCCCACCGTTGATTATCTAGCCCGCAATACCATGAACGACTCCATAAATTGGCAAGCCTTCAAAATTCGCCCATCCAACTGCTTTTATCTCCATCTTCCCTTCACTTTCTTTCTCTTCTTCCCCACACCCAAACCGAAATCAACCCTCTCTCTTCTTCTCACCACCACCTATATCACCAAAGTACACTTACATTTTTGGTCAACTGTCCTGAGAGAACTCTACAGTTAAGCGTGCTTGAGCTGAGAAAGTTTCAGGATGGGTGACCTTCCGGAAAGTGATAATCGGAACTATGTGAGTAAAGATAAAACACATGAAAAGATCGTGTGGTAATTTGTAGGATCCGTAAAAAGTCTTTAAAGCCTCCCGGACATGACAGATAAACCTTCGCATAGGAGTGAGACCCACATATCTGAGAGAGGACATGGGTGCTCACTTGTATGAGCATCTCCAAAGGGATCTCAAATTTGAGGTTGTGAGGTTTAGGGTTATGTCTCTCCAAAAGAAAACCACAAATTTAACTTCAAAAAAAATTGTATTTTGCATAATAGTCCTTGCTATTGATTATAATTACATAAAACTAAGATTTTTATAAATAACAATAAAACACATATTAAAAATATTACAAGCAATATTAATTAGTTAGATATTACGTTATAAAATAGAATTGCACAAAACAATAATAAAAAACACAAACAAAATCATAAAATAAAGCTAAATTACCAAATTATTGAACCTAATTATTTCCGTAATGCTTCCATATATGATCAATCTATGCATTTTGAAGAGCTAGATGAGTCTCTTTATTTTTTATTTGTAGATTGTGAGATAATAAATATTGAAATCAAGTACTTTCGTTTATTGCCATAAAATTTTAAGGCTTAATATGTTAAAATAACAAATTAGTCAAAGTATTTATAAGATAGAAATAATTGTGAGGACCAAAATGCAAATAAAAAAGATGAAACCTCAAATTTGAGGTTTTGAATAGTGAGACCTCAAATATGAGGTTTCACTATTCAAAACCTTAAAATTTAAGGTTTTGAGGTTGCCTTTGGAGAACAAAAAACCTTATATTTGAAGATTTGAGGTCTCCTTTGGAGATGCTCTAAGGACGGTCGGGCGTTATATTTTTGCAACAAAATTCATTTAATGTAATCTTTGTTCACATAAATTTCATATTTTCGAGTCTCTGCCTTGCCGTAGCAGACTCTACTTCTCCTTTTTCCGGTATCAAAGCTTTCAAGAAGGTGGATTCGTCCCTTGTTTCGGCATCTCTTTACCTATATCACTAAATCCTCTTTGAGACGTGGCTTTTTAGACTTCTGTCCTTATCTAAGACATCGGTAATGCTGAGGAAAGCGGCGAAGCTAGGTGGAGAAAGCCGGTTGAGTTTTAAGCAGTGGCCCTCTCTTCGAGTGATCGGTGGTCTGTGCAGTGTGTGCTCCTTTGGATTTATGTGGCTCTTATGAGTTAACGGGGTTTTTTTTTTGGCATTTCTTTGTTGTATTTTCTTAGTTTTATGAGAAGTTTTTAAAAGTTTTTATGACGTTAGTGTTTGCCTTTATAAAGAAGACATACACGATTATAAATCTCGACCTCTCCACATAATTTAGTTGTCCTATTATTTTCTCACTAAAAACGCATACAATGTGGACTGGAGATCGTAAGTGACCTTCAGTATCTTGACAACAAATCTATATTGGTGATCGGAGCTACTGGCTTCTTAGGAAAGAGTACTGATCTATATCTCTCTGTATAATTGTCTTTAGATATATTGGCAATAACGCTTCTTAAAATTTTGTAACGTCCATTAATTAGTTTTAATTTTTTACAAGGGGTATTTGCTAACAAATCCTTTGAATTAATTATACGAGAGTCAATTTCATAAAGAGGATGAAAGCAATATCAGCATTTTATTAATGGTTCTTGACATTGAAGCAGCTGGATCGACATGTGTTCAAAAATAAAATAAAAACTTTTTTGTTTATCAAGAAGATATACACTAAACTTCAAATAAATATTGTTTTTTTTTTTCTTTTGAAATTTGTAATAAGTATTGTTAGTTGTTCTTAACTTTTATGTTAGCTTTCTTTTAACTTGTATGCAGTTTTTGTGGAGAAGATACTAAGGTTGCACCAAACTTGAGGAAACTATATCTTCTTCTTAGAGCATCAGACGAAAAATCTGCTACTGAGAGGTTCAACAAAGAGGTTTAATATCCACTTTTTACTACAATTTGCTAATTACTTTGATTAACTAGACCAAACACCTTGTTATTCAAAATTAAATATTGCTAGAAATATTTTAAAATTGTAATGTACCTACATTTAAATAATATTGCTTCAGTATGAATATTGAAAATGATACTTCGAGTTTTTAGGAGCTTATGTCCAAATATTGTAAATAAATATAAGTATCGATCTTAGAGCGATGCTAATTAATAGAAATGTTATAACCTTGAATTGTTCCAAATGTCTGTAGATTTTGGGAAAGGACTTGTTTTGATGTGGTGAAGAAAAAGTATGTGATCACTATTGTGAATGGAGACATTTTCCTTGATGATTTGGGCCTTCATCATCAAGACTCCGAGTTGGAACATCAGATGGTCCACCAAGTAAATTAATACTATTATAACCAAATTTTATTCTTATCAAAATTTAAGAAAAGAAAAAATAAATTATAAGTGAATTTCTAACAATGTGAAACTTAAAAAATGTTAAATTAATCACATATGTACCACTTGGGATCAACACATTGGGATCTACCAAAGCCCCGAATTTTGCCAAGAGATATCCTAAAGTTTAAGTCTTTGTTCATGTTTCCACATGTATACACACATACTCACACAAAATTGACAAATAATTAATTTTCTTGAAAAAACTTAGCCAGCTTCAAGCCACCGGAGCCTTGACCGAGACCATCACACAAGCTATGAAGGATTTCGGACTCACTAGGTGATCCCTAGTTACATTTTAGTGTTGCTATCTACTTCATCTATTAAAATTCATAATTTCTTGAATATAAAATAGGGCAAAAATGTACGGATGGCCAAACACATACGTGTTCACGAAAGCAATGGGAGAAATGTTGGTAGGTGCAAAAAGGTAAAATATGTCGGTGGTGATAATTCGTCCTTCGACTATTACCAGCACTTTCAAAGAACCATTCTCAGGTTGGACCGAGAAAATCAGGTAAAATATGAAAAAAAAATTAACTGACTAATATCAAATTATTAACTAGTGAAGTAACAACACTTTAATTTATATATAGGACTGTGGATAGTGTAGTTGTTGGGTATGGTACAGCAAAACTCACATGTTTCCTTGGTGATCTTAACGCTATTTCAGATGTCGTATCTACTTTCATCTTTCTACATACACATTTGTGATTTTTTGTATAAGATTATAGTGTCCGCATAGAGAAACTGCATAAATATATTACTGAATTGTTTTATAATTATTTGATGGACTAGATTCTTGCAGACATGGTAGTCAATGCGATGCTAGTATCAATGGCTGTTCGGGCTGGTAGACAGAAAGAGATGATTTATCATGTGAGTTCTTTAATGAAAAATCTATTAAAATGAGATAATGCCGGAGATAGCATACATGTATTTCTCAAACAAACCATGGACCAACAAAGAAAGGATGGTGATTCGGGTCAATGATATAAAGGTTTTGAGTTCTATGCCTAGTTTTCATAGGTACATGACCATTCATTACTTACTTCCTTTGAAGGTAGTATTTCGAACCATTTGTCATGTGGTGAACTTATATTTTAAGACAAGGGTCCAGGAGATGGGACTAGCAAAAGGGTAAACTGGACATGGTTAGAGTTATTACGGATCCTAAAGAGGAAGCAAAATTCACTGTTAGCAAGCTATTACTTGGTTTGCACAAAAAAAAAAAAAAAAAAAAAAAAAAAAGCAAGCTATTACTTGGAGAATTGTGGCTGAAAGCAAGCAGAGTTCCGTACGAAAAGGACTATGATTATATTGTCTTCTTATGCTAATTTATTATGTATGAGTTAACGTACTTAACAAAAAAGTATCTGCCAAATTCTCTATTATTCGTCTATTATTCCTCTACCTCTAAACTACCAAAAAATAAAATCTATAATATAGATAGTTAATGGGATAATAAGAAGTTTAGATCTCAGTCAGTTGGTAACAATACCAATATACCATGTGCTACATATTTCAAATCTAAAGAAAGGAAAATTATCTAATGTGTTGTCATAATGCTGTTCAAATCAAAACTAAATTATTTTCTTACTAATTAAAATGGTCAACTAATCAACAAAAAAAATATTGAACAGTTTGACATATTGCTAATAAATTAAATCATTTTAGTATGGTATATAATCTATTAGTATTTAATTTTGAAGATATTTTATAGCCTATATAAATCTCACTTAAGTTCCAAAAAAACATAGAACAAGAAAAATGGTTGCTTATGTCGATAAAAACTTTTCACCAGCTTGTTTACTGGTTTTACTTCTTTTTGTTGTCTCATCATATGCAAAGTTTAGTACCATGGTTACAACAGATGAGATCCGCACCTTATGCACCAAAGCAGGTGTCAAATCTTCATTGTGTTTTGAGGTTCTAAAAGCAACTCCTGAAATTGCTAAACTAGATTTTTTTGGTCTCGCCAAATATTTGATCAATTATCATGCTCAAAATATTTCGGATACGCTGAAGCAATTTAAATTATCAGGAGGCTATATACCGGATATTGATTCTGAATATCGCTTATGTAAAGAATTATATAAAGATGCTCTCGACAAATGTCCTTATGCCCTCAAATATTTGGCTGCCAAAGACTATTACAACTTCAAATTTATGGTAGCTCAAACGAT
Source organism: Arabidopsis lyrata subsp. lyrata (assembly GCF_000004255.2). Taxonomy (NCBI): domain Eukaryota; kingdom Viridiplantae; phylum Streptophyta; class Magnoliopsida; order Brassicales; family Brassicaceae; genus Arabidopsis; species Arabidopsis lyrata. The sequence goes on from NW_003302551.1 coordinate 11,071,934, forward strand.
GGGAGATATGAATAATTGTATTTATGATGAGTTGTCAACAATGAAGCCAGTACCACAATTTTTTATAACTAAAACTAATGATATTCAAGAAATTGGTTACTTTATCATAGTATTTGTCCATTGTTTCATACAAAATGAACCAATAGACTGTGGTAATTCTCGCGATCTATAATTATAATAATATTTAGTATGGTTCTTGTCTTTATCCCTAAAAAAGTAATAAAGATGTATGATTTTATCCCTAAAAAAGTAATAAAGATGTATGATTTTATCCTTCACATTTATGTTTCGAAAATAGCAAATGCACCCTACGATAATCAATCCTAGGGCTAGTTCAAATCTAGTTAGATTCTCAAACCATTTTGCTACTTTAACATTTTGACAGTATCGTCAATTTTATTCATGTATTGTAGATATTTATAAGAACCTAAAAATCTTTTTTACCCCGTAAGCACCGGTTAATCCCCGCCTACACCATTTAACCGCTAGACTACCTAACAATTACACCTTTTGTTTCAATGAGTTTATCGAATAGAACTAATAACTGCTCACTTTCTTACATGCATAATGTTTTTTCTTTATTCTAAAACATGAATACGCACAGTTATTAGTAATAATAAGATATCAATATTACACTAGCTATTACTGTCACAACCAACTAGCGGCAGAGATCATAATTAATAAACTATGAGATAAGGAATCACACAAATTAAAACATTGAAAGCATGAAAACAAGAGTAGAGATTCTAGTATCTAAAAGCATCACAATCATGGTTACGTGTTGAAATCTATGAGTACGCTCCCGCGTGTACAACGTTGTTGTGATGGTCGTTTTTGTTTAGGGATTTTTAAGTCTCGTACTTGTATTATATTGTGTGCTTAATTAAACTTCGTTTTCTTTAACATATTTCCGTGTATGTTGTGCAAGATGCAAAACATCTCTTTACGTAATTAAGTTTCCTTTCAATCTCATGTCATTAAGCTTTTTCAAAATGTGAACGTATTGAAGATTCTTTAAATCCTTTAACAAAGGGAAAAAGATTCCTTAAAACAAAACAGGTTGGAACAATAAAAAAGATTGACAAAAAAATTCCAATATTGGTTTTAACAAGTGGTAATACTTCATATATAGTAGAGGAAAGGTTGGTCATGACCATCGAGAAACATGTAGACCAGGCCATGTGATGTAATTTGAAGATGCTAATTCGTTCGTATTCAACATATTAACAATGAGCAGGGGATTTTTTTTGGGCATGTATAGGTTGGACAGAGCATCTGAGGTGTTACGTTGAGTAGCAGACATGAATTTGACGTAACGAAAAGAAGGACAAGAAAATGTGAGATAGTGATTAATCATAGCAACTCTGATTGTAACGCTCCGACCACCACGCCTCTTTTAATGGGCCTCACGTCCTCTTTCGGGTCCGTGGGCCATCCGTATCTGATACGTACGTGAGACTTTAAAACTTGGTTATCGAAGCTACACTATAAGAATATTGGCTTTTAATAGCACAATACTATAGCGTTTTGTTCACAAATGCTATTATAAGTTATAGGACGAGTTTAAGATAGCGTTTGTAGTTTTGGAAACGCTATTAATACTCTTAACAGATAAAAATATAAACATGCGCCTAATAATTTGGGTTTCTAAGTATTTATAGCATAGTTTTTAATAGCAGAATTATCAGGAAACGCTATTAAAAGTGAACCGGGAAAACCTAAAAATAATTGGCCTTGAACCGAAACTAAATTTCCTTTTCCCTCTGAAAGTCTCGATATTTTCTTAAGTATAGCTCAGAGAACTCAAAACAAGCTCTCTTACATTGTCTCGCTCGATTCACTCTCTCACTCTCTCACTCGATTCAATCTCTCACTCGATTCAAGCTCTCTTACAATCTCTCATATCATTCGATTCAAGCTCTTTGTGTTTACGGGATCTACTCGATTGGTGTTGCATCTCTCTAACTATAAACGGTACTTGTGTGAAATTTCGTCTCGATTTAGGGTTTTTAAAAGTTGTAATTGATTCCAGTCGATTATTACCTTTGTTTGCAGGAAGATTTCGGCTTATTTTGTCACGGTCAAAGGTATGTTAGATTGTTAGGGTTTCAATTTGGGTTTCAAATTAGGATTTCGATTTGGGGATAATCGATCTGGGGATAATTGGGGTTTTCAATTTGGTTATTATTCTGTTTCTTTCTATTTGCAGAGAGCTTACTATACAATCTCCTTAAAACAAAACAGGTTGGAACAATAAAAAAGATTGACAAAAAAATTCCAATATTGGTTTTAACAAGTGGTAATACTTCATATATAGTAGAGGAAAGGTTGGTCATGACCATCGAGAAACATGTAGACCAGGCCATGTGATGTAATTTGAAGATGCTAATTCGTTCGTATTCAACATATTAACAATGAGCAGGGGATTTTTTTTGGGCATGTATAGGTTGGACAGAGCATCTGAGGTGTTACGTTGAGTAGCAGACATGAATTTGACGTAACGAAAAGAAGGACAAGAAAATGTGAGATAGTGATTAATCATAGCAACTCTGATTGTAACGCTCCGACCACCACGCCTCTTTTAATGGGCCTCACGTCCTCTTTCGAGTCCGTGGGCCATCCGTATCTGATACGTACGTGAGACTTTAAAACTTGGTTATCGAAGCTACAAATCACCACATGATCTTTCCCTGTGTTTTGTCCTCACTCACACAGTTCCGACAATAGCTTCCAGAAGGTCACCTATCCTGAAATTGTTTCATCTGAAGCACCCTTAACTGTAGAGTTCTCTCAGGACAGTTGACCAAAAAGATAAGTGCCTTTTGATGACATAGGTGGCCAAACTAATTCTTTTAGACCTCTCCCCATGCACCACCATATTCCTGAAACCAGAGTGCTACAATTCACCCCCACTAATAGATCGCAATGTCCTCGTTGCGGACCAAGTCCGTCACCCCGACGGTGTAAGCCCTCTTGACTCCACAGTCGCCTGGGTTTGGCTCAAATACCATTTATAAAGCCCCGACTATCATCTCTTTTAATGGGCCACACGTCCTCTTTCAGCCCGTAATCCCACCATCTTCCGACGGTCGGTACGCTATGTCCGAGAACCTTTAAAGAGTTGTTACCGACCCTACAAATCACCACATAATCTTTCCCTGTGTTTTGTCCTCACTCACACAGTTCCGACAAACACTTATCGGAAGGTCACCATCCTGAAATTGCTCCAGCTCAAGCACCCTTAACTGTGGAGTTCTCTCAGGACAGTCGACCGAAAAGATAAGTGCCCTTTGGTGACATAGGTGGCCAAATCAATTATTTTAAATCTCTGCGCATGTACCACCATATTCCTGAAACCGGAGTGTTAAACTGATATCATATAGAACTATCCTCATAGTTTAGAAGCTCTTCTATTTTTTGTTTAAAATATGTAATTTAAATTATGTAATAGGACAACGGTATTTAGAAGCTCTTACATAGACCTATATATAGAGATGAGAGTTTACAAATATCAGAAATGAAGAATAATGTATGGTTTCAAGATTTAGAGTTCAAGAAAATAATGCTGCTATTAATTTCTCTCATAAGCTCATGTCACTAATACGTTTACAAAAGGATGTGGGAGGGGCATAGGACTAATTCTTGAAGAAAGGGTGTCCCGTAGGTAGGGTTCTCCCAGATTTTTAAAAGGCCCCGAAGCAATGGGCCTATACCCGCGTGACCAAAGAGATAAAGCTGAGCAATTCTGCGTTTTAGGGAGAATTGTAACAACCCTCTCCCACAATTGTGGGTTTTTTTGTTTTAACATTAGGATTAAGTCCATGTGATTGGTAAGCCACAAAAACGTCAAGGCCTAGTCATTGTTGACACATGTATATGTAAATATGTAAGCATCTCTCTCTCCGTTAAGATAAGTAAACCCTTGCCGCTTTTGCCGAGAGAAATAAATAAAGAGAAATAATTTTCATGAGTCTTTGCTATCGCCGTTATCGTCTTGTTCATGTCTCTTTCACCACTAATCGTGTTGTGTTTTCTCAGCGACCACGTTGCCTTGGTCGGCGAATAAGACAAGCATGGGAAGAAATTGGTTGTGACGGAGACATTGGAAACGGAGATGGAGGAGACATCACATATGTTAACCGTTCAACCCTGGAACCAATGGCAATGGAGATGAGATTATTCCACAATGCCGGCAAAGCACTGATGAGTCTATTTTGTAGCCTAGTAGAGATGGTGGTATGGAGATCAGTTGAAGGGAAGAAAAAGAAGCAAGAAGCAAGAAGAAGGGAAAAGTGGAAGGAGGAAGACCAGTTTCAAGAGGGTGTTTTGAAGGGAGAATTCTCGTCATACCAAAGAGAATCAGATGACGAGTAAGAAGTCTCTCGAAAGATCTTGTTGCCATAAATCCACAGCAACCGACAGAGTTTGAATCGGGATTATATTACATAAGTTATTTGCATTGCTTTCCGCGTAAGAAATTTGTTATTTTGTCAAAAACTGGTAAGCATAGGACCATAGAAAACAGATCTGACGCAGCATATTCAGGAGAACGTTGGTGTGAAGCCCCGAACCTTTTTTTTTTAACATAATTAAATATCCCCATAAATACTTAATTAAATCAACCAATAAACAACAGCAACCAACAAGTACAAATGCAATTTCTTATAAATAAATAATCAAACAAACATATCCAGAACTATCCATCAATCCTAGTATAGTTCTAAAAACAGGTTCCAACAACATAATAAAACGCAACCAAACGAGTTCCTAGATCATCCTCTCTTCCTTGCCATGATTCCACGTCACACTTTTTCTTTACCTGCACCATAAAGAAAGAGCTGCATAAGTATTATCACAAATACTTAGTGAGACGATATTCCCATCAACAGGCTATATACACAAGCAAGATAGAAAAATCAAGACACTAAACAAAACCAATCAACAAATGAAACCAGGCAATTTCAGGAAGCTTAAAAGCTCCCAGCCATACCTTGTGTCGACCGACACCCTCCTGGTGTCGATCGTCACTAGACACCGACGCTGCAGCAGACCTGAAAAATGCACCTCGCCTCTCCCGATTCGGCTTTCTGCTGCCCACGTCGAGTCTCCCACGTCCCAAGGCACAAATACAAGCATACATGTTCATATCAACCAACAATCACACCTCAAATCATTCCCAGTCAACCTATAGACTCAAACAAAGCATCAAAACTTCCCAACTTGCTTAGATAAGCCATGGTCACGCACTCACCTCGATTTAGGATTGATTTGAGAGAAAGAACAGAAGAATCTAGCACTCCAACAACCTTCTCTCAACCCACAGCCGCTGATCTGCTCCTCCTCCTCTTGCTAACACCAAAAACAAGCTTTTCTTCTCTCCTTAACTCACTCAAACCCTTCTCTTTTCTCTCTAGGTCAACCACAAAGCCAACTCTCTCTTTCTCTCTTTTCTAGAACGACAAAACACTCAAAGAATGGAGAGAAAGGAGGTTGTAACGTTATTAAAATGAGACCTAGGGTTTTCCAAATCACTTCATGACTAAACCGGTGATTTAAAATGAACATGTCAAACCAGAAATTATTGGTGTCGACCGACACCACCTCCCAAATTTGGGGTCGGGATGTTACAGTGGGCGGTTCATCTAATGTTCGCTATGACTGGAAATTGCTGTAGATCTTCATGATACTACTGGCTGCATATTCAACGGTGAGATTAAGTTTCTAACGGTTAGAATTTGACTTATGTGTATGTTTCCAAGATAGATTTACATAGAAAAAATTGTGACAAAGTTTATATTGTTGCTCGGGTAAACGAGCTTGGCTTGAGCCCAAAATTTGCAGGAGTCTTTAAGACTCTCATAATTATGTCTAGGTTGATGGAGATCCAAGGTGGAGTTTAATAGTATGCGGTTGGAGGCAAGCTAGTAATTTGTCTAAAGGAGAAAGTAGAAGAGAGTTGTTCTTCATCTTCAATTAGGCTAAGGTTAGAGTGGTATTTGCGGATATGCAGTAACCTCTTTCCTTATATACTCTTCGATAGTTACCGAGTATAGGCTCGAGAATTATCTTTGGTTATTTATGTGAATTTGTGTGCATGATACAGTTAGGTCGTTAGTAACATGATACATAAAATGCATTAGTGACATGGTTTGATGTCATGCTTAACATACATTAAATTATAAAAATGATTATATATAAGTATATAAGAAGAGAAAACTAAAGAGTATGTGAAGGATACTTGAGGAGTTTGGACTGTAATGGACCGACGAGTTCATATACATGTCATTAAGTGCTGTCGAGCAATAAGGGGAAAGATCGAGCTACGGGCCATGGTCTTCCATAAGTAGGCTTGAGTAGCCTTCCATAAGTAAGCTTGAGTAGCCATGAGTTAAAAGAGGCTCGAGTATCCATAAGTTAAAATACTTAAAATTTAAAAAGAAAGTAAAATACTATATCTTGTTGTGAGCAAGACAAATGCATCTTTGTTTGATTGATAGACATTATGAATCTATGCTAAGTAATGGTTATTGATTATATTTGGAATGTTTTTACTATATGTCTACTGGGCAGAGTTGATCTGCTCACTGAGTAAACTTGTTTTACTCACCCTTTTTTTTTTTTTTTTCTCTTTTTCTCCAAGTTAGTAAGTTTCAAAAATTGTGGGTTGAAGTTTGTTCGTTGGTGAATTTTAAAGAAATAAACGTTTTGGTAAGAATGGATGAATAATATACAGTCCTATCCTTTGTGGCGTGACGGGTATTACATTCAATCCATTGCCTAGAACAACATGACGACTTTTCCATCATACTAGAACCACGAGCCACTAGCCCACCAAAGTAGAACCACTAGCCCATCACTTCAACTTCTTGATTTTATAATTATATATATTCTTAGTCTAATGGTCACATATCACTTCAAAGTCTTTTTTAGGGGAATAAAAAGATCTTGTGCCAGTTAACGTTAGTGACTACCAGTCAACTTAGTCTTCAGAAACCTTTTAATCACTCTTTCTGATATATTGTTCACAGTTTTGTTAGCGAAACTTCTTGATTGATACAAGGTAAAAGGTAGTCATTTTATATATGAAAGTTGTAGTGGAAGAGAGAGAGATAGAGCCCACATTAGAAGTCCACTGTAATGGGCCAAAACATTTTAATTCATATAATTAAATTTACTCAGATGTTATAGAAAAGTATGTTTATTATTAGACTATCATATATCTTTTAAAAATTACTCATATGTTTTGAGCATTTGTGTAATTATAGTTAACACCCTTCATTAGTTTTTTTAACTAATAAATTTTAATTCGTTTTTAATTAAAAATAATAAATAAAAATTTGATTATCCATGTCATTAATCCACATCACCAATCTCACGCTCCTCAAACTTATTTTATTTCCCCTCTTCTCTTTTTTTGTTTCCAAATCCAAAAAATCTTTTAGATCAAATAATCTGCAACTAACTTGGGTACAACATTTACAGAGATCTTCAAATTGCAGGATTGGGCTGGATCTTCCTAGACCCCACAGCCACAACGCTTGCTATAGGGTTCCAAATCAAAAGCTTCATCAGATCTACTCGCAACCTCGCTCACGAAAAAAGTCATCAAAAATCAAAACCCAAATCAAAGAGATCTATGGAATTCTACATGATTCGTTACAGGTTTGAGTTAAAATCAAGAATAGCTACTCTTTTACTTTGATTTTACATGTCTCTCGTTTAATCTTCCTCTCAATCGATCTATTTGGAGACATTTCTACTTCTATCTATGTTTTGATTCATACGGTTTAGTCTTCCTCCTATGTATCCCTCGAACATATTTTTACGTTTCTTAATTTGATTGTTGTTATTTGACAAATAAATTTCATATTGTCTTCTCCAAAAAAATGTTGCTTTCCGATCTGTATTATAAATCAGCCGTAAAGTGATGTAACTCAGCCGTAACGTGATGTAACTCAACCGTAACATATAATTTACACAACCTTTCTTCTTCCCATGATATAACTCAGCCGTAACATATAATTTACACAACCTTTCGTCTTCCCTAAATGATAACTCAGTCGTGATATGTAATTTACCGAACCTTTTGTCTTCCCTGAAGCATATAACTCAGCTGTAACATAATATACACCCATCTTTCATCTTCTCTGGAGAATATAACTCAGTCGTGACATGTAAATTTACCGAACCTTTCGTCTTCCCTTAAACATATAACTCAGCCGTAATGTAATTTTACCGAACCTTTCGTCTTCCCTAGAACATATAACTCAGCCGTGACATGTAAATTGACTGAACCTTTCGTATTTCCTTAAGCATATAACTTAGCCGTAATGTAATTTTACCGAATCTTTCGTCTTCCCTGGAACATATAACTCAGCCGTAACATGTAAATTGACCGAACCTTTCATCTTCCCTTAAGCATATAACACATCCGTGACATGTAAATTTGCCGCAAAACAATAAGAGACGCAACATTTCGTCTAACTTTATCATCGACCACAAACTTCACAAGTTTTTCGTGCGTTGTTTCCGCATCTATCTGCACAACTCTACACCCTCTTTCATCGGTGTTAAATACATATTTGTGTTTCTATACCCAATTACCGAAAACAACAATTACCGGAACAGGATCAACCATATCGGGAGAAGGATGAAAGAAATTGAAGAAGAATGAGGAAGACGATGAAGAATTGGAAGTTCCGGTGATGTGAAAAACTCAGGTGAAGAAGACGAGTTGAAAAAATTTGGCCCTATTTTTTTGTCCTTTGATGATGATGACATGGAATGTTGCATCCACGTCATATTTTAATTGATGAAGTGGCAAGTAAGCCATCAAACGAAAATGTAAATCAGCCTAATTAAACCAGCCATCAAACAAAACTTTAACTCAGTCGCAACATGAATACTATTACAGTAATTAAAAAAGGAAAAAACGGCAGCCAAATTCAGCCGTTTAATGTTGTAACTCAACTCAGCCGTAACGTTTAATAAGTCGGCCGTCATTGCATGCTATTCTAGTAATTAATCTTTCGCTACTAAGTCAGCCGTAATGAGGCCGAGTTTTCCGTTAATCCAGCTCATTACGGCTGATTTATGACACTTGAACATAAATCAGCCGTAACGTAATCCTATAACTAAGCTGTATTTGATAACTCAGCTAGCCGGAGAAAGTTAAGTCAACCGTGTCGAAGCAATAACCCAGCCAAAAATTTGACAAATCAACCATCGGGTGAAAACTCAGCCGTAACTTAGGCTGGGTTATGCTCGAATGTCAGCAATTTTCTCATAACTTAGACAGATTTCAGTAAGTCAGTCGTAACTCTAGGCTGGGTTATACTCGTAAGTCAGTCGTTTGCTCATAACTCAGCCATTTTTCTTAAATCAGCCGCAACATACCGTAACTTAGCCGTCACTGCCACTGTATCTCTTTACGGCTGAGTTCATTAATACACGTCAGCGATTTCTGACGTGGCGACGCGGCTTTGCTGACGTGGCAGTGGCATTTTTTGTAATTACGTTTATTCCTGTAACGTTTAACAGGGGCACGCTGGGTATAAAATATACCCGAAATATGATAGTAATAAAAAAAAGATCTGTATGTTTCTGGTCATTTCACCTAATTTGTATGACATCTGAGTAACTTATCAATATTCATGTAAATTCTTACCAATGTAGAGCCCACAACAAAAACGATGTTACTCGATTTTTTTAAGTGGTAATAGTTTGATTGAAACTATTTCGTAGTTCTCTTACTTTTTTACAGTCCATTGAGATAGATTCTAGAGGAATTCCGTATGGAATTGGAAGCTTCAAAGAGACTCTTGGCAAGCGCAAGCGCTATGGACAGTCTTCATCTTCATCTATATCCTTTCTGGATCTGCAAGAACAGCCGAAGGAAGCTCAACGCAAGATAGAAGAGCAGGCAGCATATAATGAAAAGAGAGATCTTGAGGAAGCTGCCCGTAAAGCTGAGCAAACCCGAGTGGCGGCTGAGCAAAAGGAGAAGCTCGCGCACTTGTCTTTGGTAGAGAAGTATCTGCGGCAAACCAATCCGCACTTCCTGGACTTCATGGCCACTCATTCAGCTCCTCAAGAAACCACAGACCCTCTCTCGCCTCTTCCTCAAAATGATCCATAGGTTTCTCCTTTTCATCTCTCTTTTATCATGAACAAAAACTTTATCACTCTCTCAGTTTTTGATAAGTGTCTTTGATTGTGAATGGTGTGTATGTGTACTTTGATAGTGAATGATGTACTTTTGTATGTGTTTTGGCTTTTATTTGATTTGGAGTTCTTTTTTTTTTTATTTGGTTTTAGATTAATGTTGTTTGGGTTATGGAATCAAACTTAGAAATGAAACAAAATCGGAATCCAAACAATTACAAAACAAAATCAGAAATGAAACAAAATCGGAATCCAAACAATTTGAAAACAAAATCCGAAATGCCAAATTCTTATATTAGTCGCAACAATAGTCGCCAATTAGTCATAAAAAAGTCGTATATTAGTCGCAATATAGTCGCTTTTATTAACGACTAAGTAATGACTGTCTTACAATAGTCGCATTTATAGTCGTAAAATAGACGCCATTTAGTCACTACAAATTAACGACTATGTATACGACTGCACTAAACAGACCTTATATGAGTGTTGATTAATCGTAACATAGTCGCCAAATAGTCATCAAATGTTACGACTAATGAGTGACTAATATATGACTCATATATATTAGTCGTATGTTTGTCGTTAAAAGGCGACTAAATTTACGACTATTTATTTTAGCGACTAAATATTTACGACTATGGGTATTAGTCGTAATCTAGTCGTATTATCCAGTTTTACGACTAAGTAGTGACTATTGTCGTAGTCGTAAAACGACTGTTTTCTTGTAGTGATTGCAGACTTTTTATTAAATGCAATGTTTAATTATATTAAAAGAAAAAAATAATGTTTTTACAATTAGTACAACGGTTTGTTGAGATAAATAAGACAAAGTTATATTTTGACTATCATATAAAAAATCTATGTTTTGAGTCAAATTTGGAAACCCTCATCATATCGCCTATCGCCTATCGCCCATACTTTTAATTATTGTAAGATGATTTCGAACTTGCTTGTCAATCCACTTGGTGATTTGAGTTCCTTAGTTATATTTTTCATCATGTCTTCGTCCATTTTGCTTCCTCCTGATCGCATAGACCGTAGCTTGGAGGACATATCGAGCCAAGTATCCTTCTACTTGATTCTGTTGATGCTCTGAAACATAAGTTATACGAGTAGACCAATCAGTTGAGTATCTTGCTTTGAATAGACCGTCAGTGAGAGCAGCCTAGATTTTCGAGATAAACCTGCATGAGAAGAATAAGTTATCTCGAGTTTCTATGCACTTTTGACACACACGAAAAAACATATTCCACCTGTTGAAAGCCTATATTGAACTGCTAACCAAATATAGACGGAGTATTTCGGTGTGGCTTGAGCAAACCGGACCTCTTTGTGCCACACTACCTTATTTAAAGTGGTTCGTGTATTGTTCCAAGCACTACCTAATTTAAAGTGGTTCGTGTATGGTTCCAAGTGTCATTGGTGTAGAACTTAAGTCGGTGGAAAATTACATAGTATTTTCAAATAAACGGTCAATTTATATGTGAATTATAGACAACCATAGTAATATGTGCATATGAATGAATGGGCAATACAAATTCATACAAAAATTATAAGTTAATCTTGCACCATTTAACTAATATTTGTTTCAACTAGTATTTGATCCAAAAGCCGATAGTCAATCCGTAAGTTTGGCTAAAAAACAAAAGAATTAGATTGATTGAAGTAGTGTCGTTTAAACACGAGTTTCAAGATACTATAACGTTGTATTTTATCACTAAAAAAAATCGAGTAAAATCGTTTTTGTTGTGGGCTCTACATTGGTAAGAATTTACATGAATATTGATAATTATATGAATTCAAATGTTTTGGCCCATTACAGTGGGCTTCAAATGTGGGCTCCATCTCTCTCTCTTCCACTACAACTTTCATATATAAAATGACTATCTTTTACATTGTATCAAGATAACAAAAATGTGAACAATATATCAGAAAGAGTGATTAAAAGGTTTCTGAAGACTAAGTTGACTGGTAGTCACAAAGGTTAATTGGCACAAGATCTTTTTGTTCCCCTAAAAAGGACTTTGAAGTGATATGTGACCATTAGACTAAGAATATCTATAATTATAAAATCAAGAAGTTAAAGTGATGGGCTAGTGGTTCTATTTTGGTGGGCTAGTGGGCTCGTGGTTCTAGTATGATGGAAAAGTCGTCATGTTATTCTAGGCCATGGATTGAATGTAACACCCGTCACGCCATAAAGGATAGGACTGTATGTTATTCATCCAGTCTTACCAAAACGTTTATTTCTTTAAAAGTCACCAACGAACAAACTTCAACCCGTAACTTTTGAAACTTACTAACCTGGAGGAAAAAAAGGAAAAAAAAGGGGTGAGTAAAACAAGTTTACTCAGTGAACATATCAACTCTTCCCAGTGGACATACAGTAAAAACGTTCCAAATATAATCAACAACCATTAGTTAGTATAGATTCAGAATGTCTATCAATCAAACAAACATGCATTCGTCTTGCTCACGACAAGATATTTTACATTCATTTCTAGTTTTATGTATTTTAACTTATGGATACTCGAGTTTCTTTTAACTCATGGCTACTCAAGCCTACTTATGGAAGACCACGGCCCGTAGCTCGAGCCTTCTCCTCATTGCTCGACAGCACTTAATGACAAGTAGATGAACCCGTCGGTCCATAACAGTCCAACTTCCTCAAGTATCCTTCACATACTCTTTAGTTTTCTCTTCTCATATACCTATATATTATCAGTTTTATAATTTAATGTATGTTAAGCATGATATCAAATCATGTCACTAATGCATTTCATGTATAATTCTCGAGCCTATACTCGGTAACTATCGAAGAGTATATAAGGAAAGAGGTTACTATATATTCGCAAATATCACCCTCACCTTAGCCTAATTGAAGATGAAGAACAACTCTCTTCTCCTTTCTCCTTTAGATAAATTACTAGCTTGCCTCCAACCGCATAGAATTAAACTCCACCTTGGATCTCCATCAACCTAGACATAATTATGAGAGTCTTAAAGACTCCTGCAAATTTTGGGCTCAAGCCAAACTCCTTTACCCGAGCAACAATATAAACTTCGTCAAAATTTATTCTATATAAATATATCTTGGAAACATATATATAAATCAAATTCTAACCGTTAGAAACTTAATCCCACCGTTAAATATGCAGCCAGTAGTATCATGAAGATCTACACCAATTCCAGTCAGATCGGACATTAGATGAAACACCCACGTTCTCCTAAATATGATGCGTCAGATCTGTTTTCTAGGGTTCTATGCTTACCAGTTTTTAACAGATTAAGTGGTTTCTTGCACGGAAAGCAATGCAAATAACTTATGGAATATAACCCCGATTCAAACTCCGTCAGTTGCTGTAGATTTATGGCAACGAGATATTTCCAGAGATGTCTTACTTGTCATCTGATTCTCTCTGGTATGACGAGAATTCTCCCTTCAAAACACCCTCTTGAAACTGTTCTTCCTGCTTCCTCTTTTCCCTTCTTCTTGTTTCTTTTTCTTCCCTTCAACTGATCTCAATACCACCATCTCTACTTGGCTACGAAATAGACTCATCAGTGATTTGGCGTCATTGTGGAATGATCTCGTCTCCATTGCCATTGGTTCCGGGGTTGAACGGTTAAGATCCGTGATGTCTCCTCCATCTTCGCTTCCAATTTCTCCGTCACAACCAATTTCTTCCCATATTTCTCTTCTTCTCCGACCAAGGCAACGTGGCCGCTGAGAAAATACAACAATATCAGTGGTGGAAGAGACACGAACAAGACGATAACGGCGATAGCAAAGAGCCAAAGACTCATGACAATTATTTCTCTCGGCAAAAGCGGCAAGGGTTTTTTTTATCTTAACGGAGAGGGAGATGCATACATATTTACATATACATGTGCCAACAATGACTAGGCCTTGACGTTTTTGTGGCTTACCAATCAGGCAATCACATGGACTTAATCCTAAAGCTAAAACAATAAAAGCCCACAATTGTGGAGAGGGTTGTTACAATTCTCCCTAAAACGCAGAATTGCTCAGCTTTATCTCTTTGGTCAGCGGATATAAGCCCATTGCTTACGGTCCATTTGAAAATCTGGAAGAACCCTACTTGTGGGATACCCTTTCTTCAAGGATTAGTCCTAGACCCCTCCCACATCCTTTTGTAAACGTATTAGTGACAAGAGCTTATGAGAGAAATTAAAAGCAACATTATTTCCTTGAACTCTAAATCTTGAAACCATACATTATTCTTCATTTCTTATATTTGTAAACTCTCATCCCAATATATAGGTCTATGTAAGAGCTTCTAAATAACGTTGTCCTATTACATAATTTAAATTACATATTTTAAATAAAAAATAGAAGAGCTTCTAAATTATGAGGATAGATCTATATTGTATCAGTGTAACACCCTGGTTTCAGGAATATGGTGGTGTATGCAGAGAGGTTTAAAAGAATTAATTTGGCCATTTATGTCACCAAAGGGCACTTATCTTTTCGGTCAACCATACTGAGAGAACTTCACAGTTAAGAGTGCTTGAGCTGGAGCAATTTCAGGATGAGTGACCTTCCGAGAAGTGGTTATCAGAACTGTGTGCGTGAGGACAAAACACGGGAAAAAATCATGTGGTGATTTGTAGGGTCGTTAACAAGTTTTTAAAGCTTCCCAGACATAGCATATCGACCATTGGAAGATGGTGGGCTTACGGGCCAAAAGAGGATGTGGGGCCTATTAAAAGAGATGGCGGTCGGGGCGTTATAAGTGGTATCAGAGCCAAACCTAGGCGAATGTGGAGTCAAGAGGGCTCACAACGTCGGGGGTGACGGTCTTGGTCCGCAAGGAGGACGTTGCGATCTGTTAGTGGGGGTGAATTGTAACACCCCAGTTTCAGGAATATGGTGGTGCATGCATAGAAGTTTAAAAGAATTAATTTGGCCACCTATGTCACCAAAAGACACTTCTCTTTTTGGTCAACTGTCCTGAGAGAACTCCACAGTTAAGGGTGCTTCAGCTGGAGCAATTTCAGGATGGGTGACATTCCAGAAGCCATTGTCGGAAGTGTGTGAATGAAGACAAAACACAAGAAAATATCATGTGGTGATTTTTAGGATCGGTAAACAAGTTTTAAAGTCTCCCGTACATAGCGGACCGACCATCGGACACGAATGTTACAATCAGAGTTGCTATGATTAATCACTATCTCACATTTTCTTGTCCTTCTTTTCGTTACGTCAAATTCATGTTTTCTACTCAACGTAACACCTCAGATGCTCTGTCCAACCTATACATACCCAAAAAAAATCACATGCTCTGCTCATTGTTAATATGTTGAATATGACCGAATTATCATCTTCAAATTACATCACATGGCCTGGTCTACATGTTTCTCGATGGTCATGACCAACCTTTCCTCTACTATATATGAAGTATTACCACTTGTTAAAACCAATATTGGAATATTTTTTGTCAATCTTTTTTATTGTTCCAACCTTTTTTGTTTTAAGGAATCTTTTTCCCTTTGTTAAAGGATTTAAAGAATCTTCAATACGTTCACATTTTGAAAAAGCTTAATGACATGAGATTGAAAGGAAACTTAATTACGTAAAGAGATGTTTTGCATCTTGCACAACATACACGGAAATATGTTAAAGAAAACAAAATCTAATTAAGCACACATGTATAATACAAGTAAGGGACTAAAAAATCCCTAAACAAAGACGACCATTACAACAACGTTGTACACGCGGGAGCGTACTCATAGATTCAACACGTAACCATGATTGTGATGCTTTTAGATACTAGAATCTCTACTCTTGTTTTCATGCTTTCAATGTTTTAATTTGTGTGATTCCTTATCTTATAGTTTATTAATTATGTCTCTGCCGCTGGTTGGTTGTGACAGTAATAGCTAGTGTAATATTGATATCTTAATATTACTAATAACTGTGCGTATTCATGTTTTAGAATAAAGAAAAAGCATTATGCATGTAAGAAAGTGAGCAGTTATTAGTTCTATTCGATAAACTCATTGAAACGAAAGGTGTAATTGTTAGGTAGTCTAGCACTTAAATGGTGTAGGCGGGGATTAACCGGTGCTTACGGGGTAAAAAAGATTTTTAGATTCTTATAAATATCTACAATCAGTGGCGGAGCCAGAGGTTTGATAGGGGGGTCAGTTGACCCCCATGAATTTTTAAAAATCCATTATATGTCATTAGCAATAATTCTAATGACCCCAACTTATAATAAATTTTGACCCCAATACAAAATTAATATTGCAACTTGAAAGAAAAAATAGTTTAAATATTTGAAAGTTTGATTTTCACTAAAATTTTAGACCCATAATTAACTTTAAATAAAAGAAATACTCACCTAATATTATTTCAATTTTTACAAAACACCAAAAAAAATATTAAAGTTTTTAGTGTATTATCTTATAACGATAAAAAATTTTTTTGACCCCCATAACATAAATTTCTACCTCCGCCACTGTCTACAATAAATGAATAAAATTGACGATACTGTCAAAATGTTAAAGTAGCAAAATGGTTTGAGAATCTAACTAGATTGAACTAGCCCTTGGATTGATTATCGTAGGGTGCATTTGCTATTTTCGAAACATAAATGAGAAGGATAAAATCATAATTCAAATTCTTACATCTTTATTACTTTTTTCGGGATAAAGACAAGAACCATACTAAATATTATTATAATTATAGATTGCGAGAATTAATACAGTATCTTGGTTCATTTAGTATGAAACAATCGACAAATACTATGATAAGGTTACCAATTTCTTGAATATCATTAGTTTTCGTTATGAAAAATTGTGGTACTGGCTTCATTGTTGACAAATCATCATAAATACAATTATTCATATCTCCCATCGTTTGAGCTACCATAATTTTGAAGTTGTAATAGTCTTTGGCAGCCAAATATTTGAGGGCATAAGGACATTTGTCGAGAGCATCTTTATATAATTCTTTACATAAGCGATATTCAGAATTAATATCCGGTATATAGCCTCTTGATAATTTAAATTGCTTCAGCGTATCCAAAATATTTTGAGCATGATAATTGATCAAATATTTGGCGAGACCAGAAAAATCTAGTCTAGCAATTTCAGGAGTTGCTTTTAGAACCTCAAAACACAATGAAGATTTTACAGCTGGTTTGGTGCATAAAGTGTGGATCTCATATGTTGTAACCATGGTACTAAACTTTGCATATGATGAGACAACAAAAAGAAGTAAAACCAGTAAACAAGCTGGTGAAAAGTTTTTATCGATGTAAGCAACCATTTTTCTTGTTCTATGTTTTTTGGAACTTAAGTGAGATTTATATATAGGCTATAAAATATCTTCAAAATTAAATACTAATAGATTATATACCATACTAAAATGATTTAATTTATTAGCAATATGTCAAACTGTTCAATATTTTTTTTGTTGATTAGTTGACCATTTTAATTAGTAAGAAAATAATTTAGTTTTGATTTGACCAGCATTATGACAACAAATTAGATAATTTTCCTTTCTTTAGATTTGAAATATGTAGCACATGGTATATTGGTATTGTTACCAACTGACTGAGATCTAAACTTCTTATTATCCCATTAATTTTCTATATTATAAGTTTTTTTTTGGTAGTTTAGAGGTAGAGGAATAATAGACGAATAATAGAGAATTTGGTAGATAATACATTTTTCTTAAGTACGTTAACTCATACATAGTAAATTAGCATAAGAGGAACAATATCATCATAGTCCTTTTCGTACGGAACTCTGCTTGCTTTCAGCCACAATTCTCCAAGTATAAGCTTGCTAACAGTGAATTTTGCTTCCTCTTTAGGATCCATAATAACTCTAACCATGTCCAGTTTACCCTTTTGCTATATAGTCCCATCTCCTGGACCCTTGTCTTAAAATATAAGTTCACCACATGACAGATGGTTCGAAATACTACCTTCAAAGGAAGTAAGTAATGAATGGTCATGTACCTATGAAAACTATAGGCATAGAACTCAAAAACTTTATTTTATTTACCCGAATCACCATCCCTTCTTTGTTGGTCCATGGTTTGTTTGAGAAATACATGTATGATATCTCCGGCATTATCTCATTTTAATAGATTTTTCATTAAAGAACTCACATGATAAATCATCTCTTTCTGTCTACCAGCCCGAACAGCCATTGATACTAGCATCGCATTGACTACCATGTCTGCAAGAATCTAGTCCATCAAATAATTATAAAACAATTCAGTAATATATTTATGCAGTTTCTCTATGCGGACACTATAATCTTATACAAAAAATCACAAATGTGTATGTAGAAAGATGAAAGTAGATACGACATCTGAAATAGCGTTAAGATCACCAAGGAAACATGTGAGTTTTGCTGTACCATACCCAACAGCTAGACTATCCACAGTCCTATATATAAATTAAAGTGTTGTTACTTCACTAGTTAATAATTTGATATTAATCAGTTAATTTTTTTTTCATATTTTACCTGATTTTCTCGGTCCAACTTGAGAACGGTTCTTTGAAAGTGCTGGTAATAGTCGAAGGACGAATTATCACCACCGACATATTTTACCTTTTTGCACCTACCAACATTTCTCCCATTGCTTTCGTGAACACGTATGTGTTTGGCCATCCGTACATTTTTACCCTATTTTATATTCAAGAAATTATGAATTTTAATAGATGAAGTAGATAGCAACACTAAAATGTAACTAGGGATCACCTAGTGAGTCCGAATCCTTCATAGCTTGTGTGATGGTCTCGGTCAAGGCTCAGGTGGCTTGAAGCTGGCTAAGTTTTTTCAAAAAAATTAATTATTTGTCAATTTTGTGTGAGTGTGTGTTTATACATGTGGAAACATGAACAAAGACTTATACTTTAGGATATCTCTTGGCAAAATTCGGGGCTTTGGTAGCTCCCAATGTGTTGATCCCAAGTGGTACATATGTGATTAATTTAACATTTTTTAAGTTTCACATTGTTAGAAAATTCACTTATAATTTATTTTTTCTTTTCTTAAATTTTGAGAAGAATAAAATTTGGTTATAATAGTATTAATTTACTTGGTGGACCATCTGATGTTCCAACTCGGAGTCTTGATGATAAAGGCCCAAATCATCAAGGAAAATGTCTCCATTCACAATAGTGATCACATACTTTTTCTCCACCACCTCAAAACAAGTCCTTTCCCAAAATCTACAGACATTTGGAACAATTCAAGGTTATAACATTTCTATTAATTAGCATCGGTACTTATATTTATTTACAATATTTGGACATAAGCTCCTAAAAACTCGAAGTATCATTTTCAATATTCATACTGAAGCAATATTATTTAAATGTAGGTACATTACAATTTTAAAATATTTCTAGCAATATTTAATTTTGAATAACAAGGTGTTTGGTCTAGTTAATCAAAGTAATTAGCAAATTGTAGTAAAAAGTGGATATTAAACCTCTTTGTTGAACCTCTCAGTAGCAGATTTTTCGTCTGATGCTCTAAGAAGAAGATATAGTTTCCTCAAGTTTGGTGCAACCTTAGTATCTTCTCCACAAAAACTGCATACAAGTTAAAAGAAAGCTAACATAAAAGTTAAGAACAACTAACAATACTTATTACAAATTTCAAAAGAAAAAAAAAACAATATTTATTTGAAGTTTAGTGTATATCTTCTTGATAAACAAAAAAGTTTTTATTTTATTTTTGAACACATGTCGATCCAGCTGCTTCAATGTCAAGAACCATTAATAAAATGCTGATATTGCTTTCATCCTCTTTATGAAATTGACTCTCGTATAATTAATTCAAAGGATTTGTTAGCAAATACCCCTTGTAAAAAATTAAAACTAATTAATGGACGTTACAAAATTTTAAGAAGCGTTATTGCCAATATATCTAAAGACAATTATACAGAGAGATATAGATCAGTACTCTTTCCTAAGAAGCCAGTAGCTCCGATCACCAATATAGATTTGTTGTCAAGATACTGAAGGTCACTTACGATCTCCAGTCCACATTGTATGCGTTTTTAGTGAGAAAATAATAGGACAACTAAATTATGTGGAGAGGTCGAGATTTATAATCGTGTATGTCTTCTTTATAAAGGCAAACACTAACGTCATAAAAACTTTAAAAAACTTCTCATAAAACTAAGAAAATAAACCAAAGAAATGCCAAAAAAAAAACCCCGTTAACTCATAAGAGCCACATAAATCCAAAGGAGCACACACTGCACAGACCACCGATCACTCGAAGAGAGGGCCACTGCTTAAAACTCAACCGGCTTTCTCCACCTAGCTTCGCCGCTTTCCTCAGCATTACCGATGTCTTAGATCAGGACTGATAATCACTTTCCGGAAGGTCACCCATCCTGAAACTTTCCCAGCTCAAGCACGCTTAACTGTAGAGTTCTCTCAGGACAGTTGACCAAAAATATAAGTGTACTTTGGTGATATAGATGGTGGTGAGAAGAAGAGAGAGGGTTGATTTCGGTTTGGGTGTGGGGAAGAAGAGAAAGAAAGTGAAGGGAAGATGGAGATAAAAGCAGTTGGATGGGCGAATTTTGAAGGCTTGCCAATTTATGGAGTCGTTCATGGTATTGCGGGCTAGATAATCAACGGTGGGATTTCGTTTTTACGGTTTGTTCTTGTTATATTTATATGTTTCCGAGACAGTTTGGCATAGAGAAAACAATGGCAAGTTGTATTGTTGGTTGGGAAAATGAGCTCGGTTTGAGTTGAACCTTGCAGAAACTTCCATGTATTATGGAGTTAGGTCCTGGTTGTTGGAGAACCGTTATGGAGCTCAAGAGTGTGTGGTTAAAGTTAAGATGGTGAATTAGATGGTTCATCGGAAAAGCGTTCCCTTTGGCTGGACGGAATGGGGTATATATTCCAGGGATTACTTTCGCTAGGCGGAAAGTAATCGGGTAACTAATTTCTTTAGAAGAATAGTCACTAATCGAGGCGCATAGGATGGGTCTAGCAATTAAACGGAGGATAATCAGATTAGGCAGAGATTTTTCGAACAGAGATTCTTACCACTCAAGAGAAAATATCAAAAGATGTAGTCTAATGTAATCTTTGTCCATAAATTTGAAGTAGTTGTGGATGCCCACAAAACGTCGATTGATCTTTAAGAATTTAATAACCCAAGTGTTTTATGGAACAAGAACAGTTTCATGGAACAAGAACAGTTTCAAGATTGGTTATTGTGGGCATCGTTTGGAGGTTGTAACGATGTCCGATCGAGCTGCCAATTTATGGAGTCGTGCATGGTATTGCGGGCTAGATAATCAACAGTGGGATTTTGTTTTTACGGTTTGTTCTTGTTATATTTATATGTTTCCGAGACAGTTTGGCATAGAGAAAACAATGGCAAGTTGTATTGTTGGTTGGGAAAATGAGCTCGGTTTGAGTTGAACCTTGCAGAAGCTTCCATGTATTATGGAGTTAGGTCCTGGTTGTTGGAGAACCATTATGGAGCTCAAGAGTGTGTGGTTAAAGTTAAGATGGTGAATTAGATGGTTCATCGGAAAAGCGTTCCCCTTGGCTGGACGGAATGGGGTATATATTCCAGGGATTACTTTCGCTAGGCGGAAAGTAATCGGGTAACTAATTTCTTTAGAAGAATAGTCACTAATCGAGGCGGATAGGGTGGATCTAGCAATTAAACGGGGAATAATCAGATTAGGCAGAGATTTTTTGAACAGAGATTCTTACCACTCAAGAGAAAATATCAAAAGATGTAGTCTAATGTAATCTTTGTCCACATAAATTTGAAGTAATTGTGGATGCCCACAAAACGTCGATTGATCTTTAAGCATTTAATAACCCAACGTTTGTACTGTAAACATAGCGGATATCTGTATCCGTATCCACGAATAACCGGAATAGTGTTTTAAAATACTAAATTCATTAATATCATACATAAAAAGTTTTAAAAACACACGAAAAAACACATTCCCCCGACCCCCTCCCCCACCTCCCCCCACATAAATTTGAAGTAGTTGTGGATGCCCACAAAACGTCGATTGATCTTTAAGCATTTAATAACACAACGTTTGTACTGTAAACATAGCGGATATCCGGTTTTTTTAAGATATCCGTATTCGTATCTGCGAATATCCGGAAATAGTGTTTTAAAATCCTAAATTCATTAATATCATACATAAAAAGTTTTAAAAACACACGAAAAAACACATTCCGCTTCCCCCCTCCCCCCCCCCACCCCTCATTTCAACTGGACCATTATATCACCTGTTGAAAGCCTATATTGAACTGCTAACCAAATATAGACGGAGTATTTCGGTGTGGCGTGAGCAAACCAGACCCCTTTTTGTCACACTACCTTATTTAAAGTGGTTCGTGTATGATTCCAAGTGTCATTGGTGGAGAACTTAAGTCGGTGGAGAATTGCATAGTATTTTCAAGTAAACGGTCAATTTATATGTGAATTATAGACAACCATAGTAATATGTGCATATGAATGAATGGGCAATACAAATTCATACACAAATTATAAGTTAATCTTGCACCATTTAAGTAATATTTGTTTCAACTAATATTTGATCCAAAAGCCGATAGTCAATCTGTAAGTTTGGTTTTAAAAAAAAAAAATTAGATTGATCGAAATAGTTTCAAATACTATAACGTTGTTTTTTAGATAGATTGATCGAAATAGTTTCAATCTACTCGGTTCCGTCTGCTGTGAGCTCCCGGGGACGTGACTCGCCATCTGAAACACTCGAAGCATCTGCCTCTAGCAGAGACAACCTCAGTTCCAAATTCTGCTGGTAAGTTGTTGCTATTTTCTCCGCCTTCCGATCAACATACGTACCATCTGGCCTAGTATGGGTCTTGATGAAAACCTCACCAAGACTGATCGCTCTTCCCAGTTGCTCTTCCTGCATTGTAACCAAATAACATGTGTTAACCAGTCATAATGAAAAGATAAATAAATAACAGATATATGAAGTCACTGACCATTTCATCTTTGATTTGTTGAAACGACTTAGGGCCTGAGAAATGAACGTGAGGACCAAGTCCGCCACGGTCAGACTTGCGAGCTTTTGAATATGTTTTACTCCTCTTCTTCGCTTCTTCAGTGTCCCAGTAGGTGCACATTGTTTCCCAGAGAGTGTCACCAATCCATGGAGGTCGCTCTCGACCTGTCCTCGCTCCGCTAACCATATCTTTCATCCGGCGCTGACATATATCCTCAAAATATTATTGCTCGGTGCCTGTTATCAAGGGATCCCAGTGGTGTGTTTTCTACAAAAAAAAAAAGAATTGTAAGTGATATTAAAAACAAGAAAAGTACTCTATATTAGAAGGATAAAGACAGAGAAAGAAAACAGTACCGCGAATTCGAGAAAGTATCTCTCTCTTCTGTCCACATGCACCAAAGTAAAGCTATAGTAGGGAGCATCAAATTTGCCAGTCCAAACTTTAGTAATCTTCCGAACTAGTGCATTCCCATGGTCACGAGTAAACCTCCATAAATATGAAACAATCAAAGAAGAAAAGAGGTTAATATAGTATATGAAACTTAAAAAATAAACAAGGATACAACAAGTCCATATATTTCAAGTTCATCACCCACCAAAGAACAAGATACAACAAGTCCACACACAAGTCTGCAACAAGTCGACATTATTCAAGATTATTACCCATCAGAGAAAAAGAAACAACTAGTCCACACAAAATTTAACTATGCAACAGGTCTGACGAATAAGTCACGTAAATTAGCCATCATAGAACAAGAAACAACAACTCCATAAACCATAAAATAAAGGCAGAATAAGAAGTAAGCAAGAATCATACCATGAGGTGTTTTCCACGGGTTCGGGACAGAGCACGGTGGTCCACTGTTCCCTACCAGGCACACTAAGCAACGCATTCAATGCCCACAGCGAGTCCTCCTGCAGCTCCGACAACTCGTGAGGAATCTCGTCCTGGAAGTTGTTGCCTTGCGAGGAAGTCGTGTGGGGATGAGCCTCACTATGAGCCGGAGAATCCTGAACAATTGGTGAGGTTGGAGCCTCTTGCTGAGGAGTCGCTTGAGGCTGTGGGTTGTTCTCCACTTCTTCTGAGTGAGTCGTATCAACTCCACGTGGTTGAGTTCCGGAGTTCTGGAATAGTTGCTGAGGCGGTGGATAGTCCCGGACTGTCGTTGCCTGACCTTGTAAATTAGCAGGTGGTACTTGAGGAGACTGCGTCGGAGGCACTTGGACCGCCGGAGTGAAGTTGTACTGACTGGGTAGACTATTAGGTCGTAGACCAGGCGTCGTCCCTACGACTCTCTGAGAAACGTTAGGCACGTTTCTTCTCCTTCTTCCTCGGCCACCCATCTGAGAGATCTGAGAGAACTGGGGAAGAAGATGGAAGTAAATCGATCGATTTCAGTGAGAACTGGGGAAGAAGAAGAAGAAGATCGAAGTAAATCGATCGATTGGGGAAGAAACCGATCGAACAGAGAAAGAAAAATTAGGGTTTTCAGAGAGAATTGGGGAAGAAGAAGAAGATCGAAAGAGGCGAAATGAGGAAAATTAGGGTTGTGTCGTTTTTGTTCGGGCGGTTCCGTCTACTGATGGACCGAGTAAATTGGCCCATTAAATTGATTTTAGTCGCTACTTAGACGTCAATTAGTCGCATAAGTTAATATATATTATGGGTTGTGTGTTATTGGGCTTGGACCGAGTAATTGGCTCATTTCATTTATTTTAGTCGCTATTTAGACGTCAATTAGTCGCATAATGTGATATATAGTCGTTTAAAAGACGGTAAAATGTCGCATTTTTATTTAAAACATAATAAACATAAGTAGATAACCTTAACATATAAACATAATTAATATCATACAAAAAAACACAAGTACGAACATATAGAAAATATTTAGTAAGGTTCATCGGATTCTGGTTCTTCCTCATCAGAAGACGATAAATTGCATCGGAATTCATCTTCTGGTTCAGCATCGCAGACATCGTAATCGAGGACTATTGGGTTTGATCTCTCTACCGGATTGTCTAGTACAAGATCTTCAATTGTAGTCATCAAAACAGCATCATCATTTTCTGTTTGCAAAAGAGTCGGATCATTGGTTTCATATTCTCCTGAAATGTTTCCTCTTGGATTCACTTTTAGAACATTGAGCCAAATTTGCTTCGGTTTCTTTGTATATGGATATAGAATATAACAAACTTGATCTGCTTGAGAGGCTGTAGACATAAAACTTTGCATGAGATTTATATATATATATATATATATGATATCAAGAATAAATGGGTGGTATACATAAGTACATACCTAGAATAAATGGCTCGTATTTATTGTATTTTCTCGATGATAGAACGTCTACTACGCCACCATTTCTCCTCCGAGTACCTCGACCGATTTTAGGGTCATACCAGTTACACTTAAAAAGAGTGATCCTCAAATTGACCATGCCTTCATACTGGAGTTCAATAATATCCGTTAAGGTTCCATAGAAATCTGCCTCATCTGATGCATCCGTGTAATTTTCACCTTTAACACACACACCATAATTACATGTCTTTGGTCCAGCTCCGTGCTTCTGCGTATGAAACAAATAACCTCTTGTAAAGTACATTGGCCAAGTTTTGACCTTGTTCAAAGGTCCATGGACTATCTCTTGAACCCAAGTAGGAAATGGATTCGTCGAGTTCCAATATGTAACCTGCATATAAATATAAACCAACATCAATACAAAAGTTGAAATCCATGCATGTAGAAGTTATTTAATGACATACATAGTCTTTCACCCATAAATGATATTCTTCAGCTCTTTTCGTGGAGAGTTCTTTTTCGGTCAAATCTGGATATTTTGTAGATAAAAAATCCTTGAACATACTATGCAAAACAGAAACAAATATATTAGAAATTATCATGTATATTACAAATTAAAGAGTGATTTTAGGAGAGATATCAACTTATATACCTCTCAATTGGTTGAAAATAGTCACAATTTCGTAAAACATATGCATGTGCGCATTGATAGTCTTTTTCGGAAAGCCATTCTTCATGCATTTCCCCACTTGGCCTCCCGACGTGAGTAAAAATAGTAGGTACTCCAGGGACATGATATACAGGTACTTCGCCTTCATCAAATCTTGTTAACCTGATCCAAATGAGTTAATTAAAAGTAATTCACATCAAAAATAGTGATCAATGCATTAAATTACCTTGATTTTGTTTGTATATGATCGGCAAAGTAGTGCTCTGAGAAATAAGCAATCTTGTCATTTATATATGATTCAACAATTGATCCTGCCGCATATCTTTTGTTCTTTGCTTTTCCTTTCAACTTTTTGAAAAACCTCTCAAAAGGATACATCCACCTATATTGGACAAGTCCACCAAATTCAGCTTCGTACGGGAGATGTATAGGCAGGTGCTCCATCACATCAAAAAATGATGGTGGAAATATCTTCTCCAAGTTGCATATGATTAGGACAATATTCTGCTTTAAAATCTAAACGCGACTACTCTGCAAAGTCCTCGAACATAAGTCCCGGAAAAATGCTCCAATCCCTATACATACAATTAAGAGGTTAAGTGTATCATCAAAACATGTTTAAAGATAAGTAGAATAAATACTATATGGAATGTGTGATTATTAGTACCTGATAACGCAATGTGGACGTTCCGGTCTAGGAGTTCTGCAAAGATAAATGGAAGTAGTCGCTCCATAAAAACATGGCAATCATGACTCTTCATGCCTGAAAACTTGCCATTCTCCATATCAACACAACTAGCCAAGTCTGACGAATAACCATCTGGAAATTTAACCGCATGTTTCACACATTCCAATAAACTTGTTTTGGCAGCTGCTGTTAATGTGTAAGCTGGAAAAGGAGCTTTACCCCGACTATCAATATGTAACTGTGGCCGAGAACAAAATTGTTCTATATCCAATCTTGACATGATGTTGTCTTTTGATTTACCCTTCACATTCATAAGAGTATTCATAATGTTGTCCAAAAAATTCTTCTCTGTGTGCATCACATCAATATTATGACGAAGATTGAGGTCCCTCCAATACGGCAGCTCCCATAGTATGTTTTCTTTGTGCCAGTTATGTTGCTTCCCATAACCAGGCATCTTCTTTTCGTGACCGTTTCCACCGACGTCCTTGGTACATGGTGGATTTACACCATTTAACTTCTCGTAATAAACTTGTTCACCGGTGAAAGATTGAGGTGGATACTCTTTAGATGCGTCTCTTCCTCTTAGGAAGTCTTTTTTGTTCTTCCTTAATGGATGACCGTGAGGAAGAAATCTTCGGTGACAATCAAACCAACACGTCTTCCTTCCCTTAGGTAGATAAAAAGACTTTGTATCCTCCATACAAATTGGACAAGATAATTTTCCATGGGTGGTCCATCCTGATAACATGCTATATGTAGGAAAGTCGCTTATCGTCCACATTAGCACTGCGTTCAGATTAAAATTTTGATTCAAAGATACATCGTATGCATCGATCCCAGTAGACCACAACTCTTTTAACTCCTCAATAAGCGGTTGGAGGAAGATATCGAGACTAGCTCGCGGATGATTAGGCCTTGAATTCAGAATTGTAAGAAACAAATACTCTGTATTCATGCACATACCAGGGGGTAAATTGTATGGAGTTAGGATCACTGGCCACAACGAATGATTACGAGACATGCCAAATGGATTGAACCCATCTGTGCATAATCCAAGATAAACGTTACGAGGTTCTTCGGTAAACCGGGGATGTTGCTCTTGGAAATATTTCCACTCGGTCGCATCAGAAGGTTGATTCATTTCTCCCTCCTTTGATTGATGCTCTGCATGCCATCGCATTGCCGCTGCTGTCTTGTGGCTCTGATACATTCTCTTCAATCGGTCACCAATAGGTAGATACCACATACGACTATATGGTACTTTGGTTCTTCGACGGTCATCCTTAGGCTTCCATCTTTGTGCACCACAAAACCGACATTGATCTTCCTTTTCATTTTCTTTCCAGAAAAGCATACAGTTGTTCATACAAACATCAATTGTATGATAAGGAAGACCTAAATTGTGCATCAATTTCTCGGTATGGTAATGCGAACCGGTTACCTGGTTTCCTTCTGGTAAAAAATCTGTCAACATTTGGCAAACCGAATCCACATATTTTTCACTCATATTATGATCCGCTTTGTTTTGCATGACTCGAGCAGCTAACGATAACTGTGACTGGCCTTCACGACAACCATCGTATAATGGATTTTTTGCACCTTCTAAAAAGTCGTAGAATTTCTTCGAATGGTTTAGTACTGGTTCTTCCACATTCTGATAACTAACATCCTCATAATAGTTATCATCAACCCCCACATTATAACGAAATGCATCATTCACCATATCCACATATGGATCTTCTGCTACATTACCCCCTACTTCATAATTCTCACTTACATACGTCCTATCAATGTAACTTGGTCCTATATCCATATTGAGTTCCTCTCCATGTTTATACCAAACATAATAATCTACCATAAATCCATGACTAAACAGATGACTCATAACTCTTCTACCCGAGATATGTTTATTGTTCTTGCAAACACTACAAGGACAGTGAAATTTACCGCGATTACTCTGGACTATAGGCTGGCTATTTGCAAACGTCAAGAATTCCTCCACACCCGCTTCAAATTCTTTTGAAAAATTTCCCGTTGCTTCATCGAACCTCTTGTACATCCACTCTCGATAATTACAGCCGTCATTACCGCCATAATTGTAATTTCCCGCCATTCCTCTAGAATAAATAACTATAAACGTTTTTTTTTTCTTATAAACGCTCTGTTTTTTTTTTTCTTTTAAGTGTTGATTATGTTTGTTGTAATGAAGAGAAGAGAGAGTGATTTTTGTTATATAGACAAATTTGGTGACTAAACAGCGACTAAAATACGACTATTACTTTTACTCGCCAAAAACCGGTACACCAACCCCATCTACCTCTTCATGAAAAAAACATGTTTTTTACCGGCATTTTACGACTATTTACCGACGTTTTAACGACTATTATGCGACCCGCCGAATCAGTCGCTAAATAGTCGCCTATTTAGCGACTACAGTCATTAGTCATTCAATATAGTCGCCAATTTAGCGACTACAGTCATTAGTCATTCAATATAGTCGCCAATTTAGCGACTATAATACGTCTATAGTCGAGGTTTTAATTGTAGTCGTATAATAGTCGCTAATTTACGACTATTAGAATGACTACAGTATGTAGTCGTTAATTAGCGACAATACGACGACTATATAATTGTAGTCGTAACATTAGTCGTATAATAGTCGTATATTAGTCGTCTAATTTAGCGACTACACAATTAGTCGCCGATCGTAGTCGGTAATCGCCTGTTTTCTTGTAGTATATAATTTAGTTTTGCATTTTAATAATCCCACGTGTTATAGGAATGAAGTTTTCCATGTCTCAGTTTATAACTCTTTAATTCTCTCTGGTACACCACAATATACAGTATGTATTTTTGTTTTTTCACGGACTGCATCAACATATCGTTTGTCAATCTCTTTTGGCCTAAAATGTGAAGTACCTAGTCCAAACAGTGTATACTCATCAACTTTTTATCAGCTTCAGTTTATGTCAAATATATGATCACGACTCTGTCCTTTTAGGTTCTGTTTGTTTTATTTATTTATTTATTTAGATCTTGCGATTAAATTTATCATCTTAAATGTTCATTTTAACATTTTTTTTTTTGGATGTTGTATTTGAGTACAACTTTGTTTGGAAAAAAATGGATGCAACTTATAAAGAAACGACTAAAAATGATATGTCCTTTAAATAATTAATTTGATGCCATATGAATTTATTTATAAAAATTAAAAATTGAAATAGAATATTGATAATAAAATAAATTAAATAATTACAAAAATATGGTTTTGGCCCTAAATATTAAAATCCAAATTTTGGCACCTAATTTAGATTCTACAATTTCACAATATTAACGCCAAAGGAGATTTTGTGGTATTATCATCAGAGTAAGATTCTGCTATTTTTCTTAAAAATGAGATTTCGGTGCCCAAACCTATTGTGATTTTGGTAAAGTACAACTGTAATTCTACAGTTTCAGCTGTAAAGGAAAGTGTTCTAAACCTGCGATTTTGCCATTTTATTGCCAAACCAAACTTTTAATTTTTTATTTTTACATTTAAAAGACATTATTGATTTTGCATTCAAGCTCTAAATTTACTTCATCTAAAATATCCAACTATATTGGGTGCAACTAATTTTACATCATCTATGACTAACTTACTAAAGTTCGTTGAAATTAACATGTGGATGCTAGCATCCGAATACTTCATTTGGATATAGAAACGAACAACCTCTAATTAGAGAAGAAAAATCTTTTATCGAACATTGAAAATTTGTAGCTGATATCAATCTAATTTATTTTCATATTGTTAACTATTCGAATTTATGCAAAATTTTCTTCAAGCTACGTACATATCTTATATGCATATTCTTCGTAGCAGTTCGAACCCGTCCCAAAGGTATATGGCAGAGGTGCTTGGACCAGAAACACATATTTTTTTGAAAGAATATTTAAATGGTATTATTCAACGATGAATTTTAATAGAATTGAAATCCAACACTAATCCAGTGTTTGTGGAAGCCCATTGGCCCATTGGTTGATCAAGGGTTGATTAATGCTTCTACACTAAGAGGTCTGGGGTTCGAGTCCCAGATATTGAGATTTATTATCAAATTTGCAGATTAATGGAGGAAAGTGTGCAGAAGATCTTCAGCGATGTACAATTATAGCCGTGCGTCAGGATTCTACGCAGAGAAGGAAGTGTCGCCAGGTCGTGGATCATTGAAGGTATTCATCAAGATCATGAAGAAGAAAGTGTAGTCTGTCGTGGATCTACTAAGGATCGGTAGAAATTGTCAGTTGTAGAATCGTCTATATAACAGTTCTCATAATTTGCAATTAATAATAAATCTAGACGAAAAAAAAAATCCAGTATTATTCAACTAATGATTTAAAATTTAACTTTAAAAACTGGTGTTATTGGATCTTATACTTCATTAGATTTTAATAGTTTTGGTGTTATTCAACTAAGATTTAAAAGATTTTATTAAAATCCAGTGTTATTTAAAACTAAAAGACTTGTAAAATCTTTGCATATTAGATCATTTGAAATGAAACTTTTTTCGAGTCTCATGAGTAAATTATTATAATCAAAATCCAAGATATAATGCAGAGATTTTAAAATCCACACAAACAGATTCTTAAAAACAATATCAGAAAGCAAATCTAAACCTTAAAGAATTGACTTTAACTTCATCATTAGAAAGGCCTATTTTTTGTGAAAAAATAGATAAAGGTTTAGAATTTTTGTTAGTAATATAAAATATGCTCGAAAATATAAATATATAATATTATCCTATACTATTATTTGTGGAGTACAATTTATTAGAAACCCTTTACTAACCTTCTCTTTTGTAAAAAATTACATGAGAATGCAATTACAAAAAGCTCATTTTAGAACAAATTCATTAAGGTTATTATAGACAATTAGCACTCTATCCATTTCACAAATCATGGGTCAACGGGTTTAGAAACGGGTTTAAGAAGATTCCCACAACAATAAGATCTTCCACGTATTTTTCATAAACAACAACACCAAACAATTAATTCATAATTACTTACATTTCTTATGAAACATCTTAGGGAAAAAACCCGAAAAAACCGCCATCTATTTTTTTTTTGGCCGTTTAATACCTGTGTTTTTAAATTTGGAATAAAAATACCTCATTTAGTTTCGATTGCCTTTTAAAACTATCGTTTTTTAAAACTTGGTAATTTCGAACCCGACACTTAACAGTCGTTACTGGGCGTAACGGAATTATTTAACGGCGTTAAATTTTAACCGGCAAAAAACCCGAAAAAACCGCCATCTATTTGTTTTGGCCGTTTAATACCTGTGTTTTTAAATTTGGAATAAAAATACCTCATTTAATTTCGATTGTCTTTTAAAACTATCGTTTTTAAAAACTTGGTAATTTCGAACCCGAAACTTAACAGTCGTCACTGGACGTAACAAAATTATTTAACCGCGTTAAATTTTAACCCCACGAGTTTATATAAATATATACTATCTGTTTGCATATAAATATATACTATCTGTTTGCATGTTAGTTTTGTAAACCTTAGAAGCTGGGTTTGACTCTTCAAGACTTCAACCTCATTTTTTTTTTATTAATTTCTTTTTGTGTTCTTCGTCTTCTTCGCCGGTGGTGACGACGACTTCTTCTTCTCAGATCTCCGATGATGCAAACTAGTCTCTCTCTCTTTCTCTTCTTCACTCGAATCTCTTTTTTGTAATGGGTTTTTGCCGAGATCCATCCCATTTATGTATAGATCTGATCTGATTGATGTCGATTTAGTTGCTGTTCTTTTTCAATGGTAGATCTAATTGCAGAATCGATTTGTTGAAATCGCTCTATGATTCATCTTTTGTTTGCATTTCGAGTCTTAACTTTGTACTGATGGGAAGTTATTCGAAGTGGAGAACAAAGAGAAAAAAAAAACAGGTTTAAGATTCAAACCCGGATCTGGTGGTTTAAAAAAAGACACACGCTACCACTAAACCACATTGACATTCTCGTAATGTGTTGTGAGCAGTTTGTATATATTTATATAAACATGTGGGGTTAAAATTTAACGCTGTAAAATAATTCTGTTACGCCCAGTAACGACTGTTAAGTCTCGGATTCGAAATTACCAAGTTTTAAAAAACAATAGTTTTAAAAGGCAATCGAAATTAAATGAGGTATTTTTATTCCAAATTTTAAAACACAGGTATTAAACGGCAAAAAAAAAAATAGATGGCGGTTTTTCTTGATTTTTTCCCGGTTAAAATTTAACGCCGTTAAATAATTCCGTTACGCCCAGTAACGACTGTTAAGTCTCGGGTTCGAAATTACCAAGTTTTAAAAAATGATAGTTTTAAAAGGCAATCGAAATTAAATGAGGTATTTTTATTCCAAATTTAAAAACACAAGTATTAAACGGCCAAAAAAAAAATAGATGGCGGTTTTTTCGGGTTTTTTCCCAAACATCTTATCACATAAAAGCTTAAATATATTAGATAAAGAAGAGACAGAAACCAAAAACAAAACGTTTCATGTTATGGTTGGTTCATGGAAGATAATTCGTGCCTCTTCATATCGAGGGAGAATTCGAATATTTGTATATTTTTGCATTGTATGTTATTGTATGTTTTTACATTTTTACATGTTTTCTGTGTTATCTATGTTATCCTATGTCTCTAATTCTTATAGTGAAGATTCAAATATTTGTATATTTTTGGTTAATTTATATGTTAAAGATTGACTATTTCATCAATGTTTCTAAAATCAAAACAAAACTAATCCAGTATCTATATAATTTCATATTTAAAAGAGAGCTTTAGATTAGTTTAAAATCAAAACAAAACTAATCCAAAACTATTAGGTATTCGGATTTTTTTCTAACTAATTTTAGATTGTATTTGATATTTGAAATGACATATACGATATGAGGATGAAGATCTAAATCTTACCAATACGGTTTCGATAGTGATAAGATTAAAAACCATTTATATGTTTAATGTTAAGAATAATCCGCTTTGAAACTAATAAAAATTGTCATTTATATTTTGTAAACTAATATCTTTAGATTAGTTTCAATCACTATATTCCACCTAATAGAGAATATACCTATATGGATTAAATTTCACAACTAATTTTAATTAGCTCAAAAGGATTTGATAATATTTTTCGGAGCTACTGTATCTAACAAAGCCGCCCTCCAATGCTTATAAATTGGAATAACGACGAGACTGCTTTAGTACATTCTCACAAAATCACCTCTTTACACGAAACAGAACCCTTCAAAATGGCCATGGTCAGTCCCTACACTCCTATCAAAGACTTGAAACCTTACAAGACTTCCTGGCGTATTCAAGCTAAGATTCTGCATACGTGGAATCATTATACTCAGGGTGCTGGGATGTCTTTTGAAATGGTCTTGGTTGATGCTTATGTAAGTAGGATTTTGTTTGTCAACAATGAATAAGTGTTTTAGCAAACTGTTTTAAGTATTTATGTTATTAGATTGGTTTACCAGTTATTTCTTATAAATGCAGGGTAACAAGATTCAAGCAGGAATTAAGAAAGAACACCTCCAGAAGTTGCAAAGTGGAATCAAGAAAGGAGAGTGGAGAATATTTGACGAGTTTTCAGTGAAGAAGGCAACATGAATGTATCGACCAACAACTCATAACTACAGAATTATATTTGAGTACTCTACTGTCATCTCCCCCTCTGAGACGATTTCGGAATCGATTTGGCTAGATTTAGTTCCTTTTAATTCAGTACTAAGTGGTACCTTTGATCAAAACAAGTTGGTTGGTCAGTTTTTTCTGCAGCTTACTTTTTTTTGTGAATTTTTGTACTATGTATATTGTACTAAATAATGTGTTTTACCTTTGCTATAGATATCATTGGCCAACTGGTGAATGTTGGGGAAATGCAAATCATGGATGTCAAAGGCAAGCCTAACAAGAAGATTGATTTCCAACTAAGAGACACTGAGTAAATGTTTTATATAATATCTATAATAAGTCATTATTTCGGAGTTTATCTTGATCATATTTATTTTTTATTTTGCATTTCTATCTTTAGCGATAACCGTCTACCATGTTTACTGTGGGGAAGATTTGCTGATCAAATTAGCAAAGTCTCAAAAGATTCTATTGGAGGACAGGTCATTTGTTTGATCCGGTGGGCTAAGTTGTGCCATTACAAAGGTATTGCATGACATATTTGACGGATAACTCCATATATTACGTAAAAAATATTGTTACTGATTGAAAACCATTATGTTTTTCAGAAATCAGAAGTATTTCAAACTCTTTTGATGCTTCTGACGTTTTGATCAACTCTGTCTTGACAGAGGTGGATGATTTTAAGCAAATGTGAGTGTTGTGTTTTCATTTAACTGTCTCATTATATATCTAAATATAAATTACGAAAACTAACTAATTCTGCGTTTCTCAGGCTTCCTTCTGATGGACTTGCATTGACAATAATGGAACCTAAACCTAGATTACAGCCTCTCAAGGTGCGTGAAGAGAGATCCAAACAATTCCCAAGGAAGACTATTGCTGAGCTAAAGGCCTCTCTCGAGGTATCTCTATCATAGATTTAATATTTGTTGTCTTTTATTATTTTCATCTTAGTTAACTAATTTAGTTGAATCCTTAATCTTTTCTAAGGTTGAAAAGATCAAGCTCATCTGTACCATTTTGTCAATTGACTTGGACTGGTCGTGGTATTATTTTGCCCACATCAAATGTAACAAAAAAGTTCTCAAAAGCAAAAAACTTCTTAGCTCTGGTGCCAAGAAGATAATTTGGATGTGTGACAAATGTAATACAAACGTATCCTCTGTTGAAGCAAGGTAATTGTTGCTATCCTATTTTGTATCTGCCTTTACTTTTATCATATTCTACCATAATTTTTATTTATATTGAATATAATTCTTAATTGCATAGGTACTGGCTGCATCTAGACGTTATGAATAACACAGGGGAGAGCAAACTTATGTTGTTTGATAGTTTTGTTGAACAAATCATAGGTATTCCAGCTTGTGATCTCGTGGATCCTACAACTGAAGAGGTATTTTCTAATTGTATTCATTACATTTCGTTTTATTTACATCTTGGTAAATATATGATACCCTTCCTGTATACTATTAAACACAGCTTGATGATCCCCTGCCACTCCCTGATGTTCTGAAAAACATTATTGGTAAAACATACCAGATTGCTCTTTGTGTTGAGCAAGATAATATCTCAAGAGGAAATGATGAATACAAAGTTTCTGAGGTTTTAACAAGTCAGAACCTTAATCACGCTGCCCTTGAACCTGAAGTTGATTATCCTGTTGATCTTTCATCCATGAGTTCCAGTGACCAGGTAATACATTTTCCTAAATTCAGTGTGATTTATATGATGTGATAATCTTTGTTGTTCCTTCCTCGCCTAATTAAAAATTCATAATGTTTTTAGGTTTTGATGCTGACTAATAGTTCTCATAAGGATGACACTACCAATACTTCACTGTCTACACCATCATCAAAGAGAAAAGAAGATACTTCGGATGGATCTGATCAAAACTCCACAAGCAAGAAACAATGCACTGGAATACAATCTAATGTCAAAGACGATGGTGTCATTGATTTAGACACTCCGGAGAAAAATGATCAGTCTACTGATGTTAAAGTCCATGGTGTCCTGGCTGTAGACAATTCGAAGGAACATGATCAGCCTAAGTTCATACACAAACTTGATGAGGCAGGTCAAGAAGCCATCACCAAAGTAAGTGAAGCAGAACAGAAGCAAGTTCTTTTGAAGAACATTAAGCTTGAGAAGCTCGAAGGCCAGAAGGGAGCAAAGTGAGTTAAGGGAAGACTCAACAATCTAAAATAAAGTTGATCTCATGGATTAGTTTTTTTTTTTTTTTTTTTTTTCTATTAGGTATCGTTTTTACATTTCTATCTTATTTTTTATGTTCTGTTTTTCAAACAACATCTTATCAGACATTTTTTCCTTAGTTTCAATTTCTATCTAAGAGTTTTATTTTAGAAGGTTTATCATTGTGGTGTTACTTATTTGATTATTTGTTCTATCCTCCTAACAATAACGATTCCAGAACCACTATTTAAGCCAAAGCGTGTAATAGAACTCTTAATTATGGCCTAATTTCATATGTTCATATCAAATTGGATCGTGGAGAAGAGACCAAGCCATATTCATATGCTTTCTCCGGTATATCTAACAAAAGACAAATCTGATTTATTTTACTTTAGAAACTATCCATAATCCTAAAACCATTATAACTCAAATTAGAGTATAGCATGATTACTTTAACGAGACTTACTTATTTTAATGGCTTTGTCCAGACTGATCTTTATCCAATTTTTTTTAACTGCTTTAGCATAATCCTGTAAATAAATCAACAAACAGTTAATTAATTTACAATATCAGTTGAATTAGTTGTATGTAAGTTTAGATTCTTCATAAATTTGTTAATATAATTTTGTAATCTTAATAATAATAAAATATCTAAATCATATCCAAAATCTAAAACAACTTCTACACCAGCTTGCTGATAATTTATCTTGAATCCGGATAATTTATATAGAGTATCTTGAAGAACTAAATATATGGAAACTGTGATTATATGAAATCATTCTTAATCATTATCTACCTCATATTTAAATAATAATAAATGAGATATATCAAACAAACACATCGAAACGATTCATATTTCCATATCTAATTCTAACTATATTCTTTGGATCTATACAGTCATATTCGTCTATATATACCTATATTTTCTTCTCATATCATCTCAGAAACCATCGACTCCTCTGCTTTCAATGCAAAGAAACAAACGTGTATATCCCATGGAGTTGGTTCACAGTATATCTGATTTGCATGTAAACTCGTCAACATGGAGGATTTATGTTAAGATTATGTGTATGTGGGAACAAGATTTGGGTTCTGCTGGATCTGAAACAATCATGATGTTGGCTGATGAAAAGGTATCAAACTTTTGCTTCACTTTCTATTTACTTTTATCTTGCAATAAAACTATATTTATGTTTGTCATACAAGTACTTTAAATGTTTTGGTTCTGTAGGGTGGAAGAATCGATGCAAGGATTCCATCTGGGACATCCTATACTAATATTTGGGAAGTACATCCTAAGGATCATAACTTGATTTTGTAAGAAATTACAATATATGTCATTAGAGAATTCTAATCATAAAATTTTATTCCATGTCACTAATATATATTAACGGGTCAACGGGTTTAAAGATATTAAAAGATTTTGTTTATATAATTCATATAAATATAATTCATATATTTTTCGATAATAACTATATTACACAATTAATATAATTCGAAATTGTTATATACTAATCAATTCGAAAATGTAACACAATTAGTAAAAATGTTGTATACTAACATATAATTCGAAAATGTGACACAAAAATGTTATTGAAAATGTTAATGAAAATGATATATCATTGAAAACATTTTATATCAATTGACTTTATAAAAAATGCTATTTTGAATTATAATACTCATATAGTTCAAAAATGTTATTGAAAATGTTATATACTAATCCATTATCCTATACTATTATTTGGAAAGTACATCTTATAAGTCGTAACGTTGATTTTGTAAGAAATTACAATATATGCCATTAGAGATCTCTAATCATAATCATTTTAATTCTATGTCACTAATATTCACCAATTCATTAAAAACGGGTCAATGGGTCAAACGGATTTAAAAATATTACTGAGATTACCTAATATATAGGAGGTCAATCACGAATATAACAAACATGAATTTTGTTTAGAGACAAATAATTTTTAATCATACAACGAAATTTAGTTTAGATTTTAAAATATTTCCTTGACTAAACTATACTAATTAATTATGATTAATATATATGGAAGAAAAAACGAAATTATATTTATGTAAAATAATTAAATTTGATAATATATTAATAGATATTTCCAAAATCCTTAAATCGGGATTGTCTCAAAAATTTTGTCTATGTGTATTTCGCAGATTGGCAAAGATAAATACATATAGAAATGATATTTTTAATTTACTAAATCAGAAATAAATATAGCATCCTAAATCTTAGTACTTGCCATAACAATTTTATATTTATTCGAATAGATTCAAAACGAAAATTCAAATCCCCTGTATTAAGCAACTACAACAAACACCAATAAAAAAGTCAACAAAATATTCAAATTTTTCTAAAATATAGTTATATTCTAAAATCTTTCAAAAATTGTTAACCATGTAGAGATTTTGTAGTTAAGGAAACAAAAATTTATTTTTGAACATAATTTTCAAAACAGTTAATACAATCTTCAAAACGGATCTCATATATATTCAATCCTATACTATTATTTGGGAAGTACATCTTATAAGTCGTAACGTTAATTTTGTAAGAAATTACAATATATGCCATTAGAGATCTCTAATCATAATCATTTTAATTCTATGTCACTAATATTCACCAATTCATTAAAAACGGGTCAATGGGTCAAACAGATTTAAAAATATTATTGATATTACCTAATATATAGGAAGTCAATCACGAATATAACAAACATGAATTTTGTTTAGATACAAATAATTTTTAATCATACAACGAAATTTAGTTTAGATTTTAAAATATTTCCTTGACTAAACTATACTAATTAATTATGATTAATATATATGGAAGAAAAAACGAAATTATATTTATGTAAAATAATTAAATTTGATAATATATTAATAGATATTTCCAAAATCCTTAAATCGGGATTGTCTCAAAATTTTTGTCTATGTGTATTTCGCAGATTGGCAAAGATAAATACATATAGAAATGATATTTTTAATTTACTAAATCAGAAATAAATATAACATCCTAAATCTTAGTAGTTGCCATAACAATTTTATATTTATTCGAATAGATTCAAAACTAAAATTCAAATCCCCTGTATTAAGCAACTACAACAAACACCAATAAAAAAATCAACAAAATATTCGAATTTTTCTAAAATATAGTTATAATCTAAAATCTTTCAAAAATTGTTAACCACGTAGAGATTTTGTAGTTAAGGAAACAAAAATTTATTTTTGAACATAATTTTCAAAACAGTAAATACAATCTTCAAAACGGATCTCATATATATTCAATTTGCATTAAATCTTAAATTTAAAAAGATATGATCATATCAAACCTAAATTGTGATAATGATTAGCCGACTCTCTTCTTAGCTTATAAATAGATAATATATGATCCGGCTAAATCATTCACAAATCACAAAATTTATTCTAGCAGCCATTTTTGAAATCTTTCACGCTTTTTTTTTTTCTAATGTTCTTTATCTTAGAAATTGTTTTTGACAATAGTCTACCTTGTGATTGTAGGATTTCAAAATTCAGAATGGAGTGAAGAAAGAATATGTCGAACACTAACAGAGGTTTGTGATAAAAGCAAATTTGAAAATCAAGAAAAATTATGTTTCTGATTTACAAGTGTTTTTTTATTACAGATTGAAGAGGCATCGACATCTGCTATCAAAAACTTAGTTGGGAAGAATTTTTCAATCATTTCTTTTTCTCAAAAAGTATAAAATCTGCAGTGGGCATCCGTTGCTTAAGCAAGCGTTGAATATTTTTGTTGTATATACTTTATCCTTAAACGTGAATATTTTGAAGTATACTTTTTTTGTAATAAATCAGTTTACTTTTTAAAATTCAGAAAATCATACTCTAATTATGTTAATAAATCATATTACTTTTTTAAAATTCAGAAAAACATCTCATTAAATTTGTTGACAATTTGATTTCACTTACCTTATAGATGTGAAGATTTTCAAAACCGGCTGGTGCATCCGATTCAAGACTTATTCATTCTAGAAGCCATATACTGCTAAATTAGGAGAGCATGCAAATGATCTGAGAAGATGAACAGTGAGTTTTTTTTATTATCATACTTTTAAACAAATAATGAGATTTTTTTTTTTTGAGAGATCGAGTTTATAACTAGCAAATTCTTATTCAATATTTAATCTCATTATATAATCTAATTATTTACATCCTATACTATTATTTGGGAAATACATCCTATAAATTGTAAAGTTGATTTTGTAAGAAATTATAATATTTGCCATTATAGATCTCTAATCATAATCATTTTAATTCCATGTCACTAATAATAACCAATTCATTAAAAGACGGGTCAATGGGTCAATGGGTCAAACGGTTAAAGTATTTATGATATTTAAATTCTATAAAAAGTATAATATTAATAATATTTGAACTCTATAAAGTATTTATGATATTTAAATATATATATATATATTATGGAAACCATTTGAAATCAAACTTTTAAATTGACTCAAATTATATGTATTTTAAATAAAAGTATTATTAAAAAGAAAATTAACAAAATGATTTTTAATTTCACGGAACGGGGTTATATGGTGGGACGGGTTTGTGTCAATATTAATACGTGACGGTATATATATGACGGGTGAAATCCTAAAATTAATAATCAAAATAATCTTAAATACTTAACAAAATAAATAATATTAAAAAATACAAATAAAAATTTAATTTTTAAGTTAAATAAATCAACCCGCGGAATACCGCAAGGTAAAATCTGGTGATACTGGGCCAAATATAGTTAGAACTGAGCAAACAAATCCCAATAGAGCCCATGTAAAAACTTCAACACAATACAAATATTTTTTTCGTTCTCAATGACACAATACAATTATGAATACCTAATTGAACCAAATAAATTGTTAATCTCATATAAACAAAAATAGAATTCTAATGCAGCTAAATATATTTTATATACAATACAATATTCTCTCTTTCTTTATTACCAAGTCATGTTTTTCAAATAAATTAGATTAAAACAACATTTAACTCCTATAATAAAATAGTCCAATATGATATGGAATATAAATTTAAAATTTATTATCTATATTATTATTTAGTTCTACAAACAAAATATACAACCATCGTCAAATGAAATATACAACATGATATCCAAATAGTAATAAAAATAAAACATTATGATATATTCCCTTTTATATTATACTATTATATTATATTATTATTTAATTCTTCAAACAAAATATACAATTTGATTTATACAAAATATTAAATCCCGTGCTGTATAGTACGGGTCATGATCTAGTACCTTTGAAATTTTCGACCAGTACTGAAAGAAGGATTCTGGTTTCATCTGTCTGATTTCCAGGTTATCCAACCAGAGAACACAATCATATATTCACCATCTCTATTTGAAATCAGGTTTATCTCGAAAACAGGAATGTGGCCTGTGAAACAGAGATCATGGAGTAACTTCTTTGAGTTTGTTTTCCCTATTGAAGTCCAGTATGCTATAGAATCGAATAAAGAAATTGTGATTGGTAAAGATTTCTAGAAATTTTTTTTATGTGGAATCCATATATTTTAGATTACTGATTATAGTTGGTTTTTATTGTTCATTTTTTGAGTTTAGATGCTATTGGTGTGATTGCTGCTGTCAATACTATTCGAAGATTTCCTTATGTGTGTCCTCGGGGAGGGTCAGACAATGAGTCAAGATTTGTGGCTTTTAAGATAAAGGACAATATGTATGTTTTTCTCTTAATATATTTTATGCTATATGTAAGATCAAAGATGTTTTATGATATATTTTCAAAGCATATAAACATAATGCAATTCATGAAATATTATTTAGGGGTGGAATAATTGAGTGCATTGCTGTTGGTACGTGTTGTGATTTGTTTATGACCAACTGGTCTGCTAAGGTCGACTTGGTTACTTATAATTATGAACCAATCGTGGCTGTTCTTCGCAACTGGAGAATTACAGAGTTTGATGGTTAGTTCTAAAAATTCTTTGTTTCCTTCTGTTAATTAGACTATCTTATGTGTTTGAAATAGTGAATATTTCTAAATTATATATTATACAATTGTTCTATAGGAAGAAATATCTTGATGAGTGAATTTGGTTGTTCCCGTTTGTATCTTGATCCAACTTTCCACGACTTGGATATTCCACAATACGTGTAAGTGTCATTTTTACTAATTATACAATTGACTATTAATGTTACAAGAGACACACTAATTTGGTCTTTGTTTTTTCACAGTCGTAGCTTCACTGATGAAGATAAACATGAAGATGATGATGACTA
This sequence comes from Arabidopsis lyrata subsp. lyrata, assembly GCF_000004255.2. Lineage (NCBI taxonomy): Eukaryota > Viridiplantae > Streptophyta > Magnoliopsida > Brassicales > Brassicaceae > Arabidopsis > Arabidopsis lyrata. The sequence continues at coordinate 11,114,966 of NW_003302551.1, forward strand.
AGAGAATCTAATGACGGAAGTTCCCTTGATGTTTTATCTTCATTGGTTTTATCTATTTAGGTTGTTATATTTCAAATTTCGGATTGATAATTTTTGGATTTAAGTTTCAAACAATGTTATCCTACATTTGCTATCAAGTTAATCTCATGAATTGTTCTACAGCATTTTAATTTCATAACTCTTTATATTCCATTGTTTTGATGTTTTTTTTTAATTATTAGCATAAGAGCTACTAAACGACAAAGTATATAGATTTCTTTTAATATAACAGTTCACTGCAAAATCTTATCAAAACCAATCAAAAGCCTCTTGAAAAATATGGATACACAATCTATATAATATATTATTAGCTACTATTGAAATGATTTGTATTCACCTATACATATAATATAGGATACTTCATTTGGGAAGTAAAACTAATAAAATGATCATATAAAACAATAGTCATCATTCAAAACCGGATTTTTGGTTTTGATATACCCAATGTCTATCATTTCTACCTGACATAAAACGTAAACAAAACACTTGAGTAGTATTTTGAAAAGCATTTTATACTTATTAGTATTTGTTTAAGTTATCAGAATCCAGACTATCAAATCTTTTAACCAAGTTATATTTATTTTGTTTGCTCTCTAATTCTCTTATCTTCCATTAATAAGACAACCGTGAAGTAAAACTAGATCTAAATGTCAAACTCTTCGTATCCCATGGATTTTGTTTCTGATTTGAACAACGAGAGAATGAAGTGAAAGGTTCATTTAAAGATCTTGAGTATTTGGAATCTTCATTCCACACCAAATTTGAGTATGGTTACAAGCATGATTTTGGTTGATGAGAAGGTATGTGTTACCTATGAGTTATAGTTTCTTTTTAGTTTTATTTGTTTTATCACAGACTTAGTTGTGGACATCTTATAATATCACAATTCTTATAAAATCTCTTATGTAGGGAAACAAAATCGATGCTATAATCCCAAATGCTCTATACAGACACAATTTCAAAAAGAATCTCAAAGAAGGTGAATGGTACTTCATGTCTGATTTCAACGTTGTTCCCCAAAATCCCATTTCTAGATACTCTTGGCTCCCTTTCATGATTCAATGTAAGTGGGAAACAAAAATGGTTCACATAACTCCTAGATCAATCAACAATTACCTGGATTTCATTGATTATGATGAAATCAAATATGCTAGAACACAAGAAAGGGAGCATGTAACTGGTAAGTTCTATATACATAATTTAGATATATTGTCAAGAGCCATTAATCTGAATATATTTGTTTTCTTGTGTAGATGCTATTGGTTTGATAACAAGTGTGTCTCCCATTCGAACAGTGCCTTTTGTCTGTGGTATAGGACAAACCGATTATGAAGCAAGACATGTGATGTTGAAGATTAAGGACAATGAGTAAGTTTTGCTTTTTTGTTTATTATGTTTAGTGTTACATGATAATTTTATGAAGCTAGATTGTATTAACCTGAATAATCTCTATGTTATTTATATTTTTAGTGGCAAAAAGATGATATGTGTTGCAGTTGGAGAGTCTTGTGAGCTGTTTGTTAACAAATTATCTACACGTTTAAGTTCTCCTAGATACAACAATGATCCTATCGTGGCTGTTATGCGATTCTGGAGGATCTCCGAAATAAAAGGTGCTTAACTATATTGAATTACATTATTTCTATTAATTTGATCAAAAACTATATATGCATATTTATTTAATCTAAAACTCTCTTTGTTTATTCCTCTATAAGGTCACCTTGCTTAATGAGTGTAGCTGGCTGTTCAAGGGTTTTTATTGATGAACAATTTCCAGATTTCGATATCTACAGATACATGTAATTTCATACTTTATGGTTTTCTTATATTTTAATTAGCATGAGATTAAGATAACTAATATTTCCTCTTTGCTTTTTATAATTTAGTCGATCATTTGCAATCGCCAAGGAAAATGATGATCAGATGGAGGAAGTGGATTTTAACTAAGACAAAGCTAGGAGGATAAAATTGAATCATCTGTTTTATCAGTTTGTACTTTGATATATACCTGTTATCTCTTTTTGTTTTTTGTTATTTGACTATCTTTAAATTTTAAGATTCCCAGAGACTTTACTATATGTTTAAATGTACTTTGCCAAAAGTTATTTGCATTGTTAAGAACTTAAATCATTCGTGAATATGATGGACCTTTAATGTCAGTACGTTACTATTTATATAAGTTACTGAATAGTTTTTTTTTTTTTGTTAACCAAATAATCTTTCTCATTTCAGCATGCATATAAGATCATATGAACTTTAAAGGTCCGTGATATTAACTATAGTCAAAAGTTCAAATTTTAAAAAAAAGCTGCTTTTTATCATCAAATTAAAGTTTCTTTCTGAGCTGTCATAGAAACATAGTCACTTTGAAAACCAAAAAAGCTGTTAACTTGTGCCAATACATCAATCATATGCAATGGTCAAGTTTTGCAAAAGGTTGTCACATATAAAGTTTTTGTTTTCTCTAATTTAGTAATATATAAAAATGATTTTTTGGGCTTTTCTTAATTGTTTCTATTGGTTATCCTATAGGTTTGGCCTTTTCAAGATGTGTATAAATACATATATTGATTTCTACATGTATCACACTCAAGTTCTCCCAAGAGTTTCCACAAACAAAAAATCATCAGCTTTCAAACTTTTCAGACGATTACTCTAATCTTTTCCAAATGAATACTTTTTTAACTTATTTAACTCTCGAGAAGAAGGAATGGTTTGTAGTTGTTAAGATCTTGAGCATTTGGAATCATCCTCCCAAGCATCCCAATGATCAGACTACCATGATTTTGGTGGATGACAAGGTATATGTTATTTTCTCCTTCTTATATCATTTTTTCTATAGATTTATTATAGATGATGAGGGAGAAAAATCTTTTTAACGTTTTATATTTCAGGGTACCAGAATTGATGTTGTGGTTCCTCCAGATTCATACAAAAAAAATTTTCCTAGAAACCTCAAAGAAGAAAAGTGGTACTTTCTTTGGGATTTCGATGTGATCCCACCTTCATTGCGTGAAAGGAACTCTAATCATCCTTACCAACTTAGCTTTAATAAGAAGACAATTATGGCTTACTACAAAAAGAAATTCACTTCCGAATTCCTGCAGTGTCTTGATTTTCTAAGGATCAATAATCCATCAGAAGAAGATAAGCAATTCGTTGTTGGTAATATTCTGGATTAGAGTTCCAAATTTTTTATATTATTTTTTATTTACTCTTATAGCCTAATTTTTGACTTATTCCCATATTTAGATGTAGTTGGAGTGGTTAGGAGTGTCTCTCCTATTGGAAGACTACTTGAAGGAGAAAGTGATTTGGATTCAAGCTATGTTACTTTCACATTAAAGGACCTTGCGTAAGTTTTATTGGAAAATCAATATAGTCTACGTCTATATGAGTTGTATTAGTTATCAGATTTTCAAAAGTGTCATTATATTTTTATTATGTATCATTACATGTAGTGGCCATTCCATTAATTGTGTTGCAAAAGGAAGTTTCTGTGAAGAATTTGTTAGGAAGTATTCTAGAAGAATATGTGATGTGAATTATCACAATCAACCAATCATGGTTGTTCTGCGTTTTTGGAGGATATCAGAGTTTGGAGGTGATGTTCTCCAAACTAATTTTTAGATTCATAATCCATATTTGACTGTTTATATAGCCAACAAATTTCAGTCCATACTAATTATGGTATTTTTTGTGTGTTTTCAGGTAAACCTTGCTTGATTACGAAAGGAGGTTGTCCAAGAATGTTCATCGATGAAAATTTCAGTGACATTAACAGAGACTGCTACATATATTTCCACAGTATATATGAAATTTAAATTGGTTTATTTATACATAAGTTTTTATATTCTTATGTTAGTTATATTTATTTTCGCAGCTGCTTTTTCACCGCTGGAAATAAAGAGACAACATCCTCAGATAATGACAATGTTTCTGATGAAGACGGTGATTCTAACTAAGATTTGCAGCTGTGTGGATGGGATCAAAAAAATTCCTCCTATGTTATATTCTATCTTGGATTTCCTTTAATGCTTTGTTTTGTTAACTTTTTTTAAGCAATGTGCTATTCCCGTATTTGTAAAATAAAACTCTGATGTTCAGTTGTTTTTTTATTTTTCTTATCTATTTTTTACTTTTATTTTGCTTAATTCGTAAGCTTTCTGTGTAAAAGAAAGCATTGAATATCTTTTTTTTATTGTGCTATGATCTAGCACAAGCTATGAAATATCTTTTTTTTTTATGTTAATAATGTTTTTAAATTTCAGAGAACAGAAAGAATTTTTGTTATAATGCATCTAATTGTGTAGGGTTTTTATGTTAATAATGTTTTTAAATTTCAGAGAACAGAAAGAATTTTTTATATTGAGCAAAATTTACTATAAACTGATCCTTCTGAATGACACTAACCTCAATAATAGGTTGATGATCCGAGATCCGTGCTCCCTATTGTTTGATATTCTTATCATAATATATCCTGTCAATCATGAAAGTATATAATTTAGTTATTAACTACTTCTAAAGAATGTTAACTTACTCAACTATTTTAAAAGTTAGTGAGAATATCTACATATAGTACAGAAAATTAAAAATATTATGTACATGGTACTTTATGATATAAAAACTATCTACAATGGCATATACATCACATGTAAACTTAAATCCTAATCCAACAAAGCCTATTTTATAATTGTAAATGCATAAGCTTTAATTTCCAGTCAAATTATCTGATTGTCAACATAGTGGTATGAATCCTATAGGAAATAAACAGCCAATAAATTTCCTGTTGACTCATGCAATTATTTTCGTTAATCCCCCCATCAGTCTTACCAGATTTAATTGTTTTATATGACAACCAAACATGAAATCCTAAAATACCAATAACTAATATATGTTCTGATATTTATCTCCATTGTTTGGTATTTGTGTTGGATATGAAATAGGCCACTTGCTTTGTTTTCCAATTCACGGGTTTTGTCTATTAGCATCACTCATACAACATTTAAAGGTATCTGAATAAGCAAACACAAAAAATAGGCACGAAAACCATTAAAAGCTGTTATATCTGGTCAAGATTCAAGCTTCTTAGAGGTAAAACAGAGACATGAATCTTGAAAAACAAAAAAGCTATTATATCAGTCAATATATCAATCATATGCTATGGTCATGTTTTACAACTAGTTTTTACATAGTGATATGTTATTTGTTACACTTTACTTTTATTAAAACATCATTCTTTTTACTTTTATTTAGTAAATTGGACACAATGCTATAGGTTTTCACTCCATTCATAACCTGTATATAAATACATCTATACTTCACTATAATATCACACTCAAGTCGCTCATTTCTTAAAAACAAAAAGCACACCAGTTAGAGAGGTTTTCATCCTAATCTACTTCGCTGATCATGGCAGTGCTTTTTTCTGATTTAAATCGAAGGAAGAAGAAATGGCTAGTTTTTGTTAAGGTCTTAAGCATCTGGAATAATCCTCCTAAACATCCTAATGATCAGACAACTATGATTCTTGTGGATGAAACGGTATATATTGTTTTCTCTTTGCGCTAATAATGTTATATATTTTCTCTTTGTGCTGATAATTATAAAGGAAACTTAACTTATTATCATTTTCTTTATAAGGGACAAAGAATTGATGCTACGGTTCCTACAATTGCAATCAAAAGGAACTTCCCTAGAGAGCTCAGAGAAGGACAGTGGTACCTTTTTTCGGAATTTGATGTTATTCCACCTTCATTGCCTGAAAGGAACTCTGATCATTTTTACCAGATTAGCTGTAATAGGAACACAGAGGTGGATCCTGTCAGACCAAAATCACAATCCGAATTTTTTAATTGTGTAGATTTTTTCAGTATCAATAATGCATCAGAAGAATACAAACAATTTGTTGTTGGTAAGTTTCTGTTTTATATTGGCAACCATTTTCAGTTAATTTTAATAGATCATCTATATACTAATGATTGATTCTTGCCATATTTAGATGTTTGTGGAGTGGTTGTCAGTGTCTCTCCTGTTGGAAGACTTCTGGAAGGTGGAAGTGATATGGATTCAAGATATGTTACTTTCACACTGAAGGATACTATGTAAGTACAGTTTTACAATGCTATTACGTGCTTTGAAAAATATGTATGTATTAGTTAACAGCCTTATTACATATGAGCATATGATTATACATTGTATCATTACATGTAGTGGCCATTACTTGAATTGTGTGGCAAAAGGAATTTTCGGTGAAGAATTTGTAAGGAAGTATTCTAGAAGAATCAGTGATGTGGATTATCACAATGAACCAATCATGATTGTTCTGCGATTTTGGAGGATTTCAGTGTTTCAAGGTGATTTTCTACAACTAATTATAAAAGTCATTATCTATATGTGACAGTTTAGATAGCCAAGCATTTGGTTATGGAACTGATTTTTGAATTTCTCTGTTTTATAGGTAAACCTTGCTTGATTACTGGTGTAGGTTGTCCAAGAATTTTCTTTGATCCAAATTTCCATGACATCAACAGACAGCAGTTCATGTATTTCCTTCGCTATAATAGATTCAATTTACCTAAACTTATACTCAAATTGTTAGATTCCGATTTTAGTTGTATTTTTGATTCACAGAAAGTGTTACACTCAGGGAGATGATGAATTCACACCCTCAGATGATGACGATATTTTTATGGAAGAAGTTGATTCAAACTAAAACATCAATTCTCAGTGGATTGTTTTCTGAATATTCCCCCTATGTTTTATTTTATCTTGCTTTTCATTTATGTTTGCTTTGTAAAACTTAATATTAAATGTGCTATTAGCACAAGCTATGGAATAATATATTTCCTATTTTTGTTAATTATGTTTATTGATTTCAGAGAACATTAGACAATATATCATATCGATCAAAATTTACTATAAGCGGATCATTCTGAATGATACTGACCTGAATAACAAGCCAGTGATGCTCCGAGATTATTGCTTCCTGTTGTTTGATCTTCTCATTTAGTATATCCTGTCAATCATGATAATATAGAATTTAGTTACTAATTACTTATAAAGAATCTTAAATTACTCAATTTTTTTTAAAGATAGTTTCAGATATTGAATATATCGACATATCTAACAAGATTTTATTCTCATATCTGGTACAATAGTATTTATCCAAGCTTTAGTCATTCTCCAACTCAGATGCATAAATTCTCATACTGTAAAAAAACTCGCTTTGTTATATTCTTATACTACGGAACACAATCAAGAGTTTGATAAGGTAAACCAAAGCATAGAAGTTATACTTTCCAACATCTACAATTATATTCCTACAAATTTTGTATATCATCACATATGTGTTACGATCTATCCTATTTTTTCCTCAGGAAATCACATTTTCATGAGGAAGAAGAAAGAAGCAAGGGGTCAAATTGATCTTGATGTCACTCAAACTCCTGTTAGAATAAGACCATCATCTACTATACTCGATGAAAAAAATGTTCCAGGTTCAGGAGAAAGCAATATCAGCAATAATGTTGCATTCAATTCAGTTTTTAGAAGAGTTTTGGGAGACATATCTAACTCACCACGCAATACATCTGGACAATCACCATCTGACCAAAGAACGCCATTGTCAGGAACTGCAATAGACAAATTAAATCAGATAAGCACTCCTTATCATAACCCTAATGCAAAGAGGTCAAGAAATATCTCACCTATTTCATGTAAGTAAGACTATTTCTGTTGGAAGTATGGTTACAATCTATTTCATTTTTTTTTGACATAATATAGAGAGCTAATTCTATAAACAGTATTTAATGAGTCAGGTACTAAATCTAATACTTCCCAGATTACCTCAACTCAAATCAATGACTCTCCTCTGTTGAGTCAATCTTCTTATATGCATAATGATGATTATGCTCCTGCTTCTTCTGCCAATAAAAGATTCAAAGGAAATTTATCAGGTTATATTTCAGAATTAGTACAATATCACATAATTCATGTAAATGGTAATGCTTAAGAGATACACGCTAATATCTATGAGAAATTGATATAGGGATTTATCATTTGGTATTTGTCCACAGTTACTACAAGAGGATCCGGATCATCAATGCAAAACAATCATATTTATGATGATCTCCTTCACTCTCATCAGAGTTATGTAGAATATAATGGTAACAGTTCAGATACTGATGAAGATGCTGATTTATCAAATTATGAAGCTTCCTCACAAGGTAAGACCTTATCATGTTTTAAAAATCTTATAAAGATTCATATTTTAAAAATTTGTTTCCAATTTTAACAGGAGACTAAAGATAACAACCAAGAAGATTTTTTTTTTAGTAGTGAAGAAGATTATTCATCAAATGCATCCTCAGATGAAGATGACCGTGTTGACGACGTTTCTCAAATCACAGATGACATTATTTATCAAGCTAAATATAAATTTGACATACTTACTATGTTTGAAAAGGCTTTTGGAAAACCAAATCCTTTACCTACTAATCGTCAGAACAGAAAGAGTGGTACAATATACATATTAACTCAATCATGAGACTCAATTTATAAAATTCAGTACAATACTATAACCTATATTATTTTTTTGGTTTTTTCCAGCTTATGTCGATGAAGGTGATCCAGTTCATAGTTGTGAGAAATGTGGTGCTATTTTTTGGTATGGGGAACGTGTAAACAAGAGGAGACATACCAATAATCCTAAATTTTCATTGTGCTATATGCAAGGTCAAATCGTATTACCACCCTTTAAGGATTCACCTGAATTATTATGGCATTTGCTTACCAGTAATGATGATCTCTCAAGACATTTTAGAGAAAACATCAGACCTTACAACATGATGTTCTCATTTACATCTATTGGAGGTAAAATAGATCATTGTCTTACTAAGGGTCGTGGGCCGAAGATGTTTGCAATTCAAGGTGAAAACTACCATCTCATAGGTGCTTTGAAGCCTAAACCTGGTGACTATCCAAAGTTTCAGCAGCTTTATATTGTAGATACTGAAAATGAGGTTGACAACAGATACAACATAATGAGGTATTTTCTCTCTTACTCACTCTTCTTTATAAGCCAATTTACATGAGTTTATCACTAATATATCTGATAACGTAAACTATGTTTATTCAGTAAAGGGAAGGAATCTGAAAACGACCAGGGAAAGAACAGGTTCAGAAAGGAAATCATCGACAATATCATCAAGCTTTTAGATCAAGTCAATCCTCATGTTCAGACGTTTAGAACTGCAAGAGACAGATTTAATACAAACGCAGAAGAGCCTTTTCATATGAGAATTATTGCCGCTCACACAGGTGATGGCAGGAATTATAATATGCCATCAGCATCTGAAGTTGCTGCATTAATTCCAGGAGATTTTGATGAAAATATGGATAAACGTGATATTGTTCTACAGAAAACTTCTGGGAAGTTAAAAAGAATAAGTGAACTGCATAAATCCTACCTTGCTCTACAATATCCTCTGTTATTCGCACGCGGGGAAAATGGTTATACTCTTGGTATCAAGAAAGCTAAAACAAATGGCTGTGGCAGTGACAAGGAACAAACAGATGTAAGTATGAGACAGTGGTTTGCATTCCGTCTTCAAGAAAGGAAACATGAGAAACATGTTTTACTTCGTTCCAAGCGCTTGCTTCAGCAGTTCATTGTTGATGCTTACACTATGATTGAGTCAAACAGGCTGAGATATATTAAGAAGAATCAACCAAAGTTTCGGAGTTCTAACTTAGAATCTATTCAGAATGCGTCTAATGCTGGAAACAATGATTTGGAAAATCAAGGTAAAGAATTTAAGATTCCAGCTTCTTTTACAGGGGGACCACGGTACATGACCAACAATTATTTGGATGCAATGGCTATTTGCAAACACTTTGGATTTCAAGATCTTTTCATAACATTTACTTGCAATTCAAAATGGCCTGAAATAGTTAGATTCTATAAAGAGAGGAATTTGAAGCCTGATGATAGACCAGACATCATTTCTAGGATATTCAAGATGAAGTTAGATAACCTAATGTATGATCTAACTACCAAGAAGCTACTTGGGAAGACAGTTTCCGGTATTTATTATTTGAATCTGTTATCTAAATTATTAGCACCTGTGATTGATATATCCTAAATATTTAATGATTTATATGTTTTGTTTTTTTTGCAGCCATGTACACTATTGAGTTTCAGAAAAGAGGCCTTCCACATGCCCACATATTGTTGTTCATGCATGCCACCAGTAAGTTTTCTACAGCAGAAGACATTGACAAAGTAATATCTGCTGAAATTCCAGATAAGGTGAAAAAACGAGAACTGTATGAAGTGGTTAAAGACTGTATGATTCATGGGCCATGTGGTGCTGGTTTTCCTAATTCACCATGTATGGTGAATGGTAAATGCTCTAAGTTTTTTCCAAAAAAGATTACCAACAATATTAGGGTTGATGATGATGGGTTTCCAGTTTATAGAAGACGTAACACTGGTATTTACATTGAGAAGAATGGTTTTCAGTGCGATAATCGTTACGTGATCCCATATAACGAGAAGCTATCCCTTCGTTATAATGCTCACATTAACGTTGAGTGGTGCAACCAATCAGGGTCAATAAAGTATCTGTTTAAGTATGTTCATAAAGGTCATGACCGTGTCACATTTGTTGTTGAGCCACGTGACAAGGATACTGCAAATGTGGATTCTAATCCAAATCCGGGAAAGACTACTGGTACCAAGGGAAAAGACAAAGTTCAAGATTTTTTTGATTGCAGGTTATTTCATTATTATCGTCATTACTATACAAATATATATAATTCAGGCAACTATATGGATTGTAACTTAATTTGTTGTATATTTTTTACAGGTACGTATCTGCTTGCGAAGCTATGTGGAGAATTTTCACATTTCCTATCCACCATCGGACTACACCAGTTGTTAAACTTTTCTTCCATGAAGAAGGAAAACAGCCAATTTATTACAAGACAGGTGAAACAACAGAGAGTGTTATGACTCGATTAAGTACTGAAGCAACACAGTTTTTGGCGTGGTTTCAGCTTAACAAGAAGATTCCAAATCCAATAGTCAATTCAAATCGGAAAAAAAAAACCAAAGAAAGCTCCAGATCCAACAAACCTTTTATATGAAGAAATTCCAAATCTGTTCACTTGGAATGGCAAAGAGAAAAAATTCTCACCAAGAGAAAGGGGATTTGCTATTGGAAGAATTAACTTTGTTCCACGTGCAATAGAGGATGCTTATTATTTGAGAATACTCTTAAACATCTGCAGAGGTGTTACATGTTATAATGATCTCAAAACTGTGAAAGGTGTTGTTCACGAAACCTTCAGGGATGCGGTTTTCGCTTTAGGTTTGCTAGATGATGACCAGGAGTACATAAAGGGTATTAAAGATGCCAATTTTTGGTGCTCTGCAAAATATGTTCGTAGGCTATTTTCCCGACGACATTTATTCAAAAAAATTTTTGAGTAAATTCTCCATTCTTTGTTTTTTTGCCGTTATTTCGGCGCGAGTTTCTCCTTCCTGGTTAGGATTAGCTCATCGAGATAGGTATGTTAAAGGAAAGGGCTCTGCTTGAGGGTTTCTCCTCGGAGAGTTTTCACTCTTGAAGTGGTACTCCCTTGTGGAGGTTGTACTCCCCCTTGGAGTTGGTTCTTTGTTCCTTTTCGTCACTAAACCGGTGGTTTAGGGGGTTTGGTCACCGGCGTCGTCGGGTTGGTGCTTTGTGGGTTGCTTCTAGTTGTCTCGGTTTCCATTGCGTTACAGTCTTGTTTCTCTGTACGCAAAGCCTGAGCCCTGTTTCTAACCGTGCTTCCAAACCAATTCTTTCAGTATGACACAACGATTTTCAAGACAGGAAAAAGCTAAGTGGGTAGCTAGCCCTAGAGTCCCGAAGACAAGGTCTCCGATTCGCATACTGGAGAGCGACAACCAGGAGCTCATCGAGAAGAATGCTCTCACCCTGGTTGGAAGAGTATCTAACCCAAGAGTCCAGAGTGCTAAAGCTTTAGTGAACTACATGATTCAGTTTTGGAATCTCGAAGACAGAGTGACAGGCATGGAGTTAGGACTGGGAAAATTTCAGTTTTCCTTTAAGAGGGAATAGGATCTTCAGCTGGTTCTCAGTTGGTCTCCCTTTCACTTTAAACACTGGATGTTTATCCTTCAAAGGTGGGAACCGGTTTTCTCTGAAAGTTTCCCTTCCAACATACTCTTCTGGATTCAGTTACAAGGAGTTCCACAACACTATTGGACAGAGCAAGCTCTCAGAGCCATTGGAAATGGGTTGGGTCATGTTGAGCTAACAGATACGGTAGGTGTACGTATCCGTGCTCACATTAATGCCCTGGAGCCGCTGGAGCAACAAGTTCCCATCTTACTCCCGTCAGGTGAGACGGTTATGGTTACTCTTGTGTACGAGCGACTTGAAAAGCACTGCTTTGGTTGCTTCTCCTTGTCACATGAAAAGAAGGATTGCACTCAGAGAGAGGAGGGACAGAGAGAGGAAGAGCAGAATAGGGCTGTTGGCCGTGCCAGCTCTCAAGTAAGGTCGGAGCAGAGTAAAGGAAGAAACCAGAACAGAGATCCGAGGGATCGTGAAGAAAGGCCAGCGAGGGAGAAGAGATATGGAGCACAGAGGAGACATGTCTCTAAATCTCCCAGTAGAAGAAGATCCCCTCCATTGTCTTATCATGTTCATGAATCAGCTAGAGGGTATACTTCTAGAAGACGAAGAGATGAGCTTCAGCACAGAAGGAGTGGTCGCAGACAATGGATAGAACTTGGATAGAACTTCTGCAAGAAGACATATAGATGCTGAGTCTGAGTGGAGAAGAAGAAGATCCCCTGATAGGGTCCAAAGTTTTCAAGAACCTAACTGCAGTGCAGGGAGAGAGCAGGTTTTCTCTCACAGGGAGTCTAATCCTTTGAGACAGGAGATTCTGAATACTCCCCAGTCTAAAGCTAAGACTCATTCTGAGTTACCTCCCCCTCCTGGTAGAGTTGGGGAGCAGAGTAATCCCAAAGCTCGCAGGCCTGCTATTGAGAGGCTATCAGGAGGTGATTTAGGAGCAGCTCATAGCTCCTTTCTGGGGGTTTCTTCCTCCATGGCGGGCAGACTCCAAGATGTTAACATCCAATACTTAGGAGATGAAGAGCAGGCCTTCCCAAGTGGAAATAAAAGCATTCTGATCGGCTCTAGCTCAATCCCGAGTCACCCTACTCTGGGACATAGGTTATCTATTGGTCAAGGTGATGCCCCAGGGGAATGGAGAAGACCAGCCTCTCAAAGACTGGGACTTGAGCTTCAAGACATCACAATATCCATTCCTGCAAAACCTCCTAAGGCGAAAAGCAACTCAAAGAGGAAAGGAGCGGGTTCCACAGTTCCACGTGGACCCAGAAGCCCGTTACAAGGAGCAAGCTCCAAGAAAAGAAATGAAAACAAACCAAAGTCTGTCTCAGCTAGGAAGCGGTTGTGTTCTGAGCAAGTACCTTCTGATAAGGTTCAGGGGTCTGAGTCCCAAGGCTCACAGCCACCAGTTAGATTGATACCTGCTTCAAAGAAGGCAAAAGCTAAGGTGGATTTTCAAAAACCACCAAATCCTCTTCCTTAGTAGTGGGAAGCTGGAACTGTCAAGGAATTGGTGGAGACTTGACAGTTCCCAGGTTAAGGGAGATCCGCAATGACTTCTCCCCGAATATCCTCTTTCTAATGGAAACAAAGAATCAAGACGAAGTGGTACTTAAGTAGATCCAACCGTTGGGCTTTGTTAGTCATTGTACTGTCCCTCCACAAGGATTAAGTGGAGGACTTGCTCTGTTTTGGAAGGATGATGTGTCTGTGGAAGTGCTAGCCTCTTCCTCAAATTTTATTGATGCAAAGGTGGCGTTCCAAAATAACACCTCCTTTATTACTTTCACCTATGGTGCCCCGCAGGTTGGGGACAGAGAAGCTGTCTGGAGCGAAATCTCGGCTCTGGGGGCGAATAGAGGAGACGCTTGGCTTCTCTTAGGAGACTTCAATGATATTCTAGATAATTCAGAGAAAGTAGGAGGACCAGTGAGAGCAGAAGGCACCTTCATCCCTTTCAGGAGCTTTATTTCACAGAATGGGTTATGGGAGGTGCAACACTCAGGGAACAAGCTCTCTTGGAGAGGACAGAGACATTCTCACTTCATATTGTCTAGACTGGACAGAGTGTTGGCTAATGTGGCTTGGTCTGAGTCGTTTCCTTCGGGTAGGTGCAAGTACCTCAGGTTTGAGGGGTCCGATCATCGTCCTCTGATCACCTACTTTGATCCCTCAAAGGTTAAGTCTAAAGGAGCATTCAGATTCGATAGAAGCTTAAAAACAAGGAAGAGATTCAAACTCTTATTGCTGATGCCTGGAATCCGCAGGAAACTGAAACTCTGTTTGCCAAGTTTGGGAGATGTAGGAGAAACCTTATCCAATGGGCCAAGGATCAGCTAGAAAGCAAATTCCAGAGTATAAAGGAAACACAAGCAAGCCTAGAAAGAGAACTCTCTTCTCAGGTTCCCGATGTGGATCAAATCGCGTTGCTCTCAGGACAGTTAAAGGCGGCGTACCAAGAGGAAGAAGCTGTTTGGCGACAGCGGAGCAGAATTCAATGGTTACAGGAAGGTGATCGCAATACAGGGTTCTTCCACGCAGTGACCAAAGGAAGGAAAGCAATAAATCACTTCTCTGTCATCGTGGCTGAGGACGGTTGTGAACAATTTGAGGAAAAGCAGATTGCAGAAACTGTTTCTAGCTTCTATGAAAAACTTTTTGCTTCGGCCTCCTGATAGACGAATTAGAGTTCCGACTGACTCAGAAATTCATGAAGCTGTCATGGATATTCATGCGGATAAAAGCCTCGGGACCAGATGGGTTCTCTGCAGGGTTCTACCATTCTTTTTGGGAAATTCTGGGCAAAGATGTGGCTTGTGAGATTAGAGCCTTTTTTGTAACTGGAGTTCTCCATCAGCGTCATAATGAAACTCATATTAGACTAATTCCAAAGATCATTGGTCCAAAAAAGGTTTCAGACTATCGGCCTATCGCACTGTGTAGTGTGCATTACAAGATAATTGCAAAGATTTTGTCTAAAAGGCTCCAGCCCCTCCTTTCTTCTCTTATGTCCAAGCATCAGTCCGCGTTTGTGCCGGGAAGAGCAATCTCGGATAATGTTTTAATCACACATGAGGTGTTACACTTCCTTAAAGTGTCCGGAGCTAAAGTTCATTGTTCAATGGCGGTTAAAACGGATATGAGTAAGGCGTACGACCGTATTGAGTGGCCTTTTCTTCATGCGGTGCTTAAAAGGTTTGGGTTCCACGATATGTGGATAGGTTGGGTTCTAGAATGTGTCTCTTCCGTGAGCTATGCTTTCCTCATCAATGGAGCTCCACATGGATCGGTGATTCCCTCTAGAGGTCTTCGCCAAGGGGATCCTCTCTCGCCGTATCTCTTCATTTTGTGTACGGAGGTTCTTTCGGGACTTTGTTTAAGTGCTCAAAGGAAAGGCAATCTCCCGGGTGTCCGAGTATCTAGGAGAAGTCCATTAATCAATCATCTCCTCTTTGCGGATGATACTATGTTTTTTAGTAAAACTAGTTTGAAAAGTTGTGTGACTCTCATGAAATATCTCCAAATTTATGAGGAAGCCTCGGGACAATGCATCAATGCGGATAAATCCGGTATAACTTTCTCTTCTAAGACGCCTCCGGAGGTTAAGGAGAGAGTTAAAAAGGCTTTGGGAATTAGCAATGAAGGTAGGATTGGAAAGTATCTTGGGCTTCCCGAACATTTTGGTAGAAAGAAGAAGGACATATTTACGGGAATAGTGGATAAGATAAGACAAAGAGCTTTGTCGTGGTCTAACTGATTCCTTTCCGGAGCGGGAAAGCAAGTTCTCTTAAAGGCAGTCCTGGCGTCTATGCCGTCGTATGCTATGTCTTGCTTCAAAATTCCAATGTCTCTGTGTAAGAGAATTCAATCGGTGCTTACCCGGTTTTGGTGGGATGATAATCCGGATAAGAAAAAGATGTGTTGGGTGGCGTGGGATAAGCTTACTTTAGCTAAAGAAAACGGTGGGTTGGGATTTAGAGAGGTTACCTCTTTCAATGACTCCCTTCTTGCGAAAATTGGTTGGAAGCTCTTGCAACAACCGGATTCCCTACTTGCTCAAGTCATATTGGGCAAATATTGTCATTCTTCTTCCTTTATGGAGGCTAGTGTTCCCACAAATGCTTCCCATGGGTGGAGGGGTATTATTAAAGGAAGGGAGATCTTAAAGAAAGGCTTAGGATGGATTATTGGTGATGGAGAAACTGCAAATGTTTGGAACTCACCGTGGCTGTCTCCTACGGAGCCTTTGTGCCCATTTGGTCCTCCTACTCAGTCTGATCTTCGGCTCAATGTTAAAGACCTTCTTCTTCCTAATACCACTATGTGGAATCTTGAAGCTATAAGGAAGCATGTACCTCATCATGAGGAGGATATTCTCAAAATTATTTTGAGTTCTCGACCCAAGGCGGATAAGTTAAGGTGGCTTCCTCTAAAGGCTGGTGGTTATACCTCTAAGTCAGGGTACCTTGTTGGACAGACCTCTAATTCTCTGACAACTGTGGACTGTTTCAAATGGAGCACCAATGTGTGGCGAGTTTGCACTTCACCAAAGTTGAGAATGTTCCTGTGGAAAGCAACACGTAATGCTTTACCACTGGGAAAGGCGCTTGCTATTAGAGGGGTTGTGGCTGCAGCAGTCTGTAAAAGATGTGGAGAGGAGGAAGACTCGCTTCATGTATTCTTGCGATGTCCTTTTGCGAGTAGAGTTTGGGACTTGGTTCCTGCGCAATTCAAACCTGCAGGGATCGGAGTGGAGTCTCTGTAGAACTGGCTGCTGTTAGCTAGTAAGATGGTGTCGTTGCCTCCTGTTGGACTGGGAATCACCCCACTGTATCCGTGGGTGCTTTGGTTCATATGGAAAGCCCGGAACCTTCTCATCTTTGAAGAAAAATTGGTCTCAGCAGAGGAGACTATCCTGAAAGCGATAAAAGAAGCTCGAAGTTGGCAGTCGGCTAAGCTTGCGCAAACTCTGAAAAAACCATGCCAGAAGAGTAAAGAAGGGGTTGCAGCACACAGTGAGGCGACTTCCTGCTTTTCAGATGCTTCTTGGCTGGCTGACTCACTGGTTTGTGGTATGGGCTGGATTTTTAGAAATCCGCAAAATGTAGTGTTCCATCAGGGAACCGCTTCTCGACCCAATGTTGCCTCGGCTCTCGTAGCAGAGGCCCTTGCCTTGAAAGCAGCTATCGCAGCGGCTTTGGCACTGGGTGTCTCCAGACTTGCCTGTTATTCGGATTGTCAAGACCTTGTTTGTCTTCTCGTAGCCGATGGTCAAGCAAATGAACTAGATGGATTATTGGAAGATATCAGAGAGATGTGCTCTGGTTTCCGTTCTTGTTCATTTCATTATGTTTCCCGTTTACTCAATGTTGAAGCTGACACTTTAGCTAAGTCGGCGTCTCGTTTGTGTGTATCTCACTTAGGAGTTGACCTTCTTTATTAATCTAAGTACCATTTACAAAAAAAAAAAAAAAAAAAATGGATGATGTGATACATGACAAAGGCGGAGTGTTTTTTTATTTACGGTTTTGGAGGTACTGGGAAAACTTTTCTCTGGAAGTTACTCTCTGTTGCTATTAGATCAAAAGGAGACATATCTTTAAATGTCGCATCTAGCGGCATTGCTGCTCTGCTATTAGATGGCGGTCGAACTGCCCACTCAAGGTTTGGAATTCCTTTAAATCCTAATGAGTCGTCTACATGTAACATTTCACGTGGAACAGATCTTGCTGAGTTAGTTACAGAGGCTAAACTTATTATTTGGGATGAAACTCCTATGATGAGCAAGCATTGCTTTGAGTCTTTGGATAGAACTTTAAGAGATATTATGAATAATCCAGATGATAAGCCTTTTGGTGGGAAGGTTATCGTTTTTGGAGGTGATATGTTGTGTTTTTATCGGTTTTGAGTCTTTGTTTTCTTTCTTACATCATATGTTTTATCGATTCAAAGTGTGTTTTTAGAGTCTTTTAGTCTTTTATCGAGTTTCTACAGGTTTTAGGTTGCTTCGGAGGAAAACGAGCTGTTTTGGGATATAAACACACTTTTGGAGATGTAGTTTCGTTTAGAAATATCAGACGTTTTGCCTCACATGGAATATTTTCCACCGTTAGATCTTTCATTTTTGACACAAGTTAGATGAAGATGTTAGCTTGAGTTTACAAGTGGTTTGAAGGAAATCTAACGGTGCATTCAACAGTTATACCCGAATTAGTGAAGACAGGTCATTCTATCGAGCATTTGAAGCAGTTGCGGAGTTGGAGACCAGAAGATCCAGATCGATCGATACACTTGATCGATCCCATCCTCTGACGGACGAGAAGCAGTTTCCAGTGACTCGGGATCGATCGATCCACCCACCGGATCGATCGATCCCTTCCCCAGACGTACTTTTGGCCCAAAATTGACCCGATTCACTCCAGATCCGACCCGGCTCGTTTCCTATTGTTTTAAAACCCTATGCTCGACTCTTTACACATTATCCTTGATATTTTTCAGTTCTAAATTTGGTTCTTTGGTTTGTAAACAACTTTGGGCAAAGGAATCCATCCTCTTGACACTTGGAGAAGATTTCTAAACCCTATTCCTTTTCTATTTATTGAATCATGTTTTCTTTCATATCTATTTGCCTTTTCTCTTTCTCTATGTGTGAGTAGTTCTCCAATTGGGTTTTAGGGTTCCAATTAGGAGATTAAATGGATTAATGGATTGATTGTGCTAGGAATTCTCATTCTCTAGGTTCTTTGATTCACATGTTCTTAATGCTAGAATAGGATTGATCACCCTGTTGTAGATTCTAGGTTTTTCTATGCATCAAAAGTGTTCGATAGAATGCCTGAAAGAATGTGGATTGAGCAATGTATTTCTAGCCAACGAAAGTTGACGTTAGGACGCATTGTGAACTTAATGAACTTGTTTGGTAATGCGAATTTGACTAGGAAATTGCATGCGAAAGTTTAGTAATCGAATAGTCAAATTTAGTGATTAATGTCTTGAAAGAGAATTGGTTTAAATGTGTTCATGTTCGAGAACGGTTCTTAATTACTGAATTACTGGTTTCATGTTTCCATTATTCGTTGATCTCTGAAATACCCTAACGCCCAATGTCTTTAAATCTTGAAGTTAAATCGTCTATTTTAATTGCATTTTTATTTACAATTCTGAAACCCCAAAACAAAACAACCTTTTAGCTTTAGCTAAGAACGAGTCTCGGAAATCTTTAGTGTACCATTAGTTCTTGTGGATCGACCCCGTATATACTACCTTGCGGTTAAGTGTATCGGGTAATTACTCGAGCAATCAAGAGGTGATTTCAGACAGGTATTACCAGTGATCAATGGTCCTGGTAGGGAGGAAATCGTTTTTGCTGCATTAAATTCATCTTATATATGGGAGCATTGCAAAGTTTTGGAACTAACAAAAAACATGAGACTTCTCGCAAACATTAGTGAGCATGAAAAGCGTAATATCGAGGAATTTTCATAGTGGATATTAGATGTTGGGGATGGTAAAATTGCTCAGCCTAATGATGGAATTGCTCAGATTGATATCCCAGAAGAGTTTCTCATTACTCAGGATCATGATCCGGTCGAATCAATTATACAGGCTGTTTATGGAAATAATTTTATGGACGAGAGTGACCCTAAGTTCTTTCAAGGAAGAGCTATTCTTTGTCCTACTAATGAAGATGTGAACTCCATAAATGAGCATATGTTGAACATGGTGAATGGTAACTACTTCCATCAACATCTGTTAGTATTTTTTAAGTTAGCTAATTTAATTTCAAAACAGCTTTATTAGTTATTTACAATTGTTTTCCTTCCGTCTGTAGGTGAAGAAAGAATCTACCTAAGCTCTGACAGTATAGACCCTGTTGATACAAGTTCTACAAATAATGAAGCTTATTCTCCTGATTTTCTAAACAGTATCAGAGTTTCTGGATTGCCTAACCATTGTTTGCACCTTAAAATTGGTTGTCCGGTCATGTTGATCAGAAACATGGATCCTAACAAAGGTTTATGCAATGGGACAAGACTACAGATCACTCAAATGGCAGATACAGTTATCGAAGCTAGAGTTATTACAGGTAATAAAGTTGGTAAGATTGTTCTTATTCCTAGGATGCTCATAACACCATCAGATGCAAGATTGCCTTTCAAAATGAGGCGTAGGCAATTTCCCCTATCTGTAGCTTTTGCCATGACCATAAACAAGAGTCAATGACAGACACTAGACAATGTTGGACTTTATTTGCCTAGGCCGGTTTTTTCACATGGGCAACTATATGTGGCAATATCTAGAGTGACGTCAAAATCAGGTTTGAAGATTCTTATCACCGACAAGAAAGGTAAACCTCAGACCAAAACAATGAATGTTGTTTTTAAAGAAGTCTTCCAAAACCTTCGTTAGCTAATTCGATGATTCAATTTGATTGAACATCTTACCTTCAGTTTTCCTTTCTGCAAGTTGTGGGACAATATGTTTAGACTTCTTCTCCTTTCACTTCTGTCACTCGCCATTATTGGGGTCTATCACCTCATAAGATTAGATCAAATCAAGATTTTGCATTTTGTATTACATTATTTCAATCCACGATATATAAATGGTCTCTATAATTTGTTGAATTCCTTACAACATAACAATTCAATCACTAATCAATTCAATCACGATTAAACTTGAGAATTCGATGTACCTTTAAGAAGAATTTCTAATTCCACTGATCCGGAACATAATCGATGAACTATAGTTCTTGAATTCTTCAATTCCGAAATTGTTTGAGAGGAATGAAATTGCATGCATTTATCAATCTGGGAAGCTCGAATTAAGAAGAATTAGAAATCAAAATCATCGAAAGATGTTTATTACAAGGATTGCGACTTCTCTCCATTATCAGAAATCGAAAACGAAGCAGTAGCCGTCGTTCTTTTTTATGTCTTTTTTTTTTCGAAAACATTATTTTCTTGTTTTTTAAAATCATTTATCCTATTATTAAAACAAAATCAAAGTTTATTACATAAAAATTGGGCCTATTTTTATTTTGCAACTTAAACATTGAACCCAACTTGGCCCAATTTGATATATATCTCTCAACATTTTAATATACATTACAATATTATCTAATCTTTTATTAAGAAAACATTTTTCACACATAATTAAATATAATACAACATTTAATCCTATTAACAAATAAAATTACACATGACATATATTTTATAATTTTGATTCTATTATATTATTTGCTTTTTAATACACCTTTTATAATTTAATTTTATTAAAAAAAAATTCACATCCGTGCTATAGCACGGATTATGATCTAGTATATATAATTTAGAATAAATTTCAATAAAAGCCCAAAAATTTCTTTTTTGCCCTATGGCTCTTTTTACAGTTGGGCCGGGGCTGAGCAGTTCGTTATTTATGGAAATATGCCGTGTAGAAAAAATAAATATGTCATGTTTCTGAAATTTTAAATTCAATATTAAAATGAAGTCCAAGCTAATCCCATGATATCGTATCCATCGTATATGAACTAATTACTAATTGAAGAGAATAAACCATCGTAGTAAATCGATTTGACTAAGGACACAACTTTATTCAGCTTTAATATATAGTTTAAATTTCGTACTTAATCAGGTAATCAAATTCTCTAAACAAATGGAACAATATCAGATAGGGTAAACTGTTACCATCTGTGTAACTTTGCAAGTTAGTAAGTGTAAATTATAAAAAAACGATGACTTGTATTTCTAAAACTCCAGCATATTATATAAATTTTGAGGTCAAGCATTTCTACAAGTTCAGACTTAATTCTTCCTAATGTATGGGGTTAGGTATTTTCTGTCGCTTTACCAAAAAAATTGACGTTTCCCAGACGTTTTAGCTTGTTACGTCATTGTTGCATAATTTATGACCAACCAAACCTAAGACCGAATCAGGTTTTTAGATAGTTCTTTTTCCTTTGAAATTATAAGATGTTTTGGTTGGATAGGCATAGATTAAAAAAAATTAGTAAATAACTGACACTTTTTATAAGACATACATAATATGTGGGTATAAAGTAATTACAATATTACGTATGTCTTATCGAAAATGTCAGTTATTTACTAATTCTTTTTTTTTTTTGACGTCTAGATTTATTATTTATTGCAAATTATGAGAATTGTTACATAGATGATTCTACAACGGACAATTCCTTCCGACCCTTATTAGATCCACGACAGACGACACTTCTTTCTCCATGCTCTTGACGGACACCTTCAATGATCCACGACCTGACGACACTTCTCTCTCTGCGTAGAATCCTGGCGAACGGCTATAATTGTACTTCGCTGGAGATCTCCTGCACACTTGCCTCCTTTAATCTGCAAATTTATTAATAAATCGCAATATCTAGGACTCGAACCCCAGACCTCTTGGTGTAAAAGCATTAAGTAACCCTTAGTCAACCAATGGGCCAATGGGCTTCCACTTACTAATTCTTTTAGATAACATTTTGCATTAATATGTAATATGCGGGTATAAAGTAATTACAATATTACGGAAATAGTAAATTTAGGAAAATGAGTTAACATTTTGCATTACAGTGAAGCGATGCGTAATATGCGATGCGTAATATGCGATGCGGGTATAATGAAAATGTATCACACAGAAAATTTGGGAAAATGAGGTAACATTTGCATTACAATTTTCTATCATCATATTTATAAAATACTAGTAAATTTTGAAATTATGCTTAGTAAAGTAATTATCTATACTTCCCAGATCTTTGTAATATACTTTTAAAATAATTTCTGATAAGATACACGTGTTTTTATATATAATTATGCTTATATATATATAATATATATATATATATATATATATATACATATGCTATTTTGTGACAAAAAAATATATATGCTATTCAATGTGTCTAACTATACACATAATTTGTGCTGTTGGCTGACATCTTTCGAAATGAAATTACTCCGAATTATACATATTTTGCCAGGCAAGTCATGTTTCACAAAGAAAACTAGATGTATAATGTATTAGCTATTATTTAAATATATAAAATTTAAAATAATGAAATAAAATAAATTGGAAGAAAACATGAAAATTTAAGTATAATATTTGATGAGTACATCTTTTTCTATTTTGGCCAAACATCTAGGCGGAGTTTAAAAATCGTAATTCTAAAATAGTGCAATTGATGAAATATTACAAAATCATGTATCATCTTTGTTCTTTTGTTTTCCACTATTTTCATTTGAAATTTAAATGAAATATGGTTTTTTCAAAAAAATTTGTTAAAACTCCAAATTAATTATATATGACCCATATAGGTGAGGCTGAATAGAGCCGCCCTTGGGACAATTTACATGTTACGACTTTAAATGAATGAATTCTATATATTTCTCTTTTTTTCCTTGGTTAAATTCTAGTAACCGATCCTAATTTATGAACTATAAACGTGTTTTTGCGATCAAACAAGGACTTAAGGTAAAGAATTCTTTAATTTGTTTCTTAAAGAGCATGAAAATTAGAATTTATTTATATAGATACTTGACACTTGCATAAAATTGGATCTAACAAATTTTATTCTTACAAATATCATGATGTATAAACAGTTAAACACGATCTTATATTTATTATTTTTGTGTCACAAGAAAAATAAGAAAAGTGACTCTTGCATGGAGGGAAGCTCAAACGAGCATATGATCAAAATTTTCACAATTCTCAAGTAATAGATCCCTAAGTTCAAGGGGACATCAACATGACATATGAACATATGGTTCTTAGAAGGAAGATTTTATACTATGAGGATTGTTGTAAAGCTCTTAAACTAGAACGCCAACCTTCCAAGTCATCACACCTAAAATTTAGTTCTACAACATAGATAATTCTAGCAAACCAATTGTGGACTAATTGTGGAGCTACAATCTAAATGCTTCATTGGTAACTTGTCGTGGAACATGCACACGAACACTATCCTACTCCTCTCGTAAAGGCTCGATTGCTGTACCTAGAGTTTCTACTTTTCTTTTAAAACATTCATAACCCTTTACCTTGCAATAGTGACGTTCCAGAATCTAGGCATTATCATTGGTTTTGTTATTTTAACGTATCTTTATCGCTTGCCCTTTTTTAATTGCCATGCATTCTTGGATTTTTGTGGCCAACGTTCAGTTTCATATCATTATTAAATAAACAGTAAAAACTTCAATAATTTATAAAAGTATATAACTATAGTCACTAATAAATTGTAAATAGGTGTCAAACAATTTCTTTAAAAATAATTTGGTATCCATCATAAACTAAAAATAGAAATTAAACTAAATTCTATTAATCATAATTTCAAATCGCTTATACTGAAATTTTAAAAATTAATTCTTCTATGTTATAAAAAAATCATACATATTTAATTTTAAAATATTTAAATTTAATTAGTTTTATTTTTAACATTCCATTAGTTTAAAAGTTAGGCACACTATTTGTATTTAAAATATTTTAATTTTGTAAAGATGGATTACCTTTTGTTTTCTCCTTTTAGAGCTCCGAGATTTCAGAGCAAGTTCTAATTGGATTTGGATATGTGATATTTAATCTGAAGAAATTTTAATATTGCTCTAAAAAATATAATTAAATGTAGGTAGGCCTACGTACAAAAATAGTAGATATGATGGTTCAACAAAACCGGTCAACATTTACGGGTGTATATATTCGTACCTCAACTCCGAAGATCATATGGTCCAAAACAATCTATCTCACTTAGTTATTCATTTTATAGATATTAGTGTTTTCATGGAGTCCAATTGCATTCAGTTCCTCCAGAACAAGACGATTCTCGTCACCGGTGTTCCCGGTTTCCTCGCCAAAGGTACCGACTTGGATCCGTTACCATACAAATTAAACAAGATTTTGTGATTCAATCCAATGTTTGTGTTAATTGTTTTAGTGACTACGGTTCATTAATTAGTCACTGGCTATTCCTTATTTAAATTCGTATGCATATATATATATATATATATATATATATATATATATATATATATTTCATGAATAACATAAATTTTTCGATATTATAATATTCATTTTGTCGTCCATAGAGCAATATTAAAGTCTCGTTTAGGCTCTTTCTATTTTCATCTGGAATCTATCTAATTCTAAGTTTGACTAATGCTATCAGTTGCGATGGTGAACCACTTCCCATCTCCGCATAATTTCCTCAGCAAAATTATTTTGTTTAACTAATTAATTTTCTAACATAATTAATGACTCCAAATTTTATCTAATAATTTTTATAATTATCATAGTGTTTGTGGAGAAAATATTGAGGATTCAACCAAACGTGAAGAAGCTTTTCCTTTTCTTGAGAGCAGCAGACAATGAATCAGCCATGCAACGGTTTCACAGTGAGGTAAAAACAAACATTTGATCATATATATAAATCAATATCTATGTAAGTTCTACATTAATATTTTGGAAATATAATACAACAGGTTTTGGAGAAAGATCTTTTTAGAGTGTTGAGGAACGCTTTAGGTGATGAGAATCTGGAAGCTTTAGTATCAGAAAAAGTCGTCCCTATTGCGGGTGATATTTCAGTTGATAATCTGGGAGTGAAGGATTCTAATCTCTTACAACATATGTGGAATGAGATCGATATCATTGTCAATGTCGCCGCCACAACTAACTTTGATGAAAGGTGTAGAACAATCTGTGGTTCATAAATCATTTAACTTTTATCCTTTAAGATATTGAAATGTTAAAAAAAAAATGAGTTTTTATATGTTTTTATTTTTAAGTTTGGTTTGATTGAATTCTAACTTTAAATCATGTTTCTAATGTATATATAAACAAAGATATGATGTCGGTCTTAGCATCAATACATTTGGACCGCTCAATGTCCTCAACTTTGCCAAGAAGTGTGTTAAAGGACAGTTGGTTCTCCATGTCTCAACCGGTGAGTTCGATAATCTTATTATTTTCAATAAAAATCATATTCTTTTCTTCTGCCGGTATTTAATGGATCATATAGTTATAGACACCTCACATTTGTATTTTTGTAGCGTATGTGTGCGGAGAGAAGTCTGGACTTTTACAAGAGAAAACATTTCACATGGGAGAAACGTTGAACGGACATGGAAAATTAGTCATTGAGACCGAGGTGGAGCTAATGAAACAAAAACTGAAAGAACTACAGAAACAAGATTGTTCGGAAGAAGAGATTTCACAGTCTATGAAAGATCTTGGAATGTCAAGGTGATCAGTGTAATAATCACAAACTAGTTATTATTTATTATTGAAAATATCCACTGACCTAGAACTAAATTGGTCTTAATTATTAGGGCAAAGCTTCATGGATGGCCAAACACATATGTCTTTACCAAATCAATGGGAGAGATGCTTCTTGGTAATCATAGAGAAAATCTTCCTATTGTTATCATCCGCCCCACAATGATCACTAGCACTTTTTCAGAACCATTTCCCGGTTGGATCGAAGGGTTAAGGTAAATCTATACCGGTTATAGATTGATCATGGAAATTGTTTTAGACGAATGCATGAATTTTCAATTCATGATACTTTTATTTTATTTGTGCAGAACCATAGATAGTGTGATTGTTGCATATGGCAAAGGAAGGCTTAAATGTTTTCTTGCAGATCCAAACTCAGTCCTTGATCTTGTAAGTTCAACTTAATTTAATCTCTCGGGGAAAAATCAAAAAATTACCTCCATTCCAAATAAGGCTATGATTTTCATAAAGTCAATTAAAAATGAAACAGCACTGCTGAAAGATTAAAACAATCATATTAATTTATTTTTTTTGTAAAGTGTATGCAAACGCCAACTATAAGCATAATTTTAATTTTTTCTTCCATTTGGTGTTTGTGTTTACAATTAACTAAAGAAAATTACTTCACAATTCTAGAAAGGTGTAACTTGGAAGAAACGATTACCATATTTTAAATTTATAACATATATAAGCAATTTCATACGCCAAAACTCTTTCAAAGGTTTAGTTAGTCCATGGTTGACTAAATGTACCCAAGATCCAGAGTTCAAGTAAGAAAACAAGGATATTTTTGAGTAAGTACAGCAGAGATATATAAGCATAGGCCTTAAGACCATGACATTCTTTTCTAATGGAACATAAGACCAATAAGCCAATAAACATTGCTAATTACTCTTTGAAAAATTACATACACTATATTTGTTTGTGATTATTACACATTCCTCTTTATCTTTATCTTTAATCCCTCGTGGTGCAAATGTAAAAGCGGATAATTTGACACGAAAAGTTTGTACCGAACAGCATCATATTACATATGTAAACAACATTCCTCAGGAATGGTTCTTTTGAATTTTAATTAAAAGCTGTTGACAAAAAAAAGATTATTACACATTATATTAGTCATTGTGGTCCACTGATACTAATATTCACAGATACCTGTGGATATGGTCGCAAACGCAATGGTCACGGCTGTGGCAATACACGCAGGGAAGTTAGGCTCTCAGACCGTGTACCATGTCGGATCATCTTGTAAGAACCCGATAACATTCGAACAGATTCACGATCTCGCAGCTCGCTACTTCACCAAAAATCCTCTTGTTGGACGTGATGGTTCATCCATCATAGTCTCGAAAGGAACTATCTTGTCCACTATGGCTCAGTTCAGCTTCTACATGACCCTTCGTTACAAGTTACCTTTGCAGGTACGCATCTTTTTGTTCTTTCTTGCATATTAATACTAAATCCAAATGTTGAAAGAAGAGTCTTATTTTGTTGACAAAATTTGATCCAAAGAGAAACTAATTGTTATGAAAAATTCTTATGCTTATATTTTCTTCTATTATCAGATGCTGCGATTGATATATGTAATTTATCCTTGGTGGGATGGAAATAAATATAAAGACATTGACCGCAAAATTAAACTGGCGATGAGGCTAGTCGACCTCTACAGACCGTATGTCTTGTTTAAGGGCCTGTATGTATCAATCTCAAAGATTCAATTAATGACTTTTGATATCTACAATTTTAATCTTCATCTTAAAGTTAATTTTTCTTATTTTGACGCGAGATTCTTTTCGTTTTTTTTTTTTTTGCAGATTTGATGATACGAATACTGAGATACTGCGGTTGAAAAGAAAGGAGATTAATAAAGAACTGTATGATTTATTCGACTTTGATCCAAAGTCTATTGATTGGGACGATTACATGACGACCATTCATATTCCCGGCCTCATCACCTATGTACTCAAAAAATAAAACGTTAAGACATGAAAATGTGTATTATTTACATTTCTTGGTTACCTATAAATTACTTGAACCGAGTAAATTGTGTATTGGTTGGGGTTGATACCTCTCATGTATTGTTTTAAGTTCTAAGTTTGCAACTAGAACTTTCTAGTTTTGATTACTATTTCTCGTAATCTTCAATTGTAACAAATGATTTCAAAAGGGTGGTTAAATTTTTTTTAGTACTTTTTGTGATCTCCATACATGTCTTACACGATATTGATGAATATATACTATGAAAGCAGATGGAGAGTGTAATTTACCTAGAACACATTTTTGAACTTCGAAATCTTGACAAGAACTCTCCTTAGAGCGCTTAACATAGCTAACCCACACATGTTTGTTCCTCGCCCCTTACCAGGAATGATCGAGCAAATAAACTCATCAGATTGGTATGAAGCTATGTTTTAACATATATATTGTTAATTGTTATAGATTCAAATGAAACAGGGGACGTCGGTTGCATGGTAGAAGTTTCTAAATCATATATATACACACGAGGTCGGGTATAGTCATTTGTCATTTCGAAAGGAAAAGATTATTCTTTGATATATAGTATGAATAAAGATTAGAATGTTGCGCGACCATCTTCATGAATCACAATGCCAAATTTTGTGATCCCATTTGAAGATTGATAAATTCTTCTTGTTCTATTACTTGAGAGTTGAGATAATTTTATATAATGTATTTTGACTATTTGAGTAAGACTTTTATTTTAAGATTTTTGTTTTCAATTATTGGACACTTTATTTATTTGGTATGCATGAATCACAATGCCAAATTATGTGATCCCACTGTTACATTCTTCTTGTTCTATTACTTGAGAATTGAGATAATTTTATATAACGTATTTTGACTATTTGAGTTAGACTCTTATTTTACTGTTTTTTTTTTCTATTATTGCACACATTATTTATTTGGTATTCATGTAAATTAATTTGACCCAAAAATGGTGTTGGTGTTGAGTAAACAAGGTGTGTATTAATGGATTATACTAGCTAGTGTTTTCAATGTATCATATTCCAAGTTCAAATTCGGTAGTATACAAAAAAAAAAGGTGATAGTAATCATTAATTTTTTTTATTTTTTAATGCTTTTTAAAATTCTTTTATACAAATTAAATGTTCAATTCCAAGAAGTTACTTGTCCGTATGAAACCACTCCACATTCAAAAAAGTGCATTGCTTTGTCAAACAAGTTTGGTGCCAACTTATGGACATTTTCGTGATATTGGAATTGAGTGAGTTGGATTTTGCAAAGATCTTGGGAGAAGTGTATCATTTTCTATGTCTTGTTGAGATAATAAAATCTTCTTTCAAGAAAGTACAAGGAGTTCCCCTCCGCCTACGCACAAGGAGTTGACAAAAGTTATCCGGAAAGAAGAAGGATCGACAAAAGACTTTACGTGTGGTTTAGTTCTTAGATTATCATAATATGGAAAAATGCCTCTATGCAGGGCCATCTAATTTTTTTTTCTGTTAATACTAAAAAAATTGAGACCTCTGCTTCATAATCTTTTTGGACGTACCAACGTCTATTTTGTTATAGGAGAACTTCAGTAATAATTAAAAAAAAAATCACATCAATTTTAGCTACAACTGTTTACTAATTATAACTTTTGCCGAGAATCATTCACAGCAATAAATTTTTTTAAACAAATTATACGCTGTCTTATTAAAATGTAACAAGAAGGGAGCTAGTGTAGTGAAAACAAAAACCTTTTTACACTTAACAAAAAAGTCATGGGTTTTTGAATCTACTTGAGAGGAAGAATTATTTCCAAAGAAAATAGTGTAAAAGAAGTTTTCTTTGATAGTGTCTCTCTTATTTTTGATCGTGTCTCTCTTGTTTTATACTTTTATATAGTTTGTTAAACTGTAAAACGGATTGTTCAGGTCAAACCAAATATTTTGATGACATCTTTATAAAACCATTTTTTTAAGACTAGAATCACCAATCAATCGATTTTGTTTTAATATAACCCTGCGGTTGGGAACAAAGATTTGAACCTTTAAAGATTAATCCTACGAATTGTTTGCATGTTTTTCTTTTTGCAATTTTATGTATCATTTTCTTGAAATTTACATTCCCTTTTTTTATTTTCAACATATATTTTTAATACATTAAAAATTACTAATGTTTGACCATAGCTCATTTTCTTTTGACAAAATTGACCAGAGTTTCATTGATATCTACATTCAATCAAGATAAAAATATA
Source organism: Arabidopsis lyrata subsp. lyrata (assembly GCF_000004255.2). NCBI lineage: Eukaryota > Viridiplantae > Streptophyta > Magnoliopsida > Brassicales > Brassicaceae > Arabidopsis > Arabidopsis lyrata. The sequence continues at coordinate 11,145,662 of NW_003302551.1, forward strand.
GTATATTTTAAATTTAGTTAAAAATAGTTTAAAATAATTATAATACTCTCTGTTTTATTTTAGTTGACGTTTTGGAGTTTATTTATATTTAATAATAAAAATAAAAAATAATATGTGAAAATGTACTTTTACAATTAGTAACAGCTGGTATCTACAGTTGTGCATTTTTTTCCAATTTAAACTGGTGTTTTAGATATTTAACTTTTGGTAAAACCTAAAAAGAGAGGAATAATTTTGAATTTTTATATTAACCGTTTCACTCACGGTAACTAGTTATCAGAATCTACCACTTGTTTGTTGTCTTCTCCGGTAGAAGAAGAACTATGGCTAGATATTTCTTTTGATAAAAATCACGGTAAAGTTCATCTAGAAGAATCATGGCTAGAGATTTTCTTTTGATAAAAAGTCATGGCTAAAGTTACTGATGAACTGGTTGAGTATATAATGTAAACCAACTCAAGAAGAAGTAAGAGTCCAAACGTAAGCTTCAAGAGCCCTTATACATGGCGCGTTATAAGTGTGATTCTCGGTTTAGTAGTTTCCTTGAAAGAGGAATAGCTATTCTATAGAAATTTGATATAAAAAAAAAAACAAATTATTACTAGTTCGAGTCTACTTGGGAAAAAGGATATTCCCAAAGAGAATAGAAATTGCCTCCAGCCTCAACGATAGAACTTCTACGTTATCAAGAAAAGAAAAAAACAAAAAATTTGTTGTCCATTTACCTTCTGTCTGTGATAGTTTTATGGGATGCCCAAAAACAAATGAAAAAAATGATAAGTTTTAAAGAATAATGAAAGAATGAATATTCACTTTATCAATAAAAAGGGAAAAGGTATAAATTTTGAATAAATAAACATAAATTTAGTTAATAAGTCGAGTAAAGAGTATCCACGAATGAATTATTATTTTTTTTTGTATTTTATCTTCTTGTAACAATGTATCTTGCTAGGGAAATCTGAAAATAAAATTTTCAAGAGTAACAAAATATAAGATATGGAGCCCCAAAAAAAAAAAAAAAAAAACAAAGATATGGAGCCATATTTACCAATGATTGTCACACCTTTAAAAGTCACATGAACAAAACATGTTATTTGACTGATAACAGCTCTCTGCCCCCAACCAAACCGTGCATGTAATGTGGTTGGGTTCAAAAGACTATTGGAGTGCAGTATGCAGTGTCGCCGACATCATATCCCACCTGTATTTTAGTCATACTCATAAACATTTAGTTTTTTTAAAAAGACATAAATATCATCAATCATATAACAAGCAGATTCGTGTGTCATGAAATTAAAACCATATATTTTCTTGATGATATATCAAGGTTTTTTTGTTTTTTTTAAGTATTATTTGGCAGAACCACGCTTTGGTTCTGCGCATACACATATGATCTGCTTGGTAACAAAATGTTGAACAGCGGTAAGAGATGGATGTCTAATTAGAATCGGTAAAAATAGCGTCAGTTTTGGTTTGAGTTTCTTGTAATTTTACTTTACAACTTAACCATTACTTTTAAATTGATTTTTACCGCTTGGATTGTAATGCTATTTTGGTACCACTTCGTCTTATCACGAAAAAAATATATTTAAAAAGTAAAAATGGTTGACACGATTTTTTCATATGTGTGCTTAAAACTTTATTAAGAAAAAAAATATTTTTATTGTTCAACTGAAGAAAATATTATTAATCTTAAGAAATATCACCTCAAATTTAAAGATATTGTTAGAAAAATTCAGATTCAACTATTCAACCTTCTCAAATAAGAAAAATTAGTATGACATAATCAAATATTACAGATATAGTATTCTCTCACTTCATTATAGTAAACTATATTATATAGTTACAATTTTGTTGTTGCAAAGAACAAAAGCTACACAAAATTTGTAGACTCATAGGCAATGGAAAAAACACTCAGAAAATTTGTAGCTAACTCATATTAAATACGTTGTCAAATACTATAAACTAATTATCTAATAGAGAACCGTTTCCGATTAGCAACGATTTACAGTCCTAGCCAACTCACTATAAGATAAGGTTTGGTGACGAAGTTGTTGTGACTACTTCTTTACATGAGTTTTTAAAAAAGCGTTTGGACGCAATTATATATGGTTGCGTCCAAACTATATTTGACAACGTATATAGTTTATATACGTTGTCACAACAACTATATATGGTATATACGTTGTCACAAAAAAAAAAAAAAAAAAAAAGAAAAAAAAAAAAAAAAAAACTAGATATGGTAGAAATTATTTATATTTAAAAGAGATTTATGGGTAAACTATATTGCATGGATATGTCATGCATAACGTTGTGCTTATTCTCGCGAAAATCATGACGCATGGTGAGAAATAAAAGCAATAGAAAGAATTGTTGTATTCGAAAAGAGTGCAATTAACTGTTTCCTTTTTTTTGGAACCACAAAGTGAATAGTATTATGCAACACACGTTATTCATCGATTCAGCAAACTCAAATTAACTGATAAATAAATGATACGAGGGATCACCAGTATTATGCACGAATAAATAAATTTGTAAGTTTCTCATTTAATATTTAGAATGTGGTTTATTCATTCATATTCAATGGTAAAATTGAAATGATTGTTTTTAGTAAGTTTAAAAATATTTAAATGTTTGACACTTAAAATTAGAATAATCGAAATAGGAAAATGTAACAATGAGTACAATATAACTAAAAATAAAAAAGAAAAAATAGGTGAGAAAAAATGTGGGCTTGACACATAAGCAAAAAGAATTTTTTATATAAAAGTATTTTTATAATTTCTAGGTTAACGAATTAAAATTTAATGTGGATTTAGAAAAAAATTGTTTCATTAACTTTTCAAAAAATTTAAATTAGGAAATATATGAAGAATATAAAGTTTATTAAGGAATATCAAAATTAGATAATAATTGAGAAATTAGAGTGTGTTTGGTAAGTAGTTTTGTAACACCCCGGTTTCAAGAATATGGTAGTGCATGCGGAGAGGTTTAAAAGAATTGATTTGGTCACCTAAGTTACCAAAGTGCACTTATCTTTTCGGTCAAACGTCTTGAGAGAACTCCACAGTTAATCGTGCTTGAGCTGGAGCAATTTCATAATGGGTGACCTTCTGGGAAATGATTGTCGGAACTATGTGAGTGAGGACAAATGTAACACCCCGCTTTCAGGAATATAATGGTACATACGGACAGTTTTAAAAGAATTGATTTGGCCACCTATATCACCAAAATATACTTATCTTTTCGGTCAACTGTCTAGACAGAACTCCACAGTTAAGCGTGCTTGGGCTGGAGTAGTTTCAAGATGGGTGACCTTCCGGGAAGTGATTGTCGGAACTTTGTGAGTGAGGACAAAACACAGAGAAAGATCATATTGTGATTTGTAGGGTCGGTAAACAAGTCTTTAAAGCCTACCGGACGTAGCGGACCGGCCGTCGGATAGGGGTGGGCCCATGAGTCCGAGAGGACGTGGGACCCACTGGTAGGGACGATCGGGGCGTTACAACAAAACACAGGAAATGATCATATGGTGATTTGTATGATCGGTAAACAAGTCTTTAAAACCTCCCAGACGTAGCAAACCGACCGTCACACACGGGTGGATCCATAGGCCGAGAGAAGACGTGGGACCCATTAAGTGAGGTGTAGCGGTCAGGGCGTTACAAGTTTAAAGAGAATGGGGATAAGAAAATAAGTGTTTCGTAAATAGGATAAGAGAACTATTGATAAATATTAAGAATCCTGAGAAAATCTGTGTACTTGCCACATAAACAACCGAAACTCTCTTTTAATATATAGACAAGGATGTCTGATATGAGTCAAATTAAAACCTAAGACTACTCTCTCAAATAAGAGATCGTTGTGCAGCACTTTAGGGTCGAATTCCACAAAGCTCTCGTATTCACACAATAGACTAACAGGTTTTGAATTAAGGTAAACAATTAAATATTCCAGATTAAAGTAAAACAAGTAATTAAAATCGAGATGTAAATCAGATGGATGAAACGTTAGGCTTAGGGATTTCTCATGAAATAAACTAATAGTAAATCTAGCAAATTAATTAGGATTATTTAACGAACCGTTCTAGAACTCAAAACACTAATGAATAGCTAACCACCTCTCGATGCACTAACTAACTAATCTAATATCAGTAATTCCACCTCTCGATGCGAATTCTTAGATCCATAATCTCCAAATTGGTCCCGAATGTGTAAAACCCTGAAAAGACTCAAAAAGACTCTAGAAATAACAAAAAGACTCTAAAACAGACACATATATCATAGCTAAAATCGGTAAAATCCATGATATATCAACTCTCCTAGACTTAGCTTTTGTTTGCCCTCAAGCAAAACACAAAAACCGAACCCGTGGAAGAAGTTTGAAAACATAGAAACTCCTAATTTCTCTAGCCTATTATCTTGATCATTCAAACCAAATCCATATGCCTAGCAGATCGCATCAAATCCTAACCACCATGTAATTCTCCGCAAACATTCTCAACATTCCAAATTCCAAATAAAATTCCACAATTGTATCCTATAGCCCTCATCGCATAAATCTCATCAATAAAATCAGTACTTAAGAACTTTCTAGACTTATTCCCGTACTATACCATGATAAATCAACCATTTACACACTTAGGTACTCTTTCTCTCCCCCAGATTTATTCTTTTTCAAACATTTATTTATTTCTTTATTTTATTATTTTTTATTTTTTAAGACAAATGTTTAGGCGAATAATGGTATCATCGAAAATGTTCCTAACCTCGCTTCCAACCTTCGTGTGATCATTCCTCTTGAAGTAAAATACTGAGATCACGGGAAATTTTCCTATCTTTTTACTCCAAAAGAAAATCATCTCAATCCTTTTTTTTTTTTAAAGAATAAGGGAGAGGAGTACCAACTTTTTCCGCACTTAGGTCTCATTTATCAGGTATGAACGAGGAGTCAAGTTCTGAGAATACTAACCATATTAACGAGGTGAAGAGCATGAACTTTGCTAAGGCTTTAGCGGATTGTGTTGGAAACATGGATGTCCTCTGGTCTATTGATTAATTCTCTGGATTTTCCATTAGTCGGATTGATTTGAATCTGCAGCATTAAACTAACCAGGCAATAATCTAAAGAAAAAGATCATAATTTCCAGCAAAAATTTTGACTCAATAAAACGACTCAAAAGAAAAGAAAATAAGACTCAAAAAGAAAAACGTAGTTAGTAACTGCCTCCTCCAGACTTAAACGACACTGTCCCCAGTGCCATTCAAACCCGAAGTTGGCAAAAAATAATAAAAGAAAAAATAAAAAGAAAATAAAAGAAAAACGAAAAACATACCAGTGGGTTGCCTCCCATGCACTAAGCGCTTATTTTCAGTCATTAGCTTGACTATGTCAGGGTTCAGATATCAGGTGGATCAGACGGTGGCAGTAAATACCGCGGAGAAAAACCTCTCATCATCCATGAAGGTGTATAAGCAGTTGGTGCATGAGATCTACCTCGGAAGTGAGGAATGTCTGCAAGGCGGGGCTTAGGTGTGGGTGGTCTACTCACCACTGTCTTCTGCTTCTCCTTCTGGATCTGTGGAGCTTCATATAGTACAATAGCACGTTGAAGCGGTGGTGACAACTTTTCTATATCAACCGGAGGCAACTCAGGTAGAATCTTATCCATGATATCCTTGCGGCGCTCCTCTTGAATCTCCTGCTTAGATCGTTGAGGCATTGAACAATGAACTTTAGGTGTGTAGACTTGGTCAGCAACAGGTGGAAACTCAAGGATAATTGGTGCAGTCTGTGGCCAGTGTCGATCGACACTACTGTCTGGTGTCGATCCTGCTCTGTCAATCTCAGTCGATTCTGCTCCGTCAAACGTCGACACTTCCTCATTTTGGTACTGGTGTCGATCGACACTCACCTAGTGTCGACCAAATCTGCTCCTCCGTCGCCTTCCGATCGGTCGGTCTAGGAGAGGACCGATCGATTCAATGGACTATGTCCCAACTTTTCACTTTCGACCGATCTGTCTAACTCACTATGCCCACCTAATCAACTTCGCACCAATGGTCTAGGAGAGGTCTGAACGATTTAGGTGGGGACTGAATAGTCTAACCGACTCTGGCTGCGAGATCAATTTTTCGCCTATTTTTGACCCAAACAAGTCCGAAATCAGTGGCGGAACTAGAACTTGTATTTACGGGGGTTAAAATGTAAAAAAATTTAGTCATAGCTAGGGGTCAATTTATCTTTTTATGGGTATTAATTTAAAAAAATCTAGCCAAAAACTAACCAAATTTCATAGGTGTCATCCCTGTCCGAAACTATCTAATCTCGCCACAAGCATTTAAAACATGTACAAAACTTCAGACACGGCCAAAAAACACAAAAAAAAAAAAAAAAAAAATTCGATACGACAAAAGTTAAACATGTGATAGAAAACACCAAAACGAATCATATCAATTCTGCTTGGACTCTAGCCAAAATAATAGCGGTGAGGCTTTTATTTTTGGTGTGTTTTTTGACTTATGGCTCTGAATGGTCGTTATTTTCATGCTTTTTAAATTGTCGTTATAGTGATCCCAAATTTAGAGTGGGGACTGGTCCGATCGGGACATCCGGTATAACACCCATGTTTTTCTGGCTCATATCCAAAAAATCATTGGACTTTATTTATAATTCGTATTCACTTTAATACAAAACTATAATTTACCCCTGGTATATCGTGGATCGTTTTTTTTTTTTAACTAAAAATTTAAAATTTAAGTTGTACTATTTCTTTTTTAATATTGTTTAATTTGTTTAGTGTTTAAAATAAAAAATTTATAATTGTATTTTGATTGTTAATTCTAAGATTTTACCCATAGTATACAATTCCGTATTAATATCGACCCAAACCTATCCAACCATATAACCCCGTCCCGTGTAATTAATATTATTTTGGCATTTTCTTTTAATAATACTTTTATTTAAAAGATATATAACTCGAGTCAATTTAAAAGTTTGCTTTTAAATAGTTTCCATAATATATATATATATATATATTTTAATTTTTATAGAGTTCAAATATTATTAATATTATAATTTTCTTTAGAATTTAAATATTATAAATACTGTAAACATTTTATAATTTTAAATATTTATAATGTTTAAAATACATATAAAGTATAAATATTTATAATTTTTGAATTTTTTAACTAAAGAACCAGGGTAAACCAGATAACACTTTTAATTTTGGATATTTGATAAAACAAGCTTTCTGTTCATTCATATTCGTAATCATTTTGAGATTTTTTATAGTATGACTCTGAACTATTGTCCAATTTTTTCAGGCGATGTGTGACATTGAACACATAGTTTTTTGTTCATCGATTGAGCAATATATGTCCGTTTTTAAAATTTGAATCGTATCATATGCAAAAAATCTTATATTTTATTAACTATATATTTTATAATAATTCAAAATAATTTAAATACTAGATCAAATAAAAGTGAAAGGAAAATCATAGATTTATGATTAAATTAGGTAGAGAGCTTTTAGGAAATTAGTTCAAATTTGTTATATTAGCATTAAGTCATCATATTTAATTTCCTTAACTATAAAAATCGTACCAAGAACGGATTTAGTTATGGAAAGCAAGATTAAATGTTAATTGTTGGTATGAATATCTATTAAAGATTTTCGGAAATTTTGTTACTCGATTTTAATTTTGACCCGACTCATTAATGATATTCTTTGTAAATATGTCAAAGACCAAGAGTTTTTGCTAAATGTACATCAAAAATTACTCCATCTGTCTTACAAAGAGTATCATTCTAGAGTTTTAATTTTGTTTCACAAAAATTATCATTCTATATTTTTAATGTGATTTTTACAATAAGTTTCATGATTTACTCTTAACCCAAGCTAATTTTCATTGAATTTAAATTATCAATTATTTATTAAATAGAGATATACATATATAATTAAAAGTTTTTTACTTTGTGTAAAATGTGTCAAAATGACATTTTTTGTGAAATATAGATGAAGGAAATTAAATTTTAATAAAAATGGAGCATTTATTGGTATGGCAGTAGGATGTTTACAAGCCGCGTAAATGTTTCAAATTGGGATAAAAGTCACATAACACTGCCGTAACAATTTGATAAATCAAACGGCCAATCTTTGATTACGTTGGAGAGCTACATGGGCTCCTTTGAAACTTACACAACATGCGAAGGAGCAAAAGTCTATTAGTCAACAACATACACATGTATTATGCACAAATTTTTATCAATCATAAATTCTAATTCTATATGTAAAGTGTAAACTTCTATTGGACATAAGTTTTTTTGTTCTTGTACTGTTGTCGTAACATATTGACCTATATATTGTTGACCCATATTATCTACTATTAATTTGTAGATCTACCTACATTAAGAAAATGGAATTATATTTATAATTTTTTCAAAATTTAAATGAATAAACAGAAACACATCCCCAAGCTGTTAAGAATGTTAACTATTTGTTGGCCTATATTCGTCCATATATTTTATATGTACTTGTCTGTATGTGTAGTGGTAAATAAAATGCTAACGTAGATCATTTTCTAAATCAATTCAGAAATTGCCATACTGGACCTCTTACCTTTTTAGTGTTTTTTTTTTTTTTAATTGTCTCATTTGAAACAGCCAAAATAGTATTTTTTTTTTTTTTGGAATAATAATAACATCCAAAAGAGTTAATGAATAAATATCATGTAAGGTAAGTTTTTTTTTTTTCGTCGGCAACTCTCATTGTGTAAGGTAAGTTTAATACATTATATGACGCAAGTGATAGTCGGTGATTCGTCTATGTTTAAAACTTAAAAGACTTGTAGCCAAACAAATAGATTGTGTTCTTTTCAAACAAATTACCGAAAATCTTGCATGCAGAAAACAAATTTGTACCGAGTCAAAAACTGTCGTCAGGCGGCGACTATCAAGAACCTTTCTTTGGAAGCTCCTTCACAGTTAGCCGGCCGATCTATAAATTTATAATGTATGGATTAATTTTTTGTTTAACTATATAAATTTACTATGTATGAATTTAATTCTAGAAAATACAAAAATCTCGGAATAACGAACTTATTCAATATCTTTGATTAAAGTTGTTTTTTGATTTTGAATAGTTTTGAACTACTAACTAATTAAATAAAAGACTTCTCGCTAAAATTTCTTCTTAATATATTATATTCTGAATTTCTGATCATGTATAAGGTTAAAAGACATTGGACAGATATTGGTTTTGCTTATTCTATTAGGATTATTGAAGGGTATAATAGACTTTCATACAACGTCCTTTGCTACTATAAATACTCTTCTACTACAATGGGTATATTTGCCTTTACTGATAAGTTCTTCTGTTTTAGACCAAAGTCGTCAAGACAATGGAACTCAATTGTGTTCAGTTTCTTCAAAACAAGACGATTCTTGTCACCGGCGCTACTGGTTTCCTTGCCAAGGGTATGTCTTATAATTTTCTGTCTGATTTTTGTTAATTCCTCAAGATTTGTTTAGAGTGATTTCAAGATGATATTGACATAGTATCCTCATTCATCCTCTTTTACAAAAAAAAAAAAAAGTACCTCATTCAACACAACTATCGGATTATAATTTTTTATTTTCATTGATTAGTTTTTGTGGAGAAAATTCTGAGAGTACAACCAAATGTGAAGAAGCTGTACCTTTTGGTGAGAGCATCTGACAATGAAGCTGCGACTAAACGGTTACACATGGAGGTTTATATATATACCAACTAAACCTAATTTACCACCTAATACTTTTCAGAATATATGTTTCATAATTATAATATTAGAGTGAGTTGAGACTAATGTTCATCCATGATCTGATTTATTGCGTTAAATATAACAGGTATTTGAGAAAGATCTTTTTAAGGTGTTGAGAGAGAATCTTGGCGATGAGAAATTAAATACATTGTTGTACGAAAAAGTTGTTTCGGTCCCAGGTGATATAGCGACTGATCAGTTAGGCATTAATGACTCTGATCTTAAAGAACGTATGCGAAAAGAAATAGATATTGTTGTCAATGTTGCTGCCACAACAAACTTTGACGAAAGGTACTAGCTACGGGACATTTCATATACCATATTATGTATTTTTTAATTCTATCTCTACAAAAATATAAATTTAATATATTCATATGAAAAAAAAAGATATGATGTTGGGCTTGGGATCAACACATTTGGAGCTCTCAACGTCCTTAACTTTGCCAAAAAATGTGTTAAAGTTGAACTGCTTCTCCATGTCTCAACTGGTGAGTCTTTTTCTAATTAATTATTCGTCAAAAATTGTTTGCATATTCAAATTCTTTCACTCTTCATGTGGTTCTTGAAAGCTTTAGTCTCACTTATTTTATTTTCTCTAGCTTATGTTTGCGGAGAAAAGCCAGGTCTCATACCTGAAAAACCATTCATCATGGAAGATATTCGTAACGATAATGGTCTTCAATTGGATATAAATCTTGAAAGGGAGCTTATGAAGCAAAGACTGAAAGAACTTAATGAACAAGATTGTTCCGAAGAAGACATTACTCTCTCCATGAAAGAACTCGGAATGGAAAGGTGAGTATTCTTAATGATTGAAATATCCCTATATGTTACTCATCAGAATATATGGAATGAAATAAAATTTGGTGTTATGTTAATGATTAGGGCAAAGCGTCATGGATGGCCAAACACATATGTTTTCACCAAATCAATGGGAGAAATGCTTCTTGGTAACCACAAAGAAAATCTTCCCCTCGTTATCATCCGTCCCACGATGATCACTAGCACTCTTTCGGAACCTTTTCCTGGTTGGATCGAAGGCTTAAAGTAAGTTTATTATGGATTAGTCCATACCATAAATCTATAAAGTGATTGAATAACTCAAGATCTCTAACCAGTCTATTTAGTTTTTGTTTTTGATTTTTACTAACTACAATTATTCAAATTAATGATATTTGTATGTAGAACTGTCGACAGCGTGATTATTGCATACGGAAAGGGAGTGCTCAAGTGTTTTCTTGTCGATGTAAACTCGGTCTGCGATATGGTAAATTATTAAACATGTTCCTCTAAGAATTTATAAAATTTAGAGAAATTGTTAAAAATGCCCCTTTTTCAATACCCCTTTTCAAAAATGCCCCCTTTGAGAGTCCATTTTTAAGTTTGCCCTCTTTTAATTTGTAATGACCATTTTACCCTTATTTGAAACAAAATTATGTCCACAAAATACAAAATATTTTTTGGCGGGAAAAGTGATCCCGCAATTTTTCCGCCAAAACACTTGTAACACCTGTAAAAACCTTGTAAAATTTTTCCGTAAAATTTTTCCCGCCAAAAAATTTTCCCGCCATAAATATTCTTCTGCGGGAAAAGTGATTCCGCAATTTTTTTTGCGAATTTTTATGGCGGGAAAATTTTTGGCGGGAAAAATTTACAAGGTATTTTAAAGGTTTTACAAATTTTTACGAGTGTTTTGGCGGGAAAAATTGGGGGATCACTTTTCCCGCCAAAAAATATTTTGTATTTTGTGGACCTAATTTTGTTATATTTTCCTTATATATTTATGATATCTTTTATTAAAAGAAGGGTAATTTAGTCATTTTGTACATAAAAGGGGTATTTTTAAAAATGGACATCCAAAAGGGGCATTTTTGAAAAGGGGTATTAAAAAAGGGGCATTTTTGTGAGTCTCCCTAAAATTTATATGCCTAATTTCTTATATATTTTTCTATAAAAATTGAAGAATTAGTGTTAATTTATATACTCCAACTCGAAGTACACATGCTAAACGACAGTCATTTTGACAGATACCAGTGGATATGGTAGCAAACGCAATGATCACGGCTGCAGCCAAACACGCTGGAGGTTCAGGGGTTCACATGGTGTATCATGTCGGCTCCTCTCATCAGAACCCAGTGACATTTGGAGAGATTCATGAGATTGCGGCTCGTTACTTCATAAAAAACCCTTTGCGCAGTCGCAATGGCTCGCTCATAACCGTCTCGAAACTGAGGTTCATATCAACCATGGCTTTGTTCAGTCTCTACATGACCTTACGTTACAAACTACCTCTCCAGGTACTAAAATGAACTTTGTATTAAATTTGGACAATACGAATTGACCTTTTTTTTCCTTCTAGTAGCTTAAGTAGAAACTTAAGCAAAACGTATCTAATATTACTTTATATATGACTAATATTACAAGTTTCTTTTGTAGAATATACTATCTATTTAATCTTGTGATTCCATATATGTTTTAAAAATACAGTATACTTAAGCTAATTGTTTTTTAAATATTTCATGTATGTATGTATCTTATTTTAAAAATATTATACCATTTGTACCATTCGTAATCTGTTATGGTCAAATTTATACTATCGAACAAAAAAAAGCTAAAAAGAATCTCATAATATCCTTTTTTGTGGCCATAGTTTTTTTTTATATTTATTGTTATTAATTCATCATTTTTGTTCAATCAGTTACTAAATGTTTTTTCATAGATATTTTTTATAATAGTGTTTTGATATTTTAGAACAAACACTAGATATTTTCTCATAGATTTTTTTTCTTTTGTTAGTGTTTTGATATGTATTGTTAATTCTTTCTTTTTCCTTAACCAGTTGTTAAAATTGATTGATATAATATATCCTTGGAGAAACGGAGACAAATATGGAGACAAGAACCGCAAAATTGAGGTGGTGATGAGATTGGTAGAGCTTTATGAGCCGTATGTACTTTTCAAGGGAATGTAAGTATTAACTTCAAATTTTCTGTTGTGAAATCTATTAAAAATTATAAATCTAATATTTAATAAAAATTATAAATATAATACTTCTTATTCACATAATACTAATATATGTATTTTTCTCGTAGATTCGACGATAGAAATACAAAGAGTTTATGCGCAAACCAGAAGGAAGAGGAGAGCAAAAATACAGAAAAAATGATGTTTAATTTCGACCCAAAAGGCATTAATTGGGGGGATTATCTCACAAATATACATTTTTCTGGTCTCATCACCCACGTACTTAAAAAGTAAAATTTTATTAAATTCCGCATGTATCACTAATAAAACAGCTCATGATAGAAAAGTATTATTTGTTTGTACGGTAAATTATTTATAGTTAAACATATTCCTTGTTTTTAAATAATGGTCTCTCAATTCCAATAAACCATCAATATTATTAAGATTGAACAAATTTTTGATTTTTCACATTATAGATCGATGTTTGTAAATTTGTATTTTTGTAACCCATAATTTATTTATGGACATGTTGTAATGATTTTATGACAATGTTAAGCTATTTGTCGATATATCTTCACAAACATCTGTATACTAATCTTCACACACATCTGACATCTCTGTATACTAAAGTAGATTTGTACTAACGGAAGTAGATGAAAAAAGACGAATAAATTTTTGTTTGGCAATAACGAAAGTTAGAACGGAATTATTTATAATGTATCCGGACGAAATGATAGCTCTATCTTTCTAACGAGCGTAAAACGCTAATAAAGAGATATGGATGTCTGGCTACAAGACGATATCATCCTGTGGAGCATAGGAGAGAGCTGTATGCGAGAAGCTGCGAGCGTTAAATGAAGATGACGTAGCGAGCTATGATTGGTCATGGAAGTTTCCAGAACGTGAGAATCAAGTTATTCAAGATATAAGCAAATCAAGGAAATTTTTTTTGATGATATTTTAGAATAAGAAATTAGGTTAGCTGCGTTTGTGTGGCTACCTATATATTGGCAGTCTAAGCGTTAGGCTTAGGTTGATAGTCTTTATCATCTCTGTGAATCACAAGTTCTAGGCTAGACGATGTTAGGGTTCTTGGTGAGTGATCAGAATGTCCAGCATAGCTATTGCTGTGTTTCTAAGATTGGATAGATTAGGAATTAGTCAGTGACGAGTTGTGTCAACGTCGTGTAAATCTGATTAAACAGATTTATTAGATTGTTTAAGTGATTCCTAATAAAGAAAAGAGGTTCTTTTCAATCCCATCGACATGTACATAATAACATTTGGTATCAGAACAGGTGACCGACCTGAGTGCTGACTCAATACAGGTTAAGATCCTGCAGTTTACAGGTGTCGAAGTCAGAATTTGCTCTACTCCAGACTTGTGATGCTGGATCACAGAGGCTACGGCTACTGGAAAACAAAGATGATGTAGCTAATCAGAGGATAGGGTGAAGACGCCTGGACTGCTGTATAAGATGGCTAGGAAGCTCCGTTTAGCACAACTGAGGCAGGTCTGGGGGTGAAGAAACCAAAAGCAAACTAGACTGATGCAGAAAAGAATCTGTCTAAATTTAATGCAAGGGCCATGAATACTATCTACTCATGCCTTGTTGATAATGAATTCAATCTGGTTCAAGGAAGTAAGTCTGCTAAACAGATGTGGGATATTCTACAGAAATCATATGAAAAAAACACTAGTGTAAAATGCACCAGGCTGGATCAATTGGCTACAGATTTTGAAAATCTGAAGATGGATCCTGTAGAAACGATTATTCAGTTCAGCTCCAAACTGAGTGGTATTCCTAATGAAGCGAAGACGTTGGGAAAAACTTGTAAAGAGAAGAAATTGGTGAAGAAACTGCTTCGTTGTCTACCACAGAAGTATGATGCACACAAGGCTGTCATGAGGGTATCAGGTAACACATATACTCTTAAATATGAAGACTTGGTTGGGATTCTGAAGTTTGGAGAAATGGAAGTTGCTGAAGATCAACGAAATCAGAACAAAGTAATAGCGTTCAAAGCTGATGAAGAAAAGGGCCCAGATCCGCTGGAAGAAATCAGAGAAAACATGTCTCTCATGGCCAGAAACTTTGGAAAAGCTCTGAAACATGTAGAAAGAGGCAAAAACAGGGAATCCAACCATTGGAACAGGAGTGATGCAGGAAAGTCATGCAACAGGTCTGATGTAGAAAAGTCAGGCAACAGGTCTGATGCGAATGACACATCAGGAAGAAGGCGTGATCTGAAATGTCATGAGTGTGGAGGTATAGGACATACCAGACTTGAATGTCCTGTAGCAAAACGTAAGGACATGAAGTGATGTGAGTGTAATGGTGTTGGACACCTAAAATCTGAATGTCCAAGTGCAAACAAAGGCAAAGAGAAATCTTTACTGAGTTTTAGTGATTCTGAATCAGATAGTGATGATGCAACAGAAGTTATGCTGAATTTTGTTGCATTCAGCGCTAAGGATGACGATAAATCAGGCAGTGAGGACTCTGATTCAGATGATGATGGAGAGCTGATCACAAGCGACAACTACTGCACTCTGTATGACAGCTGGGTACTGCTGAGCAATGACAAGCTGCAGCTCACTAAGGAAAACCTGATGCTTGTGGCAAAAGTGAAAATGTTGAAAAAAGAAGCCAAATAAGAGAAAGTTGGTGAAAAGCTACCTAAGAAGCAAATTTTTAAGAAAAAGATGAATCTCTTACATGAAAGTTATGAGAAAGAGAAAGAAAAATCTCTTATGCTGGAAAGAGTACTGAGTGAGAACCACAAGAAGATCTGAATGCTGAACAGTAGTGGTAAAAATCTTGACCAGATTCTGTCCATGGAAATAGTTGGATAAAGCCACAAAGGTTTGGGGTATCAGTCATATGCCCCTAAAGCATCCCTGGACGTGTCTACTTTGTAAAGAGTATAACCTACCATGAAGAAGAAGCTCAAAAAGTGAAAACAGTTGAGTAGAAATAGCAACCTGGAAAGACGAATCAAGAAGCACCGTAGAATGCGGTTGTACAACACAGAAAATCTGAACCCAGAAAGATGTCGACCAGGTCCAAGAGAGGTCGAAGAGTGTTTGATTGCTTTCACTGTGGAAAATTAGGTCATACTAGAAGCTTCTGTTACAAGTTCAAAGATAAGATCAAGCAACTGTGGTAGGCACGGAAATGCTTTATTGAACCTTCTAAGTTCTGCAAAGTCTGGGTTGCCAAGAGAGATCTGTACAACAAAAATCAAGAGCATGATGAAGAGAAGTACAACTCGATAATTGTACAACTTGACAAGTCTGAGGAAATTAATCTGACCTGTAACGTGATAATTGTACAACTTGACAAGTCTGATGAAGATGAGAGTATCATAGCAAAGGTGGGTTACACATCTACAGATGGAACTTTTAGCAATCCCTGGTACTTTGACATTGGCTGTTCAAGACATATGACTGTTAACTCGAGGGTACTGTCAACCTACACTGAAGAGGCTAGTGGAAAAGTAACATTTGGAGGTGGTGGTAAAGGACATATCAAAGGTAAAGGAAATATTGAATGTGATGACCAACCACCATTAGTAAATGTGTATTATGTTGATGGGTTAAAGCCTAGTTTGATCAGCATAAGTTAACTATGTGATGATGGACTGAAGGTAATCTTCACAAAAACTGACTGTCAAGCTGTTGATGAGAATGGAAATACTATATTATATGGAATACACTCTGGAAATAACTGCTACATGTGAAAGCCTTCAGATGTTTGTTTATCTTCATCTGTATCTGACCTAGAGCTGTGGCACAAGAGACTTGGACATATGAACGTCCAAAGTCTGGTTAAGATTGTGAACGCTGGAGTGGTTCGAGGTGTACCAAAACTAGCTGACAAACTGGAGTCTGTATGCAGTGCATGTAACAAGGGAAAGCAGATCAAGGTCAATCATAAGAAGGTACCTGAAATTGAAACTAAAAAGGTACTTGAGCTGATTCATATGGATCTCATGGGTCCAGTACAAGGAGAAAGTATCAATGGGAAGAAGTACATCTTTGTGTTGGTAGATGATTTTTCAAGGTACACATTAGTTCGGTTCCTAAGAGAGAAGTCTGAAGCAGTGGAAAGCTTTAAGATTCTTGCCCTACAACATCAGAATGAAAAGGGAAGGATCATTCAGGTAAGAAGTGATCATAGAGGAGAATTTCAGAATGAGATCTTTGAACAGTTTTGTTAAACTCAAGGAATCAGACATAAGTATTCAGCACCCAGAACACCTCATCAGAATGGAGTTGTTGAACGGAAAAATAGAAAACTACAGGAAATGGCTCGTGCTATGATACATGGTAATAACATCTCTCAAAGTTTCTGGGTAGAATCATTTAGCACAGCATGCTACATTTTTAACAGGGTTTATGTAAAACCTGGCACAGAGACTACTTCATACGAGATATGGAAGGGAAAAAGTTAGAATCTGAGCAATTTTCGTGTATTTGGATGTGTGTGTTATATTCTTAATGACAATGAGCACTTTGGAAAATTTGACTCTAGAAGTGATGAGGGAATTTTCTTGGGATACTCTACAAACAGCTCAGCATACAGAGTGTACAACAAGAGAATCAAGGTCATTGGTGATGCTGTTAGTGTGGTCTTTGATGACAAAAAAAGATTTTTGTTACCTCCTGTGCTAGACAAGTTCATAGAAGAACCTGTAGTTGACGAGTCTGCAGAAGCACTTGCCTGTAGCAGACGCACCTGAAACGGCTGTTGAAAAAAATTCAATGACAGAGAAGTATCATCTGAGACACAGTCACCTGTTGCACCTTCTACACCAAAGAAACTAGTTGTTTATAAGAATCATTCAGCTGCTGATGTGATAGGAAATCTGAATGAAAGAACGACCAGAGGTGTTCATCTTAACTTCCAAGAAATACTGCAGCACTCGTGTTTTGTGTCTTTAGTTGAACCCAAGAATATTGCTGGAGCTCTTGAAGATGAATTTTGGTATGGTGCATATACAGAAGAACTAAATCAGTTTTCCAAAAATGAAGTGTAGGATCTAGTACCTCGACCTGCACATGTAAATGTTGTGGGTGTGGATGTCGGATTCACACACTTAAGTATTTATTTATTTAGTGAGAAAGACTATTCTTCAGGACAAAAATCAATGTAAAGAAATTGTGAATTGGTATGGAAATGGCTATAGTATATTTGCTCGAAAAAAAATTCTCCTCTTACATGACCCTTGGCCCTTATATTTTATACTAACCAATGACATTTAACTCCTAATTAAATACAATTATTTTCTCTTAAATGTGCCCGTTTCAATCTTTGAATTTAATGCTCAAACATTTGAATTTGAATTGATTCTGATCTTCATGGGCCTCGCCTTTCAGCCCAAACAATCTTGAGCCGAACTATCCATGAATTTGACTCCGTTCTCATCCCGAGATACAACCACTTCGATCTTTCTTCGCGGTGTAGCCACCTCGACCACACCCGTAGCTTATGGGTCTTAATGGGCCTTATCCCTCTTGGGCTTCTCTTCTGCCTATGTGGCAATCTTTGGTTGGTCCCGAATCATCCGTGCGGGATCCGACACCAACAATTAGCCCCCCAAGTCTTTCGAAGTGCCATTTTAATTCGGAAGACTTTTATGCTTTAATGACCAAAGATTGCGCTTGAGAATCCTCTAATTTTCCCTCCAAGATCCCAGTAGTCCTTTAATCTCGGCGCTATCCATATTTTTCCGCGTGACATCTGTCACCATCATTACCGTATCTTAATTATTTACTATAAAAGCGGGAAAACCTTTCCACTTTCCCCACGACTCCCAAGGCGATTCCATCATTACCACTTAGCTTGTGTGAGGTAATATTCTTTTTATTCTTACTTTTATTCTTGTTTTTTCAAATTAAAATTTTCTCTGCTTTCCTCATCAAGTTTCTCTGCTTCTTTCGCCAAATTTCTCTTTCCCGACACTTGAATTTTCCATCTTTCTCAATGACTTCTGATTCTGATAGACCCGAGTCTCCGTCCTACGACGAGAGACTTTCTAGTAATGACAAATGCACCCGCCCTGACGACATCGCTGGTCCGCATTACAGATCCACCTGTACTCTTCAATCCCTCGAGAGATTGAAGGAGCTTTGCCGGATTCCACCTGGAATCATGGCGGAAGCGCAAATAGCCGATCCTACGGAGTCCCTGGAAAACCACCGTGATGGCTACTTCTGTGTATACGAGATCTATTTCAAGGGCTGCGGATTAACCTTCCCCCTTCCCGAAGCCCTAGTTCGATACCTAGCGGCTCTTTAGATTGCTCTACCTCAGTTAACCCCCAATCTTCTTCGAACCATCCTCAGGATTATAACCGTTGCGGTGGAGGCCGGATATATTATCGGAGTCCCCGAGCTGAACGAGCTTCTAAGCGTGAGAAGCTCATCGAAGAAAGCGCCAACAGAAACATCATCTCGCACCTTCCGAACAAGGATGAAAACTAGCACCATCCTTGGTTCCTGATTAAGAAAACTCCTGTTTCGATTGGAAATCTTTCCGATGTACTCCCATCGAAGTGGTCTGCGAAGCATGGTAGAAATTAGGTCGCATATACCTTTCCCGGTTGTTTTATTATTTTTACTGACTAAATTCGTTGTTTCACTTCGCAGCTTTCGTCGCTCCGACTCGCCCATCTAAAGAATTCATCGAATTCTTCAAAATAATCCTCGAAGGGGAAACCCTTTGGAAATCTTTCACCCTCGATCGGTTCATAGAAGCCAATCGAAACCTCAGGATGAGCCCTCCCGATCAACTTCATCGTCTTCCGCCTCCGCCCTCAACTCAGGGAATGTCAGCTCGAGCCCTCACTGCCCAGCGCAAGATGCTCTCCAAGCCGATAAATGAGGCTTGACGCGATCCTCCCGAGGACTCGGCACTCTAAAGTTGAGCAAGGGATAGAAGTGGCTGTGAAGCCGTGGTGATGGATAGATGATCTCGATCTAGAGACGACACACGACTCAAAGACGAGAGAATGGATCGATGGATATCACAGAAATTTGCGGAAGAACTTCACGATACCGAAACTTAGATCCTTTGGATATACGCACCAAAAGAGACTAAGGGTTTAGCTGGATATACACACCAACAAGATGATCTTCTTAGAAAAGGTTTTTGATAAAAGAAAGATAGGTTCTCATAAGAGATTACAAGAGGATATATAGGAGAGAAGAGAATGTAAAGAGACAAGTCTTGGAACAAGCTCCAAGGCTGCCTAGAAAACACAAGAGAAATTAAAATGGAGTTTGAATTTGAAAAATAACCCTTCAACTACTAAGGCCACGAAATTGTCTCATTATTTAGTGGGATTGGGTCTTGAATCATCAAAATGGATTATATGAAGTGAAAACATAAGCCTCGTTAAAAACCTCCCTTTGGAAAACCCAGTGGGACAAAACCAAAGGCAGGGAAAAAGAGCACTCATGAATCACTTATCCACTTTGATGAGGTCCTTGAGCATGGATCAAAACCAAAGAGGTAGTGACTTGGCTCAAGTCATTTGGTCGGTCCCAAATGTGGTTAAGCATCCCTCCAATGGCTTGGTTGAATAGCTTAACATTTGGTCAGTTATCGGCTTGCGAGGAGAACAAGGCGTTCCTTGCGACCGCCATTGACAAAAAGACTATAGCAGGACCTTGCTGGTTAACGATAGTAGTACCGAAGGAACCAGATCCGTCGCTGCTTTCAGACTGACACCTCGTCGTGAACGTCGTGATGACCGTTCTCCTCGGAGGGCCCGATCTCCTCATCGTGACTCTCCTCGTCCTCCCCGAGATGATTTTAACAACGAACCGCTTAAGAATTTGATTCGCAAGAAGAGAGACAGACCATCTCGCAGTGGTTCCTCTCCACGGAGGGAGAAGTCAAGGGCCTGGACTGACCGTTCTCCTCGATCGTCCCCTCCTACTGAACCGATGGGTCCTCCTCCTCCTGTTGACATGTCTTCCTCTTCCTAACACAGTGGCGAGAAGACTGCCCGGAGCACGTCTCCTAAAAAGGTGGGTACTGAGCCTCGAGATGCTCCCCCAAAATCGAAGGTTGTACTCGTCCCTCAGAGAAAATCACTTTCAGGTCTGACAATGATTTATACACACTTTAAAATTTTCATCCTGTTCGGATTCCAAATTCTACAACTCTTCTTCTTCCGCCTTCACAGCTATGGAGAAAAAGGGTAGCGTCTTCCGATGCTTCAAAACCCGATCGGGTGCGATCTTGCCGGATTTCGACAAGTGGCGCCCTGCAATTCGTGAACGCTATTTACTTCATGCGCATCATTCATCTCGGGTTAGTTCCACTTCATTTTTCTGGTTTCGCTATTACCCTTCATACTGACTCACCATCTCGAGTTTATGTGAAATGTCAGGCAAACAGCGAACTCAACGATATGGTTTAACACTACGAGGGATTGTTGCTCAGTCGGCAACAGGAGATTGACACGTGGAAGGGCAAGTTTTCTGCTCTCAAGGACGAACTCCGCTCCTCTTCCGGCTCCAAGCATGAATTGGAAGACCGAGTCGACAATCTCACATCCAAACTCTCGAAGGTGAAAAGTGAGCTGCAAGACCAGTACGACCGGAATTGCCAAATTCAGGATGAGTTTTCCGGCGTTCAAGGTAGACTCTCCGAATCCGAATCGACCGCCTATTCCTTGAATAACCAACTCGTCGAACTTGACGCGAAGTACAAGGCGATCGTCAAGCTGCAGGACTCTGAGTTGGAGAGGTCGTCATCGAAGGCCAGGAAAGAGGTCAAGGGACACGGGATGGAGTTAATTCAAGGGGCCATCCATTTCATGCAAACCGAGAAGGCACGATCGGTACTTGAATCGGATATCAAGGAGCATGAGAGCAATTTACTCTTGCTGGACCAAATTCATGAAGAGGGTTTCTACGAAGAGCAAGAAAGGTCCGAGCTGACGGCTAGTTTAGCCGAAAAACGAAGTCGCTTCGCAGCCATTCCCGCTTCCTCTTTCAACACACAGCAGTTCGAGGAGTTCTTCACCGAGTCACCTCCCTTGGGTGAATCGGGTTTAGACTGGGCTGGTAAGTTCATACTCCTTGACACTTATCCTCTACTTTGCCTTTTATTTTTGACTGATTGGAACTGTTCCTCCTAGGTTCAAGTGAGACGGAAGGTGCTGCCCCAACTGAGGTTCCTGCCATACCGGTGGTCATCCCGGATGATGATTGCGCTGTTGGAAAAGAGCAGGAAACATCTTCTGAACAAGTCCCGGCTAAGGAGCCGAATGAACCTTTGTCAACCGGAATCGAGCCCGAGGTAAGTGCTAACCCGTAGTGGCTGCGTCCACTATAAACTGGGGCTTGTCCCATTCATTTGAAAGACTTAACTTTTAAATTTGGATATGTTTTTTTGCCTAAGGAGGCTTTATTATTACTATATTTTCTTTTCTTTTTTTTGTTTTTTTTTAACAAGATATTTGCCTAAGGAGGCTTTTAAACCTTTTCAAGTTTTAGTCCCTAAAGGGTTTGGTTAAAATAATGGGCGGGTTTGCAAAGTCCGCTTTTAACACTTTTTGGCCTTGTGGCTGCGTTTTCGAGATTTTCTAGGCTGATCAGACTTTTCTCTTAGAATGCGAGAACTGAGCGCGGCTTAACACGAGTTCCCCACTTTGGGTTTAGTCAACTCGATAAATTTGCTGGGCTTGGCCCACAAAAGTTATTTATAATGGGCTTTTTTGCCTTTAATGCGACTATTGCTCTTTCCCTTCCCACCCCTTGGGAAATAGGAAAAGTCACACGTCTTTAAGGCAATAACTGCTTTTTGACAACTTCCAAAAATGGTTTAAACCACTCGGGCACACCACCATTATTGGATTTATGGTTCCAAGACAAACCCTAAATCATTATAAATAAGGGCTCATCTGCCTCTAAACTTTCTTCAAGAGATTTCAGAATTTATTCGGTAAACACCACAATAATGGAAAACAGAAACGTAGCACCCATTGACCCCGGCAGCCCGCTCTTCCTATCCGGCGATGGTTTCGAGCCGGCAGGTGTTCTCTTTCCTCACGCCGTGTTTCACTTCCCTTCGAGGGAAAAGAAAGAGGCTTATGATTTCATGGACAAGGTTAGTATTCGTTCTCCTTGATCAAAACTTTCCGCCTCTTTTTTAATTCACTCAACTCCATGCCAGGTTGCCGATAAACATCGCTGTTTGTGCGATGAACGGCAGCGACTGGGTCTTAAAAGGCAAACACTCGAGGCTCGCATTGCTCGAGTGGAGAGGAAGGTAAGGGCTTTGGAAAGTGACCCTTTTCAATGGGAGTGGAGGAACTTTGATTCTATCGCAGAGATCCCAAGGATGCTCCGGATGTATCTCTGCGGTAGAGGTCAGGTTCCGGGACCCGTGAATACCCCGGTCGAAGTCGCTCCGCTTGACAGCGAAGAGGAGGAAGACGACAATCCTTGCAAACGTGTCCGGAACGAACCCGGAGTGGATGGCAAGAGCGAGGCGTCCACTTCAAAATCCAAACCGGCGATGAAGGAGCCTGTTCCTGAGCCTCTTCCATAAATGTCTCGAACTCTGCTTGCTTTTTTTTACCTCGCTTTTCCTTAAAAAATTTTGGACTCGTAATGGGCTTCGGCCCATTTTGTTTATGGAAATCTTATTACCTTTCTTTTTCAAAATATTTTTGGAGATACGTCTTGAATGCAGGATTGGTTAAGGGCATAAATCTTTCCGCGAATCACTCTGCTCCAGGATGGAAACCGCGGCTTACTAGGGATACGGAGTCCTTATAAATTGTAATTTCATCTTCTCTTTATCCTTCATCATTCTCTTTTCTTTTTGCAGGTATGGAGTTCAACCTTAGATGTTCAGAGTATATGCCAGACTTCTCCAGGGTCGGAATGATGGATGAAGATGTTCCAAATGTGCCGGGTAGGCGGCCTTCTCCACCTCGCGGCTTCTTCTGATCCCAAATCCGAGTTCCGTGCACCTTGATCAAGGACCTCCCAGTCAGAGACCAAGAAACATCGATGGCATTCATAAGGGCGCTTGCGATTCAACACCGGAAGGAGGAAACTCCGAAAAAGAATTAACCGAATGCAACGCAGGGTTACTGCGATATAGAGAGATCTTCACGTCCTCGGCTCTCACCCCAGAGAATGGATCGAGCTTGGAATCTCCGAATTTTCTCGTATTCCGGACTGTATGATGCCGATTCTTGATCTCGCTGGTCAAGGAGTTCAAGTGTTCTGCTCATCAAGAAGATTTACCTAATTCGAAGTGTGTGAAGATCGACACTTCATTTTATTTGCTTAAATAAATGTTTTGTTTCCAGTTTCTGTATGTTCGCCTATTCGAACTTTATTCATCTTGTTCGTTCGCATAGTCGAACTCTTTTCTAAAATAAAAACAAATTTTATTAGTAGCTGAACCCGTTTCCGAGCTGCCTACGTACCCTATTTCGGGATCAAGCCACACCGTAGTTCATGTACATAAAAAATGCGTATCACTTAAACGTAAAACGTTTTTAGGTTAATCACATTCCAAGGTCGCTTGACTGGCCTGTCTTCTAAGTCTTTCAACCTGTAAACACCATTGCGAACCACTTCGGTAACAATATAAGGTCCTTCCTAATTAATGCCGAACTTCCCTGCGCCTTCTTCCTTTTTATTGTCAAAGACTCGTCTTAGCACATAATCTCCTACAAAGAACGGCCTACTTTTGACTTTGGAGTTGTAGTATCTAGCTGCTGCCTGCTGTTAATTTTGAATCCGAATTAGAGCTTGATCTCGCCTGTCATTGATGGTATCTAGCGAGTCATCAAGCATTGCTGAATTCTCTTCTTCATTCAACGGTGCTTCTGTTCGCCGAAGTCCAGGTACGTTGAGTTCGGCCGGTACTACTGTCTCGATGCCATAAACCAGAGAGAACGGAGTTTCTCTAGTAGGTCGCCTAGGGGTTGTGCGATAAGCCCATAGGACGGGTTGGAGTTTATCATACCACCCTCCTTTTAGGTGATTCAAGCGTTTTCTGAGATTGCTCAGGATCGTTTTGTTCGCTGCCTCGGCTTGGCCATTTCCTTGTGCATACCGTGGAGTAGAGTAACTGACTTTGATTCCCCATTCCGAACAAAAAGCTTCAAACTCGTGTGAAATGAACTGTGGCCCATTATCAGTAACTATCTCGTATGGAACCCCATGTCAACATATGATATTTTTCCAAATAAAAGTATTCACCGCCGAATCTTTGATGCTAACATATGCTCAGCTTCAATCCACTTCGAGAAGTAATCTGTCAAGACCAAAAGGTACTGTACTCCTCGAGTTGATCTATGCAATGGTTCAATGATATCCATCGACCACCTCATGAACGGGTATGGGGCGGAGATGGAGGAGAATAACTCCGAAGGTTGATGGATTAACGGTGCATGAAGTTGACAGCGCTTACACCTTTGGGCGAACTTGACGCAATCCGTGATCATAGTGGGCCAGTAATACCCTATTCTTTTAATTTTAAAAGCCATAGCCCTTCCTGACGAATGACTCCCACACAACCCTCGGTGCACTTCGCTCATGATAATTTCGACTTTGGGCACAAAAACGCACAGTAGGTAAGGGTCGCTGACTCCTCGTTTATACAACGCATCCTTCGATAGACAAAATTTTGCGCTACCGATTCTCATTTTCCTGGCCTTCCATTTATCTTTTGGGAGCTTGCCCGTCTTATTGTAGTGCTTTATTGGCTCCCTCCAATCAGACCCCAGTCTTTAGCCGGAATTTGGTTGTCTTCATGGAATATTCGTAGTTCCGGTTCGAGATGCTCGTTTGGTTCAAGATCCGGTTCGGGATGCTCGTTCGGTTTGAGAGTACCCTCTTCGATTAACGGCCCGGTCTTTGTAACTGTTTCCGGAACTGCGCCTTCTGACAGGATAACAGGCTCCTCGCTACTGCTTTCCTTGGATATGTTAGGCTCAGATATGTTTGACCCTCTTGATTTTCTCCGTTTGACGGGTGGCAGCTTGATCTCAGGTTCACCACGGTCACGCGCCGCTGCTCGAGCTCTTGTAATGACGAGAGTTTCTTTGTCATCTTTAATGCTTCGTTCCGAGATGCATTCTACAGGAATGATTCTTTTCAATTCAGGATCTGACGTCGATGCTAATGCGGCAAGTGCATCCGCTGTTGTATTCTCTCCTCGAGGTATACGAATTAACTCGAATTTCTTGAAGTTTTTTTAGAGATCTTTTACAACTTCGAGATATGCTTCCATTCTTGAATCTTTGGCTTCATAGTCTCCATTGAACTGGTTAACTACTAGTTGTGAATCACAATAAGCAACTATTTCCTCAGTTCCAACTCCTTGTGCCAATCGAAATCCGGTAATTAGGGTTTCATACTCTGTCTCATTGTTAGAAACATTAAATAATAATCAGAACGACTGTTCCAGAATTTCCGATGTGGGAGATTCCAACTTGATTCCCACTCCGGATCCTTGTTTTGATGAAGATCCGTCTACGTGCAACTTCCAAGTCTGGTTCTCCGGCTGTTCTGGCATGCCAAGTACTAGCAACTCGATAAGGAAATCTGCTAAAACTTGGGCCTTCATGCTGACTCGGCTTTTGAATTCTATATCATATTCGCTCAGCTCTACCGCCCACTTCGCCAACCGTCCGGACTGACTTGGACTATGAAGTATTGTTCGAAGTGGCTGGTTAGTTAATACTTCGATTGGATGGGATTGAAAATATGGGCGCAGCTTCCGGGCTGAAGTCACTACCGCAAGTGCGAGTTTTTCCATCATTGTATACCTGGTTTCTGGATCTGTCATTGACTTACTTATGTAATAAATCGGCTTTTGCTCCCCGCGGTCCTCCCGGATTAAGACTCCACTAACCGCATGATTCGAAATTGATACGTACAAGTAAAGCTTTTCATCCACCTCGGGTTTAGACAATACAGGTGGAGTAGTTAAGTATGCCTTAAGTTGCCCAAAGACTTCTTCACACTTCTCTTCCCAAAGGAATCCTTTGTTTCCTTTCAGAATTTGATAAAAAGGTAAAGATTTATCCGTTGATCTCGAATTAAAACGATTCAAAGCTGCAATCCGCCCAGTCAATCACTGTACTTCCTTGAAGTTTTTTGGAGACGGCATATTTAGAAAG
This sequence comes from Arabidopsis lyrata subsp. lyrata, assembly GCF_000004255.2. Classification (NCBI taxonomy): domain Eukaryota; kingdom Viridiplantae; phylum Streptophyta; class Magnoliopsida; order Brassicales; family Brassicaceae; genus Arabidopsis; species Arabidopsis lyrata. The sequence goes on from NW_003302551.1 coordinate 11,172,598, forward strand.
GCATTGATTTGATTTGGATTGGCCTCAATTCCCCTTTTTGTCACAATATAGCCAAGAAACTCTCTGGATGGGACTCCGAATGTGCACTTCGCCGGGTTTAGCTTCATTTGATATTGATTAAGAATTTCAAAACATTTCTCCAAATGCTTAACGTGGTCTTCTTTCTTCAACGCTTTAACCAACATATCATCTATGTAGACTTCCATTGTCTTTCCGAAATGATCGTGGAACATTTTATTGACCAACCATTGATAAGTTGCTCTTGCATTTTTTAAACCAAAAGGCATTACTTTATAAGAATAAATACTTATATCCGTGATGAATGACGTTTTTTCCTGGTCCTCGGGATTCATCATTATTTGATTATAACCCGAGAAGGCATCCATGAAGGTTGATAGTTCATTTCCAGCAGTAGCGTCTACGAGCCGGTCTATATGCGGAAGCGGGAAACTATCCTTTGGACATGCTTTATTGAGGTCCGTGAAGTCGATGCATACCCTGTCCTTTCCATTCTTCTTTTTGACCACGACGGTGTTTGCTACCCACTCCGGGTACTGCACTTCCCTTATGGACCCTATCTTTAAGAGTTTGTCCACTTCGTCGTTTACTATTTTTGCTCGCTCCACTCCAAGTTTTCTTCTTTTTTGTTTTACAGGCTTGAAGCTCGGATCCACGTTAAGTTCATGACAAATTATGCTTGGATCTATGCCAGGCATATCCACCGCTGACCACGCAAATGATGTCTTGTTTTTCCTCAAAAGTTCGATTAAAGCCTCTTTTATTTTGCCGGTCAAAGTAGCTCCAATTCGGACTTTCTGATCTGGTTTGTCTTCTTCTAATACTACTTCGGTTACTACGTCATCCTCTTTCTGCCCACTAGGAAATCTTTGAATTATTCCCTTCTTTGCGGGCTTCGTTAATTGCTATTGGATCTTCAAACGGTGGCTAGCTAGATAACATGTTCGCGAGGCTTCTTGATCTCCCCGAACTGTTTCCTCTCCACTTGGTGTTGGAAATTTGATGCATTGGTGATATGTAGAGGGGACTGCCTTCATTTGATAAATCCACGGAGTACTCCCGAGGATGATGTTGTAAGCTGCCGGTTTATCGAAAACAACGAAGTCCACGATTTTTGACACCTTTTTGGCAAGAACTGGTAGCTTGATCATTCCGAGAGACATAGCTGACTCACTTGTGAATTCCACTAAGGGAGATGGGGGTCCTACTATGTCTACCCGACTAATTCCCATTCTTTTCAAAGTACTTAAAAAGATTAAATCGATCGAACTGCCCGTATCGATGAGAATCCTCGATACTTTGAAGTTGGCAACGTCCAGGGTAATGACGAGGGCGTCATCATGAGGTCTTTCGAGGTGCCGTGTTTCTTCCTCGTCAAATGATATTGATGCACCTTGAAAGTCAACTTCTTCGCCCAAGTTCGCTTTGAGTGAAACATTTCGCCTATGCTTCTTGATGGAACTAATCGAATCTCGGCAAAGTTTGGAACCTCCTAGAATTACTTTGATCTTTCCTTTCGAACTCCTTGGTTCTTCTTCATTGGCAACCTTGGTCTTTTGGAGTTTTGATCTTTGGCACTATCTCTTTCTTCGTGGTATTCGTTCACGAAATCCTCTATGTTGAATTTGGAAAGATCTCTGCTAGCCCATAGCTCCGCGAGATGCCTTTTAAGGACACTGCAATCTTTGGTTAAATGCCCGGTCACCTTATGGATGTCACAATATAAACTCTCATCACGGACCCATGTGTTCGACTTTCTTTTTCCTTGGAATTGTTTTCCGACGATATTGTTAAAGGGCTGTGACCCAAACTTTCTTGGTCCTTTGTTTTCCCTGGGCTCAAACTTCTTGGAGGGGAAAGTAACCGCCGGTTTTCTTGTTTATTCCTTTTGGCAAAATTCTCTTTTTCATCTTCTACTTCCATCCAATTGTTTGCGCAGAAAAGTGCGTCTTGAATTGTTTCCGGCTTATGAAGTATTAGATCCTCTTTGAACCTTGAATCGTGCCGTAAACCTTTTCGTAGGGCAGATAAAGCTGACTGTTGTGAAATTCTTGGGAGCTTCGACAGCACCCCCTTGAACTTGGTGATGAAAATTCGAAGTGACTCATTCGGCCCTTGTGATAGATTCCAAAGGTCAGCGTCCAAAATGCTTTTATCCATAAGGATAGAATATTGTTTCAGGAAAACAGCCGACAGCTCGTCAAAATTGCTGATTGAACCTGGCTCTAACTGGGTAAACCACATTAGTGTTTGGCCGCAAAGATTTTCTGAAAAGAGTTTGCAGTATCCCGCGTCCTCATCAGCTTCATCCAATTCGACTCGTACAGCGGCAATCAAAAAGGCTGGAGATAACTCTTTGGATCTTCTAGTCCGCTGTAGGGCTCCAGTTTGAGCTTCCGAGAATCTTTGATTCTCAAACTTGATATTCGCGGGATGAAAGGTGTTCGCCTAGCTTCTTTAATGACTCGATTGATATCTGGCTCCGAACTATTGGCCTGATGGAACTTTGATTTCATTTCCTTTAGTTCTTGGCTAACCTTTCTCATAGTCTCGAATTAGTCGAGGCTTTCTTGCTCGTACTGATCTGCAAATTGATCTTCGTCTTCGAGTTGCATCTCTCCGTCCGCCGGCTGAACTACCGTATTAGTGGCATCAGGAGTTATTTGTCCACTGGTCTCATTTCGCGCAAGGGGGCTTGGCGAATTGAATATTCTTCTTCGGATTCCAACAGGGTTTCCTGCACTCAAAGAGCGAACACGAGATTGTATAGTACTGACGTTTTGGCTAAGAGATACTTGGGTTGTTTGTAACGTGTCAACGGCCTTTTCCACATTCGAGAACTTCTGTGACATTTCCGACATGGTTTGCTGCATGGCTTTAAGGGTTTCGGCCAATGATGCATCAGGGATGTCTCCTCCAAACATTGCTGTTTATCTCGAAAATGTAGTGAAAAAAATCTGACCACTCAAGAATCTTCTTTTCCCACAGGCGGCACCAAAATTTGGATGTCGGATTCACACACTTAAATATTTATTTATTTAGTGTGAAAGACTATTCTTGAGGACAAAAATCAATGTAAAGAAATTGTGAATTGGTATGGAAATGGATATAGTATATTTGCTCGAAAAAAAATTCTCCTCTTACATGAACCTTGGCCCTTATATTTTATACTAACCAATGATATTTAACTCCTAATTAAATACAATTATTCTCTCTTAAATGTGGCCGTTTCAATCTTTGAATTTATGCTCAAACGTTCGAATTTGAATTGATTCCGATCTTCATGGGCCTCGCCTTTCAGCCTAAACAATCTTGAGCCGAACTATCCATGACTTTGACTCCGTTCTCATCCCGAAATACAACCACTTCGATCTTCCTTCGCGGTGTAGCCACCTCGACCCCACCCTTAGCTTATGGGTCTTAATGGGCCTTATCCCTCGTGGGCTTCTCTTCTGCCTATGTGGCAATCCCTGGTTGGTCCCGAACCATCCGTGCGGGATCCAACACCAACAGTGGGCACAAAGTGGATATTCAAGAACAAGATTGATGAAGATGGGAATGTGACTCACAACAAAGCTCGTACGGTTGCACAAGGGTACTCCAAAGTAGAAGAAATCAACTTTGATGTGACTTTTACTCCTGTAGCACGTCTTGAGTCCATCAGATTGGTCCTTGGAATTGGATGTGTGCTGAACATCAAGTTACATCAGATGGATGTAAAGAGTGCATTTCTGAATGGTCTGCTCCAAGAAGAAGTCTATGTTGTACAGCCTAAAGGATTTAAAGATCCTCACTTTCCTGAGTATGTATACAAGCTGAAGAAGGCACTTTATAGATTAAAGCAGTCTCCACGTGCTTGGTATGAAAGACTGACTCAGTTTCTGGTGAACAACGAATTTAACAGAGACAATGTAGACAAGACTCTGTTCATCTATAACTCTGGGTCAGACATTCTGGTTGTTCAGATTTATGTAGATGATATTGTATTTGGAAGCACCAGAACAGAACTAGTCAACAAGTTTGTCCAGACAATGACAAAGCAGTTCGAAATGAGCATGGTCGGAGAGTTGAATTACTTCTTGGGGTTACAGATTACATAATCTGTAGACGGTATGTTCATTTCCAGAGCACATATGCGAAGAATCTCATCAAGAGGTTTGACCTGCAAACCAGCACGCACTCCCATGAGCACAGTCTCAAAGCTGTCTAAGGATGAAGATGGTCAGGCTGTTGATCAGAAACTCTACAGAACAATGATAGGAAGTCTCATGTATCTCACAGCTAGCAGACCAGACCTGTGTCACAGCGTAGGTGTGTGTGCCCATTATCAAGCCAGTCCCCGTGTGTCCCACCTGAATGTTGTCAAATGAATCATCAAATACGTCAAAGGTACAGTTGAGCATGGTCTGTCTTACACTAAATATACTAATCAGAATCTTGTAGGTTTCTGTGATATAAACTATGACAGACGAAGCACAATAGGAGGATGTTTCTTTCTGGGCAATAACCTGATCGCATGGCACATCAAGAACAGAATTGTGTATCCCTGTCGTCTACCCAGGCTGAGTACATTGCTATGGGCAGATGTTGTACTCAGCTGCTGTGGATGAAGCAAATGCTGGCTGACTATGGTATGACTTCTCAGACTCTCTTAGTACACTATGATAATACAAGCGCAAATGATATCATAAAAAATCTTGTTCATCACACTCGCACTAAGCACATTGATGTTAGGCACCACTTCATTAGAGAACTAGTTGAGGGAAAACTTGTTGAGATTCATTATATTACTACTGAGAAACAGCTGGGTGATATCTTTACTAAACCACTTGATTTGAGCACTTTCACAAATTTGCAAAAGTCACTTGGTATTTGTGAACACTGACTTGCTTTGTCACTAAGAGATTATTGTAACAGGATCACTGCATAGGATTACAACAGTTTTTTAATCCCTTGGTTATTGTTCTGTAAACTGTAGCCTGTACATAACAAGAAAAACCTCCTATTGGCAATTTCACTCTGAAAAGGAGCTGCTCTTCATATTTGGCTTCGAAGATGTTCAATAGAGATGGCTTTCTGGTCTGCATATCAATCTTGATCACTGAAAAAAAGAAAAAAAAAAAAAAAGAATGAAAAGATGAGATGATTTTCTTTTGAGTAAAGGGGTAGGAAAATTTCCAATGACCTCATTACTTTACTTTGAAAGGAATGATCACACAAAGGTTGGAAGCGAGGTTAAGAAAATTGCCTGTGATACCATTATTCGCCTACACCTTTGACGACTATGAAAAAAAGGGAGAAAGCTGTCTTGAGAATATCGTCTGGTTGGGTATGCAGATGTGTAGACTAGTCTGGGTGAAGCAGTGTGTGTGAAAGCTCCTCATATGAGAAATAACTACCTCATTGAGCTGGTGGGTTGAACATGTTTTGAGTTCGTTGTGCTTGCTCCTGTGCACATCATGTTGCTTCATGAAATCTGTGTTCAAAGGAATGTTGTTGGTGTTTCTACTGATTGAAAACCCAATGAATCTAACACTTAAATGATATTTCTTGGTCAGCATATCTAGATCTTTAACATGGTTAATTTCTGTTCTCTGTATGCTTAATGGATGCACGTTTTTCTGTATTCAACAGATTATGTTTGTACAACACAGAGTGTTTGGTTTAAATTGCAGATGAAATATCTTTGGCCAGGCTCAATTTTTTTCTCACCGGTAAACACTGGTTATGTGTACTGATGGGATTTGTGAGTTTTCGATACAATTTCAGGGTTTGCCATTTGACACTGCTTCTCCTGTCCTAGAATGTCTTGAGTTTGTTTTTACATGAATGTGCACTCAAGCAGGGGGAGAATATGGTGATTTGTAGGATCTGTGAGTAAGGGAGAGCAAATGCTTCTGTTCTGCAGTCTGATTATGATCTTGGAATATACATTGGTTTTTGGCTAGTGTTTGTCAAACTAACCTTGACAGGATGCTCTAGAGCTTGAGGTGTCACATTCAAGCAGAAAAGGGAGAGATTAAAGACATATGGATGTCTGGCTACAAGACGATCATGTGGAGCACATGAGAGAGCTGTATGCGAGAAGCTGCGAGCGTTAAATAAAGATGATGTGGCGAGCTATGATTGGTGATGGAAGTTTCTAGAACGTGAGAATCAAGTTATTCAAGATATAAGCAAATCAAGGAAATAAGATTTGAAGATATCTTAGAATAGTAAATTAGGTTAGCTGCGTTTGTGTGGCTACCTATAGATTGGCAGGCTAAGCGTTAGGCTTAGATTGGTCGTCTTTATCATCTCTGTGAATCACAAATTCTAGACTAGAAGCTGTTAGGGTTCTTGGTGAGTGATCAGAATGTCCAGCATAACTGTTGGTGTGTTTGTGAGATTGGGTAGATTAGGAATTAGTCAGTGACGAGTTGTGTCAACGTCGTGTAAATCTGATTAAACAGATCTATTAGATTGTTTAAGTGATTCCTAATAAAAAAAAAAAAAAAGAGGTTATTTTCAATCCCATCGATATCTACGTAATAACAGCTACTAAAACATATCTATTAAATCTAATGAACTAGTTTATGCAAAACTAGCTTTGGGCATAAACCCGGAACCCAAGACTCGACCCGAAACTAAACCAAATAGGCGGTTCAGGTTAGTTTTGGTTCCCTTAAATTACTTACATGAGACTTCTGTAAATATATTTGTGTTCTAGGTTTTTTCGGATAGTACCCGAGACCCGAGCAGGTATATGCATATTCCCAAGATATAAACACACATATTAATAGACTTAACCTATAGTTATTGGTTCCACTAATGCCTAAATCGATTTCGTTCTTTCTCCAGCAACGTAGATAAATCGATCACAGGCATGATGTTGTCTCCTTCTTCCTATTCGATTATAACGTTTAATTATATCTTGTGCTTCGTTTGTGTTAGTTTTCACTTCGAACTTCGTCTTGTTTTTTTTACTCTTTTAGTTGTCACTTAGATCTCTATCTCTGTTGATTTGTTTTATGTTTTGATTAGTTTTTCTTTTTATACTTTGTCTCTATTGATTTAGTTATAGGTTTTGTTCTTCGTCTCTAACTCTATGGTCATTTGTTTATGGTTTTTATCGTTCATTTATGTGTTCTTACTTGAAGTTACTTTGCTTCGGATATGTTTTGTCTCTTACTCACTTTTTTCTTCATCTCCGGAGTGACTTCTTTATATGTTTTCTGCTATGTTGAGTTTGATAGATTGATATGTTTGTGGTTATGATTATTTGTTAAGTTCTAATTCTCGTCTCTGTTGATTTAGTATGCCAATTCTGATTTATATGTATTTCTCTTCTCTTTTAGATGGATTCGTCCTCAATTGCAAACGACATTGATGCCAAGAATTGAAATCACTCAAGAACCAGAAGAGGATTTGAGGACTTCTGATAATAAAGGTAAAAGAAAAGAAGTTCCAGGGAAAGATGCATTTAGTTTTAAGGCAATTTAGGTCAAAGACTATAGAATAGAAAAACAAGGTCTATAGTGTACGAGCATTATACAAGATTCAAGGACAATAAAGACAAGTGCAAATGTTAATATTATGCAGAAGTTTTCACTTATCCAACAAGTTTGTGGATGTTGGAATCCGCACTCTAATATTTGTGAAAGATTTTGAGATCGTATTATCGAGAATGAACTATATCGGATATAAAGATAACAAATAACAAAAGTGAAGTGGTATTTTACTGCATAAGAGTCCTCCTCTAAAAATGTTTGTTTTGTCCCCTTTATAGCCACAATGTAACGACCCTTGACCAAACGAGACGTAGGTCCGGCTAGTCCCGTTATTCGTGATAAGTACTTCGAACAAACAGACCGAGGTTCTTCTAGAAGAAAACTAGCGTCTCTAGTTTGCCCAGACTTAGTTCCGTCCCTTCCAATATCGATATTAGGCTTTCCAACCTTTTACCAAGAAAAGAAGTTGTGTCGGTCCGGACAAAGCCTTATCATCAATTATTCACCATTAATATTAAACATAACTTTATTAATAATAATAATAATAATAATAATAATAATAATAATAATAATAATAATAAACAACTGTACAATTTCTAGTTTTATCGAGTCACGACTACAGCCTACTACCAAAAGATCTTAAACTACGAACTAAGAAAGAAACATACGTCTTTTACAAAAGCAACAAAAAGCTACACCAACGGCCTACATGTCCAAACTCCCCTCTAAAGCGATCTGACTAATAGTTACCTGCAACAAACAATATTGTCATGAGTACTAGTCACTTAGTTTGATTCCCCTACTCGGAAATTAAACACCCATAAAAAATAACAAGCAAAGAACATACAAACAAGCAATCAAACAATACATGCAAACAATCAAGAATACCATTCACAAAACAATGGAAAACAATGAGCCTATCATACATCTAACAAAGCGAAACAATATATAACAACACTAGTAATCCCTATCGCAATGTGATCGATCTTTCCCAGTGACCAATTCATTTATAGCCACAAAGTCTATAAATGAATTGTTCACGTTGGTCTACCTTGGAAGTAATCTGATCGTTGGATCATCATGCATCACCCGACCCTTGGTCGCAACCCACTCTATCAGAGTCGAATGAAACAAGGGAAGCACATTCAATCACCAAAAAACTTCTACAAACAAATACAAGCAGCAACAACAACAACAATCCACAAATACTAGCATATTAATAAACAAATCAATCAATTATGTGCTACTTTACACTTAGATTCTTTTCGTCAATGGCGAAAAAACAGCACTCTGCCAGAGCTTCTTCACCTTTGGGATTTCGTTTTTATTTTTGTTTTAGCTTGATTCTCTTCTATATATATATATATATATTTGTTGTGCATCATGCTTCCTTGTGCATCGATCTTAAGTACTTCAACTGATAGATGTGCATTTGCAGCATATTTCATTTGTAATTATTTAAGATTTTATTAATCTGATTTGTTTAGTGAAAATTAGGCACACATCACTATAGCCGAAGATTGGTTGTGTAATGTTGCTCAAAAACATTGATTTCTAGAAAATGACTAATGAATGGAACAAGATAACAAATTACACAAATGGCTAAATTTGTTGTAGAATATATTGTTATTTCAAGAGACAAAGTTGGTCATAAAGTGTCGATTCCTAAGTGTTAATATTATATAGCTCCATGAGAAATAAATTGCCTTTCAACGTTCTAAGCATCTTATGTTGTTCATTTAGTATTTCTGATTCACCTAACATCAACAGTATATAAAGAGCTCACCTACCAAAAAGTTATTTTAAAACAATATTAGGTTTTGTCTGTTTACATTCAACCAACGAACAATACATGAATGGGACAATATATTTCTTAAAAAAAAAGATAGGACAATAGAATAGTATTGGCATTTGGCACAATAGATGAATGCTTATCTTTGTTAGTCTCTAGTTTTTATCTTCTAAACATATTTTCAGAACTCTCCAATTTATATAGCCTCAAATTAACCAAATTATAAAAATGACAGTCAGATTTTTCTACTACCACAAAATATGAAAACTGAAGCACAAAAAGATATATTGCTTAAAATTTAGATACAAGTTTGCCTTCGCAATGGACATGGCGATTAGAGAGAGAGAGGGAGAGAGAAAGTTTCATTGTAATGTAAGAGTTATTTAAGAAGATGACTTTTGTCGCATCCTGACATATGTATTGTCACTTTTAGGTACCACGATTATGATTTGATCTCTTGATAATTCTTAACACAGAGATATAAAATAAAATATTCAATATTAAAGGAAAAAAAAAAGGTTGTAGAAAGCATATTAGGTTTGGTGGTAATGTAGTTAATAAAGAAATTTATATAAAAGATTGCAAAGTGTTATATACGAATAGATGACTAACACAAATAATAATCAAATCCATCGATACTCAGGATAACATCTTCTAAATCTATATGTATTTGAGAACGTTGATTTACAGATATTTTGTATAGTTTTCAACTTGAATCATATTAAATTTTATATGTTTCTAGTTCAAAACTAATTGGCAATGAGTGGATATTTTCATGTTTTATCTAAATTTCCGATGTAGCATATTCCTATCTAAACGTTCTTTTGAGATCTATAACACCTTAAGAAAACTTAGCCATTAATTTTGATAGAATCCATCATACTCCCTTTGAAATAATTTTCTTCATTCTATCTATTTCGACAAAATGAAGCCTTCCTTGGACCATAAACTGGTGGGATGATCGGACTACTTTCTCTAAACCTAAACCTCCGTCTAATCGATCTTGTTAGTTTTTTTCCAAGAAATCTAGCATATCTTTGTTTCTCTCCGAATTTACTTCCCACCAGAATCTAATGACTTATTTGATGCGTTTGCAAAGAGATGTGAAAATTTTAAAACAGGTCATTAAAAAAGGTGGGCATAGTCATATGTCTATAATTTGCATGTTTTATGCATTCATTTATTATCGTTTTGAGTCTAGTTTCAATCATCTTTCATATCATTCATCATTGTTTTGCACACTTTACACGATTAGGTGTGAGTTGCATTAGTCTTGCATGCATTCTGCATTTCTGAGTTGTTTTCAGGTGATTTGGAGCTGTTGGCGATCAAATTGGAAGAAGCGAACTGGAATCAATTAGCAGCTACTCGACCACGAGGTCGAGTACTTCCAGACTCACCTACTCGACCCCGTGGTCGAGTAACACCAGCTCGCACCACTCGACCCAGAGGTCGAGTACACACTCGACCAACCACTCGATGGCATGATCGAGTATCTGCAGCCATCACTCTCCAGAGCCACTCGACCTCACACTAGATTGTCATACTTGACCACGCACTTGATCGCAACTTCAGAGTCTTCTCAAATCTGCACTCAACCAGACAAGCTGAGCATAAGGAAGAGAAAAGGAGAAGAGGAAGTGTTTGGTCGCGGTTCGGAGTTCTACTCGATCACAAGGCCCATCTTGGCCCATCATCACTCTTTGGACCGATCGAGTTGATTCCCGAACCGCTTTCCTTGTCGTTTTACTTGTGTTGTTATAATTAGACTTCAAGGGTTTTGTTCCGAGATATCCAGTTTTACATCCAGTTTTTCATTGAGTTTTTACCTAGTTTACTATATCATTTTCGCCGCTTTGTGAAACTGATCATGAGCATAACATAAACTGCCAAAAACCTTGACATGATTATAAACAGGTTTCTCATTATATAACCGCTCGTAGGGTGTCATTCCTTTCAACACCATACTTGGTGTCCGATTGATTAAGTACGCCGCCGTCAAGACGCACTCGCCCCAAAATTCAATTGGCAAATTTGCCTCAAATCGCAGCGCCCTTGCGATGTTGAGAATGTGCCTATGCTTCCTCTCAACTCTCCCATTATGTTGCGGAGTTCTGATGCAAGACATCTCGTGTAAAATACCTTGTTGTTTAAAAAATTCACTGAGACAAAGGAATTCAGAACCGTTATAGCTTTTTACAATTTGAACCTGTTTCTCAAACTGCCGTGTAGTCACTGCCAAAAAATTCTTAAGGTGATTAGGAGCTTCAGATTTTTATGTCATCAAATAAAGCCAAACGCCGCAAGAATAATCGTCGACAATGGTTAAGAAGTAACGAGCACCAGAATGAGTAAGAGTTCGATACGGACCCCATAAGTCACAATGAATTAGATCGAAAACCCCTTTCCTTTAATTCTCACTTATTGGAAAGGACAATCTTGTTTGCTTAGCGCGGAGACATACATCGCACGCTTTATTCGAAATTTCAGAAACAACATTTGAAACAGCAGGGAGAAGACCAACTACTTTTGCTGAAGGATGTCCCATCCGCTTGTTCCAGAGCTCAAAAGCTTTGTCATCTCTAACCACCACATATGCTGCTAACTCCATACTACGAAAGTGGAAAGTCCCTCCCATACGCCTACTAACTCCAGTCACCATCCTCGTAGTGCGGTCCTGAACAACAAGGAAACGATCAGCTAACTGCACTACGCAATGATTCTCATCCATCAGTTGGCTAAGAGAGATCAAATCATTTTGGAAATCTTGAACATAGTAAACTGAGAGAAGTATCAAATTATGCCCTAGCCTCACAGACCCTTCCTCCTTAACAGCCACTCCTTCTCTACCGTCAGCCAATACTACACCCACTGGTTGCATCCTTAACATCCGTTAAAATATCTAGACGACCCGTCAAATGATGCGATGCACCCGTACATTATCCAAAAATTTAAAGAAGACTTGCCAGTGAGTTTTTCGGTGTCATGAGTCTTCCCAGCATTGAGGAGATTCTTAATTGCTCTCCACAGCGAGTCGCTAAATCCAGTCACTCTGTCTCTGTCTTTATCGATCACCACATAGTTAGCATGTTCATAAGCTACAGGTTCGTTGACTTGCGCTGCGTTGGCGTATGAGGTGCTGCCACGACCCCTTCCAGCTCCGCCTCGACCACGTCCTTGCAACGTTCTGCTCTTTGGCCTATCACCCCACCATTCTGGATAGCCAATGACCGCATAACACTTGTCTGAGCTATGTCCAATCCTGTTGCAGAGATTGCACAAAGCACCTTTTTCCTTATCGTCGTTTCTATACCGAGGTCGGGTTTGAACTGCAAATGATGTCACCTCCACATGCTTCTCATCTCCACTTTTACGGATGTCTTCTTCTTGCCTCACAATGTTGTAAACTTCCTCCAATGGCTGAACAAGGACACGTGAAACAAGGCTAGGCATGATCGTACGAAACTGATCGTCAAGTCCACACAAGAATTGATGTACCTTGTCTTCTTCGCGATCTACTTCTTGTGCCGCCCCAAGGTTACACGTACACAGACCACATTTGCACGCTCTTATCGGTCGGTAGCTTGCAAGACTGTCCCAGATCTGAGTCAATTTTCTGTAGTAGGCTTCAATCGCAGCCCCTCTTTGTTTGCAGTAAGCCAATTTAGCTTGGATTTGCTGAATTCGAGCCCCATTCATCACAAAAAATCGCTTCTTCAAGTGATCCCACAGATCCTTTGCCACACCTCTGTGAGAGGTTGTTGAACGCAGCGAGGGATCAATGGTCATCTTTATCCAAGACACGAGGAGTGCTTGGATCGTCCACCAATCCTCCAAATCAGGTGATACTTCTGTCGGTTTTGATATTGACCCGTCGAGGAAGCCAAATTTCTTGCGTGATGATAACGCCGTCTTCATCTCGCAGGCCCACTCGTCGTAGTTAACTCCCTTCAAGAGCGGATGAGAGATCACCGCACCAGGATTATTGGCGGAGGTCAAGTCGTAAGGTGAGATGGTTCTTCTCACCTCCGTAGTTGCAGCAGCAGCAGCAGCTTCAGTCGGGTTCGGGTTCGCCATTCAATTCGTGAGAGATCTTAAAGAATTTTCGAAAGAAAATGTTCAGCGCTCTGATACCATAAAAAATCAGAAACTGAGATCGATGAAAGTGTTTTTCTGTGTATTCAATGATGCGATTACAGAGGCTTAAATAAAGTACAAAGGATCTAAAGAGTATCTACATCTGAACTATCTCCGAAACTTGTGGAACAACTTCTTGTTTTCGTGGACTGAGGAACAGACCTCAGAATCCGTTAATTGTAATTCGAGATATTCAGATTCTGCATTAGATTTTTTCTATCACCTTTTCTCTCTACTCTTAATCTCTTTGCTTATGCAATTTAATTGTTTATTCGCGATTATGTCTTTGAGTATGTTGCTAAGTAGTGACATAGAATTCTTAAGGATGAGATAGAATGGTTGTGGGATCCGTAGTCTTTAGGATGGTTAAGCTTTAGAATTTGATTGAATCCCTTCTAGACTAGTTGTGTTTACTGCTTATTTCTGTCTGATCAACTGGAATTTGATCCAAAGCATTCCGCACCTAGAAGGTGTTCGATGGAATGCTTGATCCACTAGTTCCAGAGATATTCGTCTCTATCCCAAGAGATTGGCCGTTTAGAGCGTTTATTGATTGTAATAGGTTGAATCGTATTGCCTGCATAGTTAGATTCCGTTAATGGGAATTAGTCTGGGCTAGCTTTGCTTGAGGGTTTCTATCACGATAGTAAATTAATCTGTTGTTGAACCTGTTGTCTAGGGATAGCTTGATTGCGCTTTGTTAACTATCTGAATAGGCTAAGGAGACCACTCCATTCGATTACCTCATCCTTAGGAATTTCTCGTCTATTTGATATCTTTGTTTACATTGCTATTGATTAATCGTTCTTGTTGTATGTTGCTTAGTTTTTGCATTTCTTACCTGTTTTCACTCATATACTCGACCACACCCAGTGTCTGGCAACAGACTGTGCGGTAGTATATATTTGTTGCATTTTCTGTCTGTTACTCGACCTGTTACTCTACTACACCCAGCTCCTGGCATCAGCCAGTTGTGGTCGAGTGTTTTGTGTAATTCTGTTAGAATTTCTGTTTTCTGCATGTTCTTAGGACTGTTAGAAACTCCAAAATCTGTAATCATCTGGCTTGACTTAGTGACTTCTGATCACATCTCATCTGTTTGCATCTCATCTAAAATGGATTGACACCTTAAATACTACAATGACATGATAGTGATTTAACGAATTGAAAAACAACAATAAAATCTTACTATCACATAGCTATAAGTACAGATTTTTTCCAATACGAACTGAATTCCTAACTTCTCTAAGATCCCTATGTTCTTAGTAACAAAAAAGTTTAACCACTATACTAACCATCAATTTAAAAAAAAAAAAATTTGTTCAACATACATATTATAAACAAACAATGTGCAAAAGAAAAGGAATTTCTCCTATTTAAAGCGAATATTTACTTCGTATATATTGTAATTACTGCTTCCTAATATTCGTTTGAAAGTTGGTTTAATTTTTAATAATTCTTAATCAATTGATTTAATTTTTAATAATTCTTAATCAGAGAAAGCTCCAACCTATCCTATATATAATAGAATTTATTTTCTGTATGGTGAACAGTTGAATGCACTAGTCCCACCTTATCGAATCATATTGAAGATATACGATGTGCATATCTGATTTCGAGAAATTGTTAAAAATACCCCTTTTGGTGTGCCCCTTTTCAAAAATGCCCCTTTTAGATGTCCATTTTTAAAAATGCCCCTTTTTAAATCTGAAATTTTTATAAAGTTTTATTAGGTTTATAAGGTACTTATGGATTGTAACTACTACTTGAAGACTCGATCCAAGTATTTATAAGGTTTTATAAGGTGTTTTTAAAGGTTTTACAAGTTATTTTAAAGGATTTTTAAGGTTTTTCAAAGGTTTTACAAGATATTTTAAAGGTTTTTAAAGGTATTTAAAATGTATTTATAAGATATTTATAAAGTATTTATAAGATTTTAGATACATAGAAATGTAGTTTGTGTACGTTTTAATAATATTACATACATATTTGGGTAAATCTTATATTTTTAAGAGCATTTTTTATAAGGTTTTTAAAAAAAGGTATTTTTAAAAAGTGGCATTGAAAAAGTGGCATTTTTGCAAAAGCCTCTTTCTTATATAGTACACACTATGCAAGTCTTTTACTATATAAACTAGATAATTTATCCGCACTATGTGCGGGCTAAAATGACAATTAAAAAAGTGCATTGTAGTTTTAGTTACAAAAATTATTGTATTATTATCTAGAATCTGAAATTTGTTAGTGTATTATGAAACATGTTAAAAATCGTCTTATATTCCAATCATCGATTTTTCGTCTCGGAATTCGTTTTATCCGTAAAATTATTGAAGACGACAATTTCTTTTGTAACTTAAATAACAAATACACATACATCTTTGTAAAAGAGTTGATGAAGATTTTAAAAAATTAGATTGCTTGAAAACTAAGAAGATATGTGCTCGGTAAATTTGAAAGGATGAAGATGATATCAGGGAATATATTTATAGAAAAATATTTTGTGTAGGGTTTCCGTTTAATTTTAAAAATTGGATTGCCTTCAAAATTTGAAAATTAACTTATTGTTGTTATTATGATAGATTTAGTTAGGATTTAGTTTTGAGAATTAATTTTATAAATGTAGTTTGGATTTATGAACCTAACAAAATTTACACTTATAAAAGTTACAAAAATATATTCATATATTAATTTACATGAATATACGCTAACATTAGATTATATATATGTTAGTATAACATTAGATTAAATATACGCTAATATATATATATATATATATATTAGTCTCGATTTAAAAATATAGATCTTAGATCAATTTAATATATATATACTACACAAATCCTTTATGTATAGATGGAGATATGATATTTGTATTACTGATGTTTAATGTTAATTAACGAAATAATTAGAATATCATGGCACATTTGTAACTAATCTAGTAATATTTGGATAATTAATTGTTTAAATCATAAAATTCTGTGAACACGACACGTCAGCGTGGCAATCTTGTAAATCACACGGAGGGGCAAGGTTTTTTATTAATAATGCTTCTCAATTAATATATAATGGATAATATCATAATTTTACTATATTATTTCAAACGTCATTCCTAATACAAATATTTTGCTTTACTAAAAAAATGTTACAAAAATGCGTTTCATAAAACATTTAAGTTTATAAGTTCAAATATTGTAATATATATGAACTAAATCATATTATAACTTTATATATATATATATATAGTAATATAAATGTATATATATATATATTGAAACTTATAGTAACCTATATTTACTACACATTAATCATACATATTATTAATATATGTTCCTTTTTGTAACCGATTATTTTTCGTAAGCAAATTACACATCAAAAAGATAAAATTTAAAACTACGGCACTCTAATATCAGTATTATACTAACAACACATGCTTCTATATACCAAATATAGATCACACATTAACATAATATAACTTTTAAAATACCAATATTTTATAAGATCAAATAGTTTTAAAAAGAAAAAAAATCAGAAATACATGATTTTATGTTGTCAGCGCGGATCAAAAACACCTTGTAGAAAATTAGAGGATATTGGTTTTGCTTATTTTACTAAATTAAATTAGGATTATTGGAGGGTATTATAGACTTTCGTACTACATTTACAACTATAAATACCCTTCCACTTCTATGGGTTTCTTTGCAACATATACTCATTTCTCTGAGTAGGTGACCCCATAAAGAAAATCATTTCCTCAGAGTCATAGACCAAAGTCCAAACAATGGAATTCAATTGTGTTCATTTTCTTCAAAACAAGACGATTCTTGTCACAGGAGCAACCGGTTTCCTTGCCAAGGGTAGGTCCTTTTGGTTAACTCCCACCAATTAACTTACGTCCAAAATGTTCTTCAAGATTCGTTAGCCTGACGTAGTAACTAGAAAGATTGTTCGAGTTCTCATGATGATGTCTAGAAAAATAATAAAAATTAAAAAAAAGATTACTTTAAAATCTTTGATGTCTCCTTCTGTTGTGTTTAACTGTTTTTCAGCTCGTGGGTTCCTTAGAATATTAAATATATTATTTCCTAGTGACAACCAATCGGATTATTATTAATATTCACTAATATTTTTTAGTTTTTGTGGAGAAAATTTTGAGAGTACAACCAAATGTGAATAAGCTGTACCTCGTGGTGAGAGCATCCGACACTGACGCCGCGACGAAACGCTTACGCACAGAGGTTTGTTTTTATACCAACAAACCTTATTTTTGTACTATCTAATACATATTCGTTTTGCTGAAGTATATTCATGAATATACAATTAGATATTTGTTCATCTGATTAGCTGAAGTATATACATATGATAGGCCTTCGAGAAAGATCTTTTTAAGGTGTTAAGGGAGAGTCTTGGCGATGAAAATTTCAATACATTGTTGTCCGAAAAAGTTGTCCCGGTCGCAGGTGATATTGCGATGGATCATTTAGGCATGAAGGACTCTAAACTCAGAGAACGTATGCAAAAAGAAATCGATATTGTTGTTAATGTGGCAGCCACAACTAATTTTGACGAGAGGTACTAGCTACAAGACATTTCTAATATAACATTTCTAGTTTTCCTTTTGTTTTATCTCTAATAAAATGTAAATTTAATATATACATGTGAAAAAGATATGATGTTGGTCTTGGAATTAACACATTTGGAGCTCTCAATGTCCTTAACTTTGCCAAAAAATGTGTTAAAGCTCAATTGCTTCTCCATGTTTCAACTGGTGAGTCTTTTTTTAATTTCTAGCCATTCCTCTAAAAAAAAATTGTTAAATTATTTCCTTGTTTCTATTTTTCTTCATTTCTTTTTGTTTTTAATGGGATTATATCTTTTTTATTGGAAGTTCCCTTAAAACACTATCTTATTATGCTATCAAAATTTGTTATATTTTTTAACTAACTCAAGTTGGAATTGGAAAAGTACATTTATTTTATGATGTTTATAAATTTATCGAAATTTCAATAAATTTCTCTGTATTCAAATTATTTCACTCTTCATATGGTTCTTAAAAGCTTTAGTCTTACTTCTTTTTTGTCTCTAGCTTATGTTTGTGGAGAGAAGCCAGGTCTCCTACCTGAAAAACCATTTGTCATGGAAGAGATTCGTAACGAGAATGATTTTCAATTGGATATACACCGTGAAAGGGAGCTGATGAAGCAAAGATTGAAAGAACTCAATGAACAAGATTGTTCAGAAGAAGACATTACTCGCGCCATGAAAGAACTCGGCATGGAAAGGTGAGTGTTGTTGATGATTGAAATATCTATATTACTCATCAGAATGGAATGAAATATATATATGGTATTATGTTAATGATTAGGGCAAAGCTTCATGGATGGCCAAACACATATGTTTTCACCAAATCGATGGGAGAGATGCTTCTTGGTAACTACAAAGAAAATCTTCCTCTCGTCATTATCCGCCCCACGATGATCACTAGCACTCTTTCAGAACCATTTCCTGGTTGGATCGAAGGATTAAGGTAACTTTGTCATCGATTAGGATTTTTACGTTTGATACAAAAAGTTAAACATAACTTGTCGTTAGTCCAGGATAGAACTTTTATTTATGATTTAATAACTCAAGATTTCTAACCAACCTATCTAGAATTTCTTTCCTAGTTACAATTGTTCTCGCATTAATGATGTTTGTATATAGAACTGTAGACAGTGTGATTATTGCTTACGGAAAGGGAGTGCTCAAGTGTTTTCTTGTCGATGTAAACTCGGTTTGCGATATGGTAAGTTGCCACCAAGACTAAAGATGTGTATTTTCCCAAACAGTCATATATCTTATCTATACATTTATCATACTCCCTATATATTTATGAGTTTATTAGTAATTTAAAATATTAACTAATATTAAATAAAACCCAAACTCTTATAGCTGTATCCTAATTTTTTTTATTGGATGCGATATGAAAAACAGATACCAGCGGATATGGTGGCAAACGCGATGATCACGGCTGCAGCCACACATGCTGGAGGTTCAAAGGTTCACATGGTGTACCAAGTTGGTTCATCTCGCCAAAACCCAATAACATATGGAGAGATCCGCGAAATTTTGTTTTGTTACTTCACCAAAAACTCTGCGCAGTCGCAATAGCTCGCTGATAACCGTCTCAAAAATGAAGCTGATACCAACTATGGCTTTGTTCAGCCTCTATATGACCATACGTTACAAACTACCTCTCCAGGTACTAATAGGCATGAGAGGATTTTTAAATTATTTAGTATATTTAAGCTAATTATGATCAAACTTATAATTACTTTCTAACGAAGAAAACTAAATATTTTTTCATAGGTAATTTTTTGTAATAGTGTTTTGATCTGTATTGTTAATTCTTTATTTTTCCTCTATCAGTTATTAAAATTGGTTGATATAATATATCCTTCGAGGAAAGGAGACAATTACAAAAACAAGAACCGCAAAATCGGTATGGTGATGAGATTGGTAAACCTTTACGAGCCTTACGTACTCTTCAAGGGCATGTACGTATTCCTAGTGTGAAATTTAACTCTCTTAACTAGTCAGAATAATAAATTTGAAAGAATGGTTTATATATTTACATAAGATCAATTTTTTTTTTGCAGATTCGACGATAGGAATACTAAAAACTTATGCGCCAACCAGAAAGGAGAGGACAACCAAAATTCAGAAAATTTGAAGTTTGATTTCGACCCTAAAATCATTAAATGGAGAGATTATCTTATAAATGTACACATTCCTGGCCTCATCATTCACGTGCTTAAAAAATAAAACCCATGCAAATTTTCTTGACTTTCAAATGTATCACCAATAAGACAAGACAGTATTTATTTGTCTTTAATTAAAACCATAAAAAAAAAAAATTATTTGTACTTTGGTATCACCAAACGTAATGATGTATCATGTATATATTTCGTAAGTATGTATTATCCTCTTATAATCTTATTGTTGGCTCATTTGAATATGCAATGTTAGTGTACTAATATTTAGCTTAAACGGTTGTTTAGATATCATTCTCGAACCTTTTGTCTCATGCTTTAAAGCGAAACCCTTTTCCTTGCTGATGAACAAATTCATCTCTCTTCTCTTGCCGGCGAGAACCTCGGCCATAGAATCTTCTCCAACGTCATCTAGTCTATTGACTGTGACCATTGTTCTATCCAACGCTTCATTTGTGGATGAATGATGAGTGTTTTCTTTCGCTCAAAGTTTTTTTTTAAAGACCACACGACTACTGCAATTGCACAGTGAATCGTCTATAGTATTTAAGGATTGAATCCCACAGATAGAGAAGTTGTTTATACGAATCCGTCAGAAGAGAGTAAGGTTTGGACTAATCAATAAAAAGAGGGTTTTTGGTGGTGTCATGAACGATTGCAATAAGTAAATAAAAGCAAGTGTAAAGTAATAAGAGACAAACGTTGGACATTCAACGGATCATAGGGGGTTCAATGATCTTTCTAACTAGGTGATACTAAGTTCAGTTTTGTTTACTTCCAGTTCTTGGAGGTACGAAACACTATTGATCGGCGAACCCTAGGTTATAGGATAAGTCGGCTAAAATCTTTATACTCTTTTACTCAACCCATGCAGGCAACGATGCATATATCAAAGCAATAAGATCTGAGTTCGATTCTAGCCAATAAAGCCCTATAAATAAGTGGTGTGTGCTTGTTATAACACGATACTCATTCGTAAGCTAGGTTCGAGCATATTAAGCAACCTTTTGGGTAACGTAAACACTTGAGATCAGAGTTAGGTCATGAGGATAAGTACATGCATTAAGGGAAAGCCTAATAATAATGTAAACGATCAAACAAAACCCTATGTATCGTTACCTAAATGATCGATCGGTCCCAAAAGGGACTTCACCACCGGTCACACTCTTTGTGATCGGTCTCAGAAAAAGCTCCATTCAAACAGGCACTAAAAACGACCGTTAATCGTATAAGTCTAATTCTAGATCGCCGCGATAATGACTCTTCTAGCTTTTTATAGAGTCCAATATCTCTCAATTTAGTGCACAGAGAAGTCACCAACGGATGTAAAACTTTTGGAGCTTCGAATCTGTCCGGAAACGTGTTTTTGTCCCCTTTTGGTCATTTTTCTCTTGAAACTCACAAAACCTTCTTGACTCCTAAACTACTTGAATATCATCTCTTTGGCCTTGAAACCACACCAAATACTTCCTAAAACATAAGAAAACAATAGCTAGTACAAGTAAAAATACGATGTTATCAATGAACCTTCGCCAAACCGTGTTATCGCTTGCGCCAAATTGCTCCCTGGCTTTTGTCTCCAACCTTTCATGGATTCTTTGTCGATCTATACCTTTGTAGCATTGAAAATTCCTTTGTATGATCCTTATCTCCTTGGTTCTTTTGAACTTTGGTGTGATTTGAATGAATGAATCAAATCTTTGCCAAATAATATATATATATCATTTAACGTTCGAACTTAATTCGCTGTTTTAATTTTGTTTGTTACAATCACTTAAAGTTCTTGGAAAAATGATCAAACATCACAAACAGTTTGGATAACTGATATTACATATAGACCACGACATCGTCACACAATATCCGAAATTTATAAATGTATAGTAAATTATAGGGTTTTGTGCAAAAAAACCCTCCAACTCGCCCATTTTTGCAACTGTACCCTCCATCTCCGAAAAATGCAGATTAATATATTATTTGTATATTGTAAACGTTTTTTCGGTCACATACATTGGTTTTTTAAAATTCTAAAAGTAGAGTTGAACTCTTCATCGCGAGGGCTTCGATTTGATATATTATTTGTCAAAATTTTACGAACTTGACGGTAATGAATAAGGGTTATATTGCACATTATTTGGGACTTCGTAGTATTAATCTGCATTTTTCGAAGATGAAAGGTAAAGTTGCAAAAATGGGCGAGTTGGAGGGTTTTTTTGCACAAAACCCTAAATTATACCAACTAAATGTTTCACATGCCCACATATACCTAATAACGTATGACATGGTGCAAACGATTCTAAGTTTTCTCGAATCCAAAAAAGACTAGCGTTAATCAAAATAATATTCAAAATATTTAATTTCAGTTATATTTGATAAAATGTTAAAAAAAAAACAAATTATAAAAAATTAGAAGTAAATAATACATCCTTCTAATTTGTATGTTTGCATTATAACTTGCAGATTAGTTTTCTCAATATCCTACCCTCTTATTAATGTAAGACTAAATTAGTTTCATGGTTTCTGTAGGAGAGTGATTTAGCACCACCTGGTTAACTCGAGTTGAACCAAAAATAAACCAGAACTTTGGGCCATTTCGAAGGCTTGGATCTATGGAAAGGCCCACTTAACTCAAAAATAGAAGGATCAAGGACGACCTAACAGAAAATGGAAGAATTATTTCGAACATACATAAATATTGCGAGGGAGAAAAAAAAAAGAAAACATTTACTCAAAGAATATGGAAAGATAGCATATTCGAAGACCTAGGGGAAGGAGTATAAAAACAAATTAGCAGCGGACGAGAAAATGATCCACATTTTGCACCTCAAGAACTCTAGATACGCAACTTGCACGGAAAACCACAACTTGTTACCAAAACTAGTTATATCTCTTTGTAATTTCTGACTTTGTTCTTGAGATCAATAAGAAAACGACTTTCTTGAACTCTGATTCCATATTTTTAGTCCTCTGGTTTACCTATGATGATTCTACTTGCATAATTTTAGCGCTCTATGTGGGGACTCATACATAAAAGCTCCCTAGATCTACACTAGGCTAAGACCAACCAAGAAGAATCGAGAACGAGGACACATTTTCAGCTGATATCGGACATTAGCAAAGCTACCACATCTGGCCAAGGAGCACTACCCCCTCCGCAACCGATGATCCAATGAGGACTGATCTAGCAAACCTCCCAGAGAACAAGGAGGAGAACCTGAACGAGAATCACGGTGAAGACGACACTTCCTCGGACCAGGAAGAACCGATCTTACCGAAAGGCAACACCGAATTGCCCACCTAAAAAAGGAACACTGGTACCATTGTCACGACAACAGGAAAAGAGACTGTGAATGAAGAACTCATGCGCTTCCTCGTCGACCAGTTCGCCCAGCAGGGAGAGAAGATCGCCAACTAAAGTTGGCCGTTTTGCTCCACTTCTGTGATCACAAGTGCTAAAGCGGAAAAGCTTGTTAGGGTTTATGGTGAGTGAACAGAGAGTGAATCACAGTTGTTGCTGTGTTTGTGAGATTGGGTAGATTAGGAATTGGTCAGTGACGAGTCGTGTTGACTACGTGTAAAACTGATTAAACTGATATGTAATGATTGTTTAAGTGGTTTCTAATAAGAACTGAGGTTCGTCCCAATTGTTTCTACATTATAGTATTTTTATTTGGTATCAAAGCAGGTGACCAACCTGAGTATAAGCTCAATACATGTTAGATCTTGTGGTTTAAGAATGTCGACGTCTAAACTTGCTCTACTCTAGAGACCTGTGATGCTAGATCACAGACGCTATGGCTACTGGAAAACATGGATGATGCAGCTAATCATAAGACAGGGTGAAGACGACTGGACTGCTGTAGAAATTGGATGGGAAGCACCGTTTGTTACAACTGAAGTTGGTTTCAAGGTTATCAAACCTAAAGCAAACTGGACTACTGATGAGAAGAATCTATCCAAGTTTAATGCGAGAGCTATGAATGTTATCTACTCCTGTCTTGATGAGAACGAGTTCAACCTGGTTCAAAGAAGTGAGTCTGCTAAACATATGTAGGATATTCTGCAAAAATCAGATGAGGGGAACAGTATTGTTAAACGAACTAGGCTAGATCAACTGGCCATAGATTTTGAAAACCTGAAGATGGATCCTTCAGAATTGATTGTTCAGTTCATCCAAACTAGGTGGTATTGCTAACGAAGCAAAGACACTGAGAAAAACGTACAAGGAGAAGAAATTAGTGAAAAAATTGTTTCGATGCCTACCACAGAAGTATGATGCACACACAGCTGTCATGAGGGTATCAGGTAACACAGAAACCATAAAGTTTGAAGACCTTGTAGGGATTTTGAAATTTGAGGAGATGGAGGTGGCTGACGATCAACAAAATCTCAACAAGGGAATTGCATTCAAGGCTGATGAAGATAAGTGTAAAGATCCGCTGCAAGAAATCAGAGATAATCTGGCTCAAATGACAAAAAAGTTTATTTGAAGCCTTGAAACGTGTTGAGAAAGGTATAAACAGAGATTCAGGAGATGTTCAGGCCTCTGTCGCTCGAATAGGTGTGATACAGAAAAAGTCTAAGAACAGATTTCAGAAGACTGATGGTTTAGGCAGGAGACATGATTTTCAGTGTCATGAATGTGGTGGTTTTGGGCACTATAAAACTGACTGCCCAGTTGCTAAACGCAAATAGTTGAAGTGTTCAGAATGTAAAAGTGTCAGACATCTAAAGTCTGAATGCCCAAGTGCACAGAGAGGCAAAGACAAATCCTACTTGAGTTTAAGTGACTCAGATTCTGCGAGTGAAGAAAAAGAAGACAGGATGCTGAATTTAGTTGCTTTTAGTGCAAAAGGTAATGTAAGTTCAAGTGATGAGGATTTTGATTCAGATGATGATGGAGAATTGATCTCAAGTGACAGTTACCACACTCTATACGACAGCTGGATACTGTTGAGCAATGACAAGTTGCAGCTCACCAAAGAGAACCTGATGCTTATGGCAAATGTGAACATGTTGGAAGAAGAAGCCAATGAAGAAAAGGTTGGTGAAAAGCTGCCTTTACTTGAAAAGCATATTGTTGAGAAGAAGATGAATTGTCTATAAGAAAGTTATGAGAAGGAGAAAGAAAAATCTCTTTTGCTGGAAAGAGAACTAAGTGAGAACAAAAAAAAAAATCAGAATGCTGAATAATGGTGGTAAGAATCTAGATCAGATTCTGTCCATGGGAATTATTGGATCAAGCCACAAGACTGGGTTATCAGCAATATGCTTTTAAGTCATCCTTGGACGTGTCTAAGCCTATCTACTTTGTGAAGAGTACAACAAGCCATGAAAAAGAAGCACAAAAATTGAAAATAATTGAGCAATAGAAGCAGTCTGAGCAACAGAAGGTCTGGACAAAATCTAGGAAAGGCAAGAGGGTGTATGTGTGTTTTCACTGTGAAAAGTCTGGCCATATCAGATCCTCTTGTTACAAATACAAGAACAAAATAAGACAACTGTGGAAGTCACGAAAATGCTTCATTAATCCCACAAAGTTTGAGAAAGTATGAGTTGCAAAGCGAGATCTGTACAATAAACATCAGGAGGATGATGAGCAGAATAACAATCAAGTGTGTGATGAATCTAAGGATATCAATCTATGCTGCAATCTGACAATTGTGCAGAATGAAGATGAGAACATCAAAGCTAATGTTGTTGGAGTTAATTTTGGTGCCCTAACTCAATCTGTTAAGGAAAATGTTTCTCTTATGAAACCTGCAGTTGCGAGTCATGGTACAATTACACCGAGAGTTAGAAGCAGCTCTATCAGAAAAGTGTATGATAACCACTGGCAGAAATCTGGACCGACAACTCTACACAATAATCTGGAGGGAAGAATGAGTGGATGTTGATTTTGTGGTAAAAATGGTCTTTATAAAGCTCATTTGCAACAGGTTCCTGAATCGAGTTACTCAGGTCATGCAACAGGAAAAAATTCACACAGATGATCGACGGTTCAATCATGTCTGGATCAAGAAGCGGGATCTATATTGTCATGGTGCATACACAACAGGTGAACCAGGTAATGCATCAAAAGAAAGACTCTTGAATTGTGATAGTGACTGCTCAAGAAATCAGGGAGGTGTTCAAAGCGAGCGTAAAAATATGAAATATCTTGGACATATGGATGTTAAACGTTTGGTAAGATTCATAAGATGCTAGATCGTGGGGGCTATAACTCAATCATCAAAGGGGAGATTATTGTCAGTATATACGTGATGATGTTGATATTGAACCGAATGAGCACAAGCCATGGAGTTCATAAGAAGCTAAGGAGAGTCAAGGCCGAAGTTCTCATGACAAGGCCGAAGATCTCACCAAGACACGAAGGTGCAAGATTCGTGTAAAGTCACCAAGACGCCGAAGTGCAAAATTGGTGTAAACTCATAAGAAGAGTCAAGGCCGATGCTCTCAAGACGAGGCCGAAGACGAAACACCAATGTGCAAAATTGGTGTCAAAGTTATCAAGGTATCAAGACCCAATGTGCAAAATTAGTGTCAAAGTTATCATGACCTAATGTGCATAATTGGTGTCAAAAGTATCAAGACCGAGGATGCAAAATGGAGTCAACTCATGAAGACAAGAATGTGCAAAACTCGGGTCACTTAGTGATAATCCATGTGCAAGATTGGTGTCACTAAGTGAAGAAGATAAAGATGTGCAAAACTAGGGTCAATGAGCAAAGCGAAGAAGACCCTAGATTCAAATCGTTTAAAACGCCAAAAAGGAGTCTCATGTGGATAAGGAAGCAAGCAACTTGCAAGGAGGACCACATGAGGAATATGGACGTTGGAGGAGCTGTCACCATCATCAAGGACGCTCCTCTCTCTCTCCTAAAGGAGAAAAAGCAACAAGTGGTCCCAAACTCTCTAAGCCACATCTTGTGGTCGTTTGAAATAGAGCTGTTGGGGCTATTTTGTTTTTAAGTGTATTTTGGTTTTAAGTGAGCAATTTGAATGCTCATAACCGTTGCACATTAGGGTTTAGAAAGGATACCTTATCCCATTCACCTTTGTATAAATATGTGGGCTAATGCCTTAATAAAGTTAAGCTCTCACAATTGAGAAACAAAAGCTCTCAATTTGGGATGTCTTCCCCTTATACAAAACGTTTCTTTACACACTCAAATGGGTAGATTAGGTTGATATTATTCTCATGGAGAGACCAAGTCTTGGCAATACTTGGTCTCTACCATTCTTTCAATCCAATTCTCTACCATTCTCTAAATCGTTTCTATAAGGGTATTTGGGTTTTGTTGGTATGAGAGAGCTGTTGCTTCTCATACTTATTCTTGAGTATACACAGCCCACATTGAAGTGTATAACTCCTATTTTACCTCAAGAACAGCTCACATTGAGTTAGTTTCTTGATGGATTTACACATGAACACACAAACCCGATTTTGGTGTTCTTGTGATTCTCTTTGAGTGAAGCATGAACTGCTCACTCTTGATTTGTCCCAGGCTCATAACCTGGCCATATTCCGCATATATTCTAACATGGTATCAGAGCCATGGTTAGGAGAACCATGGTTTCAAAGCTACAAAGCAAGGCCCTTGAAGAAGAGACTCACGGGGGAAAGAAGAGGGAAGAGATACATGGGATGTCTTAGAACGAAATGTTCAAGCATTTAAAATCATGATGAATCCAAAAGGCCTCTTCAATTCACGTTTAAGAAGATCTCTCAAGGGATGAAGAAAAAGAAGCCACAAAGAAGATGGCGATTTGAAGCTGTTCTTGAAGCTCTTGAAGTAGATCATGAAGACTGCTCATTTTGGAGTTATCAAGGCAGTTTGGAGCAGATCTTGAAGCCCACGAAGTAGATAACAAAGACTGCTCGTTTTGGAGTTCACAAGGCTGCTCACACACCCCACATTCTCCCAATCTCACCTCAAGAAAACAAAGCTAAGAACTTTGTCCATTGGCACTCTTGAGTCCATACTCTTTATACTCTCATACTTGGTTACTTAATCTCTTATTCTTGGTAACATACACTTTATTTTTTGTCATTAATTCTCAGGCTTATGCCTTCCATCTCTTCTTGATGAGTTTGCCAAGAAGAAATGGCGATTTGGAGCAGCCCTTGAAGCATAAGAAGCGGTCATGAAAGAAGCCTTAAAAGCCTAGTCTTGAAGTTGTTCTATGAAGGGATAATGAGGAAGGATTAGCTTTAAGAGCTAAGTGGCTGACTTGGTGCTATCAAAAGGCACCCAAAAGTGTTCTATAATTCTCAAGCTTCAAAGGAAGCTAAAAGGATTTAAAGAAGCACAAGAAGAGGCGGAAATAGAGCCCCAATCGGTTGTGCAACCGATCGGACAAACCGATTGGAAGAGCAGTGAGGTTCCGATCGGTTGTGCAACCGATCGGGATAACCGAGCGGCAAAACTCGGGTTTCGTACTAATGGCCTCCGATCGGTTCTGCAACCGATCGGGATAACCGATCGCCACGTCTGTGTACTCAAAGATGAGTACTTCTCGCCCATCTCCGAATCTAGCTCGTCCCGGGGAAAATGTTCCTCGACCATTCTTCATAAAATGGAGGGTTGAGCGACAAAATTTCAATATGGGTCGAGGAAATATGTCATTTGACCGAAGGAAGTGAAGATAGGGCATTCCGAGAAGGCTCTCGTCGGACTCCGACAAATTAGCTCGACCGTTTTCAAAATTGTCTCGACCAAACATCATGAAATACCCATAAGTACGGTGAATCTCGAAGATGGTACGGGGAATTATGAGTTTGGGTCGAAGAAATTGAAGAGGTCTTGATCCAGCACATGAAGGGGCTAATACGAAGACGAACTCAAACCTAGTCTATCTCAAGGCTGACCCAAGAGGAAGATCCATGAAGATGAACCCAAGAGGCAGACCAAAGAAGAAGACTAAGGTGTGACAAGTGAAGGCTACTCGGCATACAACCCGAGTTAGATAACCTATGGAGAAGAAGAGGTGGATGAAGACCAAGAAGACACCAACCATAAAGAGAGAGACCTATGAAGGCTGAAGCTCAAATGGTGGTGCAAAGAGTCTCATCCAACCCATACAACAATGAAGACAAAAGGCTATCTCTAAATCCTTACTCTTTCATTGTTATTTTTCATATCAATGCTCATTTAGAAATGCATAATTTGATCATATAGATAGACTTCCTTATTGAAATGAATCCGCATGATTAGCTTACAAATGAAGTTGTCATTTAAATATTTAAGCATAATTTTAGAGTGGATTAGGAGTCATCATTTGATTAGAATTGTGTAAGTACTTGAATTGAATTGTCATGATTAAAATCTGAAATTTAATTGGTCATTTGCATTGGTATTGAATTTAAATAAACCGGATTTATAGCATGATTAATCTTGAATTTGAATGTTAAAATCCGAGTTTTATTGGTTGATTAAATGGACTTAGTCTTTGAAAAGCTAGTTCATTTTAATATTGTTAACTCTATCTTACTCATACTAAGCTTAAATTCTTATGGCATATACTTAAGATTCTTTACATCTCTTTATTGAAGGTGTAAAAGAGAAGAGAGCCATTTTGGAGGCTAGATGAGAAGAAGAGAACCGGTTGAAGATTGGAAGCTATGGCATGTCAAGAGGAGAAGCAAAGGCGATTGATCGCTTGACTCATTAAAGAAGATCAATTCATGGTGGTGGCCGAAAGGGGGAGTTCCTTAAGCGAGTTCATACACGGAGAATTGAAGTCTCAACAAGAAGTCAAAGCAAGAGCCAAGCAATCCGATTCATACCATGACCATAGCTACATCATTCAACCATGAAGACTACACTCTTTTTCCCTTAAGCAAAGTTTTATCCCAAGTGGTTTTCTTTGCTAAGGTTTTTAACGAGGTAGTTCTTTGTGTGTTGCAAGCTTGGTCCTTGGTCCCCGCCGATCAAGCTTGAGGGGGAGTGTTAAGAAGAAAAGGCTAACCCGAAGCCTAAGGCCGAAAGTCTACAAGACGAGGCCAAGTTGGTGTGGTTCAAGGAAGCATGACTTGACCACGCTCATAAATTCAAGCTTTAACCTTCGTCCCTTATGGTTAAAGCTTGAGGGGGAGTATTGAACCGAATGAGCACAAGCCATGGAGTTCATAAGAAGCTAAGGAGAGTCAAGGCCGAAGTTCTCATGACAAGGCCGAAGATCTCACCAAGACACGAAGGTGCAAGATTCGTGTAAAGTCACCAAGACGCCGAAGTGCAAAATTGGTGTAAACTCATAAGAAGAGTCAAGGCCGATGCTCTCAAGACGAGGCCGAAGACGAAACACCAATGTGCAAAATTGGTGTCAAAGTTATCAAGGTATCAAGACCCAATGTGCAAAATTAGTGTCAAAGTTATCATGACCTAATGTGCATAATTGGTGTCAAAAGTATCAAGACCGAGGATGCAAAATGGAGTCAACTCATGAAGATAAGAATGTGCAAAACTCGGATCACTTAGTGATAATCCATGTGCAAGATTGGTGTCAGTAAGTGAAGAAGATAAAGATGTGCAAAACTAGGGTCAATGAGCAAAGCGAAGAAGACCCTAGATTCAAATCGTTTAAAGCGCCAAAAAGGAGTCTCATGTGGATAAGGAAGCAAGCAACTTGCAAGGAGGACCACATGAGGAATATGAACGTTGGAGGAGCTGTCACCATCATCAAGGACGCTCCTCTCTCTCTCCTAAAGGAGAAAAAGCAACAAGTGGTCCCAAACTCTCTAAGCCACATCTTGTGGTCGTTTGAAATAGAGCCGTTGGGGCTATTTTGTTTTTAAGTGTATTTTGGTTTTAAGTGAGCAATTTGAATGCTCATAACCGTTGCACATTAGGGTTTAGAAAGGATACCTTATCCCATTCACCTTTGTATAAATATGTGGGCTAATGCCTTAATAAAGTTAAGCTCTCACAATTGAGAAACAAAAGCTCTCAATTTGGGATGTCTTCCCCTTATACAAAACGTTTCTTTACACACTCAAATGGGTAGATTAGGTTGATATTATTCTCATGGAGAGACCAAGTCTTGGCAATACTTGGTCTCTACCATTCTTTCAATCCAATTCTCTACCATTCTCTAAATCGTTTCTATAAGGGTATTTGGGTTTTGTTGGTATGAGAGAGCTGTTGCTTCTTATACTTATTCTTGAGTATACACAGTCCACATTGAAGTGTATAACTCCTATTTTACCTCAAGAACAGCTCACATTGAGTTAGTTTCTTGATGGATTTACACATGAACACACAAACCCGATTTTGGTGTTCTTGTGATTCTCTTTGAGTGAAGCATGAGCTGCTCACTCTTGATTTGTCCCAGGCTCATAACCTGGCCATATTCCGCATATATTCTAACAGTTGAGTTGTATAGCGCTGTTGGAACAGATTTCTACTGATAATTAAAGATCATCAAAGTGCAAATTACAAGAGTGTGTGTGTGGTACAAGCGATGATACAGACTGCACTGAAACAGAGGAAGATCACGTCTACAAGCTGAAGAAGGCATTATATGGATAGAAGGTTGATGTTGTCAAGTGCTTAATGACTATGGTTGGTTATGGTTGTTGTTGTACCTTCTGGTTGTTTTTATCTGCTTGTGCACTCAAGCAAGGGAGAATAGTGTGTCCTGGTGCACGGGACAATACTGTGATCAGGTCAGGGGGAGAATACAGTAACTTGGCCTTACATTGATTGCCCATGATGGACGAGAGTACTTGGAGCTTGAGTTGTCACACTTAGATAAAAAGGAGGAGATTGTAAGTACCTTCAGAACACAAAAGACTGATCTGTTATCAAGAGTATGTTGGATCAACAAGAGTCAGTCGAGCACAGAGGGGTGAACTATAACCAGGTGTCTGTTGGAGCAACAAGCACTTGTGGAGCACGGAGGAGTAACGTTTATGGAAAGCAGCAATCATGGAATAAAGATGACGTGACGAGCTGCTATTGGAGATATGATTTAATGGCGTATCTTTCAGGATATTGATAAATCAAGAAATAGAAGATTTGATGATATCTAGAATATGGAAACAAGATATTGACGAATCAAGAAATAGAAGATTCGGAGATATCTAGAATATGAAAACTAGGTCAGCCACGTGGTGTGGTTTGACCTATATAAGGCGGTCTAAGCGTTAGGCTTAGGTTGGCCGTTTTGCTCCACTTCTGTGAATCACAAGTGCTAAAGCGGAAAAGCTTGTTAGAGTTTATGGTGAGTGCACAGAGAGTGAATCACAGATGTTGCTGTGTTTGTGAGATTGGGTAGATTAAGAATTGGTCAGTGACGAGTCGTGTTGACTGCATGTAAAACTGATTAAACAGATCTGTAAGGATTGTTTAAGTGGTTTCTAATAAGCACTGAGGTTCGTCCCAATTGTGTCTACATTCTAGTATTTTCACTTCATTCTTCGGATCTGAGCGACAGCGACTCTGTTCTCGGTGGCTTGGTCACTCTCTCATCTCTCCTGCTTCATCCTTGTTTTAGAATGGTCTAATCATTGGTTTAGGCTGGATCTATGGATTTAAAGGTTTCTAATCTACGGGTTGTGGTACGGTCTTATCATGCAATCCGGTATTAGGTCCTTTATGGCCTCTTTTCTTTGATTTAGTTGTTTGCCCGGTTGACTTGTGCTCTTCGGAAATGTGTCTTGGTATTTGCTTGTGGTTCGTCTCTTTTTGCCCTTCCATGGTGTATATAGGCTGAGTTTTCTTTCGGTTTCCTCATTTTGCAAATCGCAGATGGTTCAGTTCACCCATTTATTTGGGTTTCCTCTGGTTTTGCTAGAAGTTTTGTTTGGTCGTCTTCATCTCACGGTCAGTAGGATCCTTTGTCAGGTTCTCTAAGTTTAATTAATTGTGATCTTGGACTGAAAGAGTTCAGCAAGTGCGTTCCATCATCCTTCGTGAAATTCTTTGTCAAGTGCCGCTATTCGATCTTCTTTACCTCACCAATTTCGTTGTTCTCATGTCTAGAGTTTAATTGGGATTAATCCATTTGAGGGTTTCCCTTGTTTTTGTAGATTATAATTATATTCGTTTTTCGTCTTAAGTTTCTCTCGTATTCCACCCTTGTATTTTACAATCGTATAATATAACAGAAAAATTCTAGATGAAAAAAAGGAAAGGAATTACCATTTTTTTGTGGAAAGGAATTGCCAACTCTTTTTTTTTATTACTTCACCAAAAATTGGTTCGTGAGATTCTAGTTTGAGATAACTGGGTCAGAGACGTTATTAGGAGAGCAAATTAGTTTTTTGGTAAACTGACAAACGGTCCATAACAACACTAATATTTAGCCCCTATTGTGCCCAATTTTAACCCTACTCGCTTCTGATATTTAGACTTTGAATCGGTCCATTGCGTGAGACAAATGAATTGATGTTTGTTATGGATGTCCAAATTATTCTATAAATCTATATATATATATCTTGCATGTTGTCTCCTCCGTCGATCAGATTGAATATCTAATAAATATTTTTTGTTACATGTATACAAATGTTAATAACGGTCTATATACATGTTTTTATGTATACAAATGTTAATAACGCTCCATGTACGTATTTATATGTATAGAAATGATAATAATGTTCCATGTACGTGTTTACATATATATAAATGCTAATATCGCTCTATACATATATATATTTACATGTACACATAGACCGCACTATTTACAACCATTATTATTTCTAACGCTTTATGTATATGTTTATCTGTATACAAATATCAAAATCGTGTAAAATATTCATTGGGTGTCAATGCAACTAGATTGGTTGTTTAAAAAATTAAAAAAAAAAACTATTTATTGAGCGTCAATACAACTATGTTAGTTGTCTATATTCAAATTTGATTTAGCTCAAATTAAAATATGTTGCATTTATTAACGATTACTTTGTTCTTTTTGTCTACACGACAATGTCAGTTCAACTGAAAGCATTTATTATTTGCAGATTCTTCCTTCGACTCTCTTAAGAGGCATCAACTTTCACCACGCGCATGCTCAAACGCAACTCTGGTATTTTCGTTATTAAATGGAACTTTAAACCTATTCATATTTTTTTTTTCAGCTTGTCTCTGACGATTTCTACTGTTTTTTACCTAATTTTCTCTCTCAATAACTAATTCACCCATTTAGTTTCATAACTCAAAAAATCATTTGTGCAGTCGCTGGGTGTCTTGTAAAAAAAAAAAGTAAGATTTTAAAGGAAGACAAAAAAAAAAAAAAACGGACAGGACTATTGCCGGTTCATAATTGAACCGGTTGCTCCAAAAAAATAGAAGGTAAAACCGGAACAGTAGATAACCGGAAACTGAAGAAACCCTAACTATATATATAAACTCATCATCCTCTTCCTCCATCTTCGTTTTTTTCTCATCTCCAAACACTCAAAGCTTGTAGCTTCTTGCTCCTCAAATCTTCTTGGTAACTCTTCTTTCCATGTCTCTGAATCGATTTCCTTTTGTTTAATTCAATTTCTGAGTAGTTTGATTTGGTTTTGGCTGTGTATTAAAAGCAGAAAATGAAGGTTGCCGCTGCTTTTCTCCTCGCTGTTTTGGGCGGAAACGCTAATCCTTGTGCTGAGAATATCAAAGATATTATCGGAGCTGGTAAGTTTTTGTGTTTTGAATGATTAGATTGTGTTACTGTGAATGTCTAAGTAGCAATTATGATTTGGGAAGATTCTGCATTTGCTTTGTTTTAGCAATGATTAGTGGATCTAGAGGTAAAGATTTGTTAGTGCTTATCAAAGTATTGTGATGTTTAATAGTAAGAGTTTCTGATCAAGAGAATATAATTTTGTTCATGTATATATGAGTCTTTGTTTTGTCATATATGATTTATGGGGTTTGTTGTGTTCTGTTGTGTTGTGAGATATGAATTCAATGGGTGTTGTGTTTTGTTTTGTAGTTGGTGCTGATGTTGATGGAGAAAGCATTGAGCTTCTTTTGAAAGAAGTGAGTGGTAAGGATATTGCTGAGCTGATTGCTTCTGGTAGGGAGAAGTTGGCGTCTGTGCCATCTGGTGGTGGTGGCGCTGTTTCAGCTGCTCTGTCAAGTGGTGGTGGTGGTGCTCCTGCAGCTGTGGAGAAGAAAGAAGCTAAGAAGGAAGAGAAAGAAGAGTCCGATGATGTAAGAGTTTGTTTCTTGTTTTAGCATTTTGGTTTCCTTCTTACTCTTTTGCTCATGAATATCTGACTCTGTTTGTTATATTCCTTTACTTTGATGCAGGACATGGGATTCAGTCTCTTCGAGTAAGATTTTCGTCCCACGGAAATTAGTCGGAGATTTGATTTTTTGTTCTCTTAGTGGATCTGGTTTTTGCTCCTCTCTTGTAGTTCGGTGTTATGAAAGATTCTTGGATTACGAATTTTACTCAGTTAATGAAGCAAGAAGAGTTTTTCTACTATCTTATGGGTTCTTACATTTAGGATTTTGAATATAAACCTCATGCAAAAGTTAATCTTTACGAAGGTTAAAAATGTATTTGGAATCCCAAATAAACAGAAAAATCAAGATCAAAGTGAAATTTAGATATTGTGATACTTCACTAAAGAAACTTGATAAATTAGAAGAAAGTAAATCAAACTCTACTAGAAGAAAATAATCGGAATTGAAGTAACATTAGAAGTTGCAATCTTTGTTCACTAAGCATTCGCATAAAGTTGTTTGACAAAAAAAAAATGATCACTAGTATCAAGAAGATGATGCCACCAACTTAATCTAATCTGCTCGGGCACAACAAACATATCCCACAGTTCGATCCATCTCTACCAACTTCCCATCACATAACCAATCATGGTTCATGGGGTATGGATCAGCAACGATTGTTCACTATCTTTGAGACAACAGCAAAGATGCTAAGATTTCGGAACAGTGACATTAAGTATCTTAACATCTTGGTAAGGTCTGTCGTTCTTGTCTGTCTTCACTTTCTCTATACCCTGTTTATTTGATTTTATGGTTAGACACAGAGTCACATTAAGCCAACAAGTAAAAAAAAAAAAATTTGGTTTTCAAATCATACTTGCACGACGTCCATTCCCTTCACAACTCTTCCAAAAACAGTGTGCTTATTGTCTAGCCACGGCGTAGCCACCGTTGTGATAAAGAATTGAGACCCATTTGTGTTTGGGCCAGCATTTGCCATAGACAATGTGAACGGCCTGTCATGCCGTAGACTGCAGGCCAAAAAGAAACATAACACAAACTAAGTTACATTTCATTCGTTTCTAAAGGATGGCTAAACTCAAAGCAGGCGTGGCACTAAGAAATGTTTACCTTTTGTGAAACTCGTCTTCAAATTCTCTGCCCCAAATTGACTGTCCTCCAGTACCATCCCCAAGAGGATCTCCAGTCTGTATCATAAATCCTCTGATAACCCGATGGAAAAGGTGGTTATCGTAATAGCCATTTCTACAGTGTGTTGTGAAATTCTCCACAGTTTTGGGACATTCTTCTGGGTAAAGCTTCATGTGAATGTCGCCCAACGTAGTATGCATGATCTGGATAATTAGGAGTTAAAAGAATTATTGTGTTAAAGATTCAAATTACAGACTATGTAATGATTTATAAAATAGATGCAAATATAGTGGGTTATGAAAACATACCACGTTCTCCGGAAGAGATGTTGTGGCTGAGTTTCCAATATCAGAGGCAGCCATAAGTTCATCAGCAGCAGGCTTCTCGTTGAACACATCTCTCCCTTGGCTTGCATCTTCAGGTTCTTCTGGCTCTCTCCGACTGCAGAAACCAATTTATTGATAATAAAATTCAAAGTGGGTCTTGGCAATATCAAGGTATCTCTAGGGATATCTAGAGAAAACATAAGAGGCCTTTCTACAAAGTAGAATCTAAAGATGTGAAAACAGATTCTCTCCCCGGCAACATAAACATGAGTCATTTTAGCACGATATGAGTCATGTACCTGAACATATAGATCCTGTGTTTCTTGAAGGCACAGCATAGGATAGTCGGATCAGTCAAAGGCTCTTTGCTTTCATTTACATTTGCTGCGGCTGCTGGAATCTTTCTAACTTTCTTGCCTCCTTGATCACCTTGATATAATGCAACTCTCAGATACCTTTCATTACTCTCCACCTTTCCAAGGATCCTTGCAACTGTGTTGGTGTGTAAATTTATTATCTAGAGAACAAAAGGGTTAACAGAGAAATTAGCAGTTGCTTGTTATGATTCCATTTACTACGCATGGAAGAGTTCTGAAACAATCAAACTATAGAAACTGGTTCGCTTTTACATAATGATATTATGATATTCTGGAAATACATAGATATTGAGGGATTGTGATAATGGAGCTCCTCCCACTCCCCCTTAGACACCCAAATTTACGATAAAATCCTAAGCTTCTTTCCTCTTCATACACTATATTGGCAGAGAGCATAACCACTTTAATATATGGTACAAAGAAGTAACCACATTAAATCTTGGTTACTTTATCACCTAAGTAAAGGCTAGCCAGTGGTGAAAGGCCCAGGTCTTTAAGCTCGTTAATTGTCTCATGTGTATGTGAGACAGGATACTTATCATGTCTAGACTGAAATGCTAGTCTATGGTAATTTAAACAGAAAACAATAATAAGTGGATCCCTTACTTTTATTCCAAGAAGAGTGGCGTATATAAGGAAATTAGAGCTTTCATCAAACACAGCATTGGGCTGCGGAGCATTCTCGGTTTTTTCAAGTTCCTTCTCAACTGCCATTCTTCTACCAAAGTCAATAGCTTCAAGCCTGTATAATGGAGCATCACTCCTCTGCAGATCTTGGGCCACCTAATAGTGGAATGGATCATTAAATCATGAAAGATTAATGTGAAAACATGTAAGGAAAGAAGCATAGAATATGTAACCTTACCTCAAGTGACTCATCATATACCCGCCTAAGTTTACCAGTTCTAAACCAGAACACGCGAATCCTACGATCAGGAGATGTAATGGAAAACTGTCTACCATCTGGACTCACCTGAAATTAATTTCACTAAATTTATAGACCAAAACTTGCACTATGATTTTCACCGGACATATCAATTGCTAATAGCTGCATTCTAAGCATGGAAAGAAAAACCAAAGATACTAAATGTCACATAAGTACCTCAATGGCAGAGATTGTTGTTTTGCACTTTATAATCTCAAAGAGATTTGTATCACTCTTCAGTTTAAAGTTTACCCTACAACAAAAAGTAAAAGGTCAACCTGTGAACCATAAATGAAAGCAGCCCATCAACTACACTCAGATTCTAAAGATGTTCAAATAAGAAGTTGGCAACTAAAGTATTTCTACTACAGGCTCCTCTTTGCATCATTCTCAGTAATATGATATTAAACTACAATAGCCACACACAGAAAAACAGGTACGCTCCTCTTACCCTAGAGGCTACAAGCCTACAACTAATACTCTAATAGAAAACAAACAGCAATACCGAAATGGAAATAATAAAAGCGTTTTTGATAAGAAGTGAGACAAGTACATACTGATCCTCGGGAAACTGCAATGTAGCTGGACTCCAGTACTCAATGATTCCTTTTGTGTCACCAGAGATCATTGTGTCCGAAACAGGATTGTACTTCATGATCTTAATTGGATTCATATGTATCTGGGCATACAAAGATTAAAACACCGTTTTAGCTTTGTAAAATATGACGAGTCAAGAAATAGCAACAAAGAAAAACAGATGAACACAAACCTCTTTTGAAGCAATGGGTTCGTTGGAACCAGAACGGGGATCATAAATGTGCACAAACGAAGAGTCTCGGTCACTGACAGCAAGTTTAGCTTTGACATCTCCTTGTTTGTAGACCCACTCAACAGCACCAGGAATATACGGCAAACGGATCATGGCCATCATGTCGTAGTTGACAACATCATATATTTTAACAGCATGATCATTTGAGATTGTACAGCAAAGCAAACCATCAATGCTAACCTGCATTGCTGAAACGGGTCATGGTTGATAACAGAACTAGAAACAAACACAAAAATTGCGGAAACAATAACATATCTAACAATAATTTCCCCACACATCGAACAATCTTCATTCAATAAATAAAGAAAAGGCTAATCTTTCAAACATGGAGGAGCATATGCCTGGATTTGAGGTGACAGTATCTTAAATCCAAAAAAAAAGAGTTCACATTAAAAATCACTGGCGATACTTACCGCCAGACCTTCAATTGGACCGAGATGGGAGCGGAAATGCTTAGCAAACTCGATACCTACACCCTTTTTCTTCCAAAATTTCAAGTGACCTAGGTTATGAAAAATAATATATATGTTATGCTTCGACATTACAAAACCAGAACGAAATCATAAATATCACAAAGATGAGAAACATTACCATCCATGCTTCCACTGATAAAGAAATCAGCTGCTGAAACAGCAACATGTGTAACTACATCCCGATGCATATAACTTTTCTCATACCTAGAGAAAAAGATACAAGAGTTCACTTTTCCAGACCAATTCACAGATAATAAGCTCACAAATTCCAACAAAAATACTAAACCAATAAGCTCAAGTTGAAGCAGTAGGTTATGGAGAAGAAGTACCAATTCTTTGAACGTAAAACCCTAAACCCCAAAAACTTGATTAATGAGGAACAGAGAAAGTTCCAAAGGCACAAGAAATACTTACATATTAGCAGAAGGAAGCGAATCAAGATAAGCTTGCTCGAATTGAAGCGGACGCTTGCGTTTGCCTCGTGGAGCTGGTCCAGGTCCGACCATCGCCTCCTCCTCTTCCACTTCAAGCGGCACTGCAACCACCGCCAATTCTTCAGTCGGAATCGTGGTTCCACCATTCTTCGATTCTTCCTCCATTGATTTCTACTCTCTTCCTCAACTCAAAAACCTCGTCGTCGATTGAAAGCAAGGTTGCTACAACTTCGAATTTTGAGAGAGAGACAGTGAGTGAAATAAAAAAAAAAGAGAGAAGAGAAGTAGATTCATGAACTAAATATAACGATTGGGCCTTTAAGGCCCATATATATTTATGAACCTAGCCCAATTGGGTATTTGCAAAACTTTGAGCTCCTAATTCATTCAACTCCGGTTTATATAGACCATGTCTGATGTCCGTCTCCATCTTTTCTGTTTACCGTTATCTCACTTGTAGCTTCCTTGTATTATATATTCATTGCCAATTCGTTTAAGACAAGACAAAAAAAAAAAAACCATGAAACTTGTGTTTAGTTTCGCATTGGTGAGCTGATTTTTCCTTTGACACTAGTTTCTTGTTGGATCTTTGATGCCGCCCTTTGATCGATTCTTGGTTGAATTTTTGTTTTTTGTTGTTGTTTATTGTAGAGTGTAGACTCAAGAAGTACCCCGAGGTACATAAACAAACTTCAGAATGTATTGGAGCTCTTATTACAGATTCATGAAGTTTCTTTATAGATCTGATAATTTTTTAATATAGATTATGAAAATTGTGATATGAGGAGGATTTAACATAAGAAATATCCAAAGTTTTCTTCTTCAGACAAAAATTTATGTACACACATATTGTGACTTCATGAATTGAACTAAACAAAACTGTTAAGACGGTTTAGATTGGTTTAGGTTCTAGAAGGTTCTAGAACTTGCCTATATCAATTATGTAAAGAATATATGTGTATTAGGATACTTAACAAGAACACAACCAATACCACCAGAGTGGTGATAATCACAACAAGTAAATAAGACAAAATCTTATCACTTACATTATCTGCTATTGGTTGTTCTTCTTTGTCTTTGGACTCTCATTCTCCATATGTTTCCCGGTCAACCTCGGTTTCAGTGTTTGTCTTTATCAGGGAGTTGGAGTACACCGCCTTCTCCTATACCCCATTTGTCAGATTCGATGCCAAACTTAAAGACAATTTCGGTGAAAGCTGCCTTTGTTTCAACTTCTATTATGTACAAATGCTCTGTTAAAAGGACAGGTAGATACTTATTCGCTGCTTCCTCCATCTTTTTTCCATCACCAGCTCTAACAACACCCTTATCAACTAGCAAGACGCAAGCCTTAAACCTCCAGGTTGTAGAAAGCGGCCATTGATTAAATTTCACTGTCATGGAACTTCCGTTAGTAGCTCGGTAAGTAAAGTATGCAGGCACTTCTCGACCAGGTAAGAATGCACGTTTACTACTTGTCTGAATGATGAGTTCCCTCGCTTCTTTATTCAGTTTCAAGCAGTTTGTAAAGTCAACGGAAAATCTCTGGATTGTGAAAAGAGCAATCTAGTATCTCTAGAGACTCACAATTACTAGCGTCAAGGTATGATAAGGAATCTGGAATATGTGATAGTGATACCAACTTC
Organism: Arabidopsis lyrata subsp. lyrata; assembly: GCF_000004255.2. NCBI lineage: Eukaryota > Viridiplantae > Streptophyta > Magnoliopsida > Brassicales > Brassicaceae > Arabidopsis > Arabidopsis lyrata. The sequence continues at coordinate 11,214,101 of NW_003302551.1, forward strand.
TTGCATTTGTCGAGCATAAGTCCCCAAAGACGATAGTTTCTCTTGACCCATGGATGAATTTCTTGTACTTCTGTATTGTCCAAGTATAGTGTTGTGATGATGTCAAGAGCATGTGGGTAGTTTTTGAGGTTTTCGCTATATGACATTTCCAAGCAATCAAGACGGGACCATGACTTGATCGACAAAGGCACTTCTTTTACCGCGGTTCCTTTGAGTTCGAGATACTTGATGTTTGTGGAGATCTCAGGAAAAAGTTTCAAACGAGAGCAATCAATGAGATCAAGTTTTTCTAGAGACTCCAAGTTGATGTTGATTGGAAGAACTTCTAGCTTCAAGCATCCTTTCAAAGTCAAGTAGAGCAATTTATGAAGGTTTCCTATAGAGGGCAGCTTCACCAGACCAGTGCACATATCAAGAGACAAAAGATAGAGATTAGTGGCATTTCCAATAGAGTAAGGGAGCTCCACAAGACCAGTGCACCTATCAAGATACAAATTCTTGAGATTAGTGAAATTTCCAAGAGAGTTGGGGAGCTCTACCAGACTTGAGCAGCCTACGAGACTCAAGTGCAAGAGATTAGTAGCATTCTCGATAGAGGAAGGAAGCATTACTAGACTTGAGCATCCGAAAAGAATCAATCTTTGGAGATTAATGACATTCTCAATAGAGAAAAGAAGCTCCACCAAACTCGAGCACTCAGTAAGAACCACTTCACGAAGATTAGTAGCAGTTGAGAGATCAGGAAGCTTTTTCAGGTCTTTGGAATAACTAAAATCAATCCACTTGAGATTTCTAAGCGGCTGTACGAACAAATAAAGGCAACATAGAAGAACATATTTAGTAGCAAAGAAAATTAAGAAGCTTCCAAAAAAAAATAACCACACGAAAGAAAACTAAATTTAAAAACTGGAGACAGAAACATAACAGCTACATACCCGATTACTTTCCCACAACTTATGAAGTTTGTTGTACCGCATCTTTAGTTTGACAAGGTACTCCGTATGAAAATTTGAAGGCAAACATGTCAACGGGAAACGTTCCCATTCTAGTAATCTCAGTTTTCGAGAAAGATACTTCAAACCTTGCGGTAAGTATAATTTATCGCTCTGGTCACCATATGCATAGTGGAATCTTAAGAATTTAAGATTAGACATTCTATTGAAGGCTCCCTCACAAACATTTAACTTGTCCTCTATATCAGATAAGTTTAGATCTATGCCTAAAACATTTCTACTACCCTGAAAGAAACAAATGAAATAAGATAGAAACTATTAGTTCTCAGATAAATTAAATTTATAGGGAGCATTGCAATGAACGATAAATGTCAAAAGTCAAAACCTACAGCTGTATCATCAGTCAGTACGTCACAAACATCTTTAGCATCAACCAAAAACTGACGTTGCCCAGGCTCACGAATGGACCGTTGCCCAAGCTCACGGCGAACGATTTCTCTACCCAACTGTACTAGCAGATTATGCATCTCTATCCTCTCATCGTCACTGAATATGAATGATTTTTCAGCTAAAATATGATGGATGTGCTTCACATCCAAAAAATCCTTTGCAAGAATTGCTTCTAGTATCTCTGTCGACTCCTCGTTAAAAAAGCAGGCTATATGAAGAAATAAATCTTTCTCTACGTTATCTAAGGCATCGTAACTGAACTTTAAATGCTCTCAATCTCTCCATCAAGGCGAACCTTTAACCTTGGAAGTGTATTTGTCCACTCCTGCTTAGACATCCCCCGAAAATAAGATCCCATAACCCTTAGTCCTAAAGGAAGTTGACCTAAACGAAGTGTAACTTTCCATGCAAGCTCCTCGAAATCTTCTTTAGGAAACTTTTGATCAAAAGCATACATACAAAAGATTTGACAAGCTTCATATGGTGATGGATAATCCACTTTGTAAATATGGTTGATGCCATATTCCTTCAAAAGCTTTTTATCTTGTGTTGTGATGATAATACGACTTCCAGGACCAAACCACCTAATTTCTTTTGCAATAGCATCTAGGTATATTGACCGGTCGATGTTATCAAGAACAACAATCACTTTCTTGTTTTGCAACATGTATTGTGCAACTCCTAAATGAGGAATCTCGATATCCTTGTGGTTGATAATCTAGGACACAAACTGTTTCTGTTAGTGCATCTTTGCACTGTAGTTATCAGAACACAATGGTCTTGCATACATGTATCCTTTGATATCCTCCATAAAAGCACTCAATTCAAAACTGTCGGATAACTGTTTAAATAAGAATCTCGCAATGGTGGTCTTACCTATCCCAGGAGGACCCCAAATTCCTACCATCCTCACTTCATCTGAGTCTAAACATAACTTCGATTCCAAATTTTCCATATGAGCTCTCATCCCAACAAAACTATCAAAATCACTTGATGGCGTTGAATTATTCAACATGTTCAAAATATCGATGACAATTTTTTCAATCATGGCGGCTTCATTATACCTAAAAATGATGGAGGACCAATCAATTAATTCATATACACAGTCTTAAAAAATTCATATATAAAACAGAAAATTCATAGTAGGATTTTATATATATCATATATACACATAATTTGATGTGTAAAAAAGATTAAGAGCAGTAGAAGTCAAAAGGACAAACCAGTTGTGAGAATCGTAACCGGCAATTGTTGCCAATTTCGCTAGAGCTTGTCTCCATCTTCCAATAACCTCCTTTGTTTTACCCGCACAAGTATTTCTGAAGACACTCCCAAAATCTCCAGTGAGTTTCTTTACATTAGATGGATCCACTTTATAGAAAATAGGTATCACTGTTTGACCAAACTCTTCCCTACACTTCATGATCTCCACTAACTCATCAAGACACCACTTTGAAGAACCATAGTTCCTTGAGAACAAGACAACCGCAATTTTAGATTCTCTAATCGCCTTAATGAGTTCAGGGCCAATAGATTCTCCTCTTCTGATCTCATTATCAATGAATGGAATGATTCCTTTTCTTCGAAATTCCTTTTGAATATGACTGAGAAAGTCTACGCGGACATCTTGTCCGTGGAAGCTCGGAAACACTTGGTGTGTCCAACTTTGAGAAGAAGAAGATGGAGAAACCGATGAAGGAGGTGGAGAAGTAGAATTAGTTTCTTCTTTGTCATCTTGTTTGACATTTCTAAAAAACGTGAAGAAGCTTATTGCGGCAACGACAGAGCCAAGGAAAAAAGAAGAATTCATTAGTATGGTGAAGAGTTGATCAAAATCCTCTATGGAAGAAAGATTAATAAAGAGGCTTTGTTTTATAATAGATACAGACGTTGAATATTTTGGCAGAGAAGCTGCATGGATATTTCATGGAAAATTTTGCTAACGACAAAATCATTGACCCTAATCAAGTCTTGTGCACATCATATTCAAAAAATTTCGTTGAAATGAATACTATATAATGTAAATTGTCACTTCATCTAGCATTTTAAAAATCTTTCAATGAAATGATTTTTCATAGTTGCTTTTGGTCAACCAAAATATTAGATTTGTGTTTACAAAAATCTATATTAGTATTTTTTAAGTACATTTTTAACGGATGGGTTAAATTGTTATCCGAAAAATTTGCTACCCGAGCCGATAAAAAATTTCCTTCATAAATTTTACATCGGATAGTTCATATCTTTTTTGGATTGGGTCAAAACATATCTGAAATTATGAACAGGATATTACATATTTAAAAATATAGATCTTTAGAAGATTTTGCTAAGATTTAGAAATACAATTCTCTTTTCATCTTTGTTTGAACATTTTTTTTACTGTTTTGAATCATCATATAATACATAAAGTGAAAAAAAGAAAAAATTGGGATTCGAAATATTTGAAATAGGTACCCAATTGATGAAAAAGGTGTGTGATCAACGTCCCACATATCGGCTAAAATATTTAGATATTGATTCAGAATCATGTTATAATTAAGATCAAAATGAATCCAAAAATATATAAATAAAATTATAACGAATTGTTGTAATATTTACCTTTATAAAAAAACGTTCGATTTTTTATTTTTAGGTGAGATTATGTCGGTTCATAATAACTATTATCTATCTATTTTATGGAATCTTTTTAAGTGTTTCTCAAGATTGAGCTCATTATTTTTCCTCAGACAACTAATCAACTTGGTTTGAGATTGGCTTATTATTGGTAGATTTTATTATAATCCCTTATAATAATAGTAGTCCCAACAAATACATTTGAAGATTATATTTTTAAATATATATTTTTGTTTAGTATTTTTTATATATTTATAATTGTTTAAAACTTTATTTATTAAATGTCACTTTTTTAATTATGACTGTTCTTTTTTTTTTGTCATCCGTAATTAATTATAAGCTCAAAAGAGCCATTCCTGAGGAATGTTGTTTACATAAGTGATGTGAGACGGCTCTGTACGAACTTTTCGTGCCAGATTATCCGCTTTAACATTAGCACTACGAGAAATTAAAGATAAAGAGAAGCTTGAATACTCTTCCTTGTCATTGTGAAATTCCTCTAAATACACTGAAAACGCCGGCCATTCAGTTGGAGAAGACACCATCTTCACCAGATCAGAACAGTCTGTATAAAACGCCACGTCTTGATTATCTGCACCAATCATACACTTCATCGCCCAGAGAAGGGCCTCGACTTCTGTATGTAGGGAAGACAGACTTCTACGGAGGTTGGCAGCTCCCATGGTTGGCGGCTCTCCATTTGACGATGTACAGAACCACGCTGTACCGGAGAACTTATCACTTCCTTTCCACGACCCATCCACAAAACAACGGTACCCTGAATAATTCGAATCAAGAGAAACCTCCCGCACTCGGGATCGAGTTGTCGAAACAACAGAACCATGATTTTCTTCTTGGAGCTCTAATTGAGCCGCTTGCCATAATTGTGCCTCTTTTTCTACTAACCGTAATACCTCTAACGGATCTTTATCTATATTTTCAAAGATTTTTTCATTCCTTGCTTTCCAAATATATCATATAATCCATAGAAAAGCTGAAGAATCATAGTCTGAAGGTATTCTCCAAAATAAGTGATCCAAATTTGCAAAAATAGATTTTGTGGGAAAATTTCCCAAAGCCGTTGGAATCTGTGAAAGCGCCCAAATATGCCGTGCCGGGTGGCACTGGAATAGTGCATGATTGATTGTTTCCTCTGATGCACCACATCTGGCACACCCTGTGTCACAATCCATTCCTCTTTTCCGTAAATTTTCCGTACCCGGTACACAACCGTTTAAAATTTGCCATAAAAAATGTCGTATTTTCGGTGGGCATTGCACTTGCCAAGAGTGTGCTTTAAGCGGTTTGATATCTGGACCAATAAACAAAAAATTGGTCTCCGACTTTTCTATCAGTGTGGTATGATAACCCGATTTAACTGTATATTTGCCAGATTTTGTAAAGTGCCAACCCAGGGTATCTTCCCTCGTTGGCGCACCCACTGGAAGGGTGCTTATTAGCGCGACATCTTCAGGATCAAAGGTCTCCTTTAAGAGATCAATATTCCAAAAGTTAGACCGGCTATCGATAAGGTTGTGAATGGGTCTGCAATTGAACCATTACTTTTTGCTGGTCTCGGGAATTGAGCTGGAATCCAGGGATCCTCCCAAACTGAGATAGATGTCCCAGATCCGACTCTTTTAATAAGTCCTTTATTAACCAGAGATCTAGCTGAGCATATACTCCTCCATCCATATGATGGGGAGTATGATTTTATATTCTCCAAAGGATTGGATTTCCGAAAATACCGCCCTTTAAAGACCTTTGCAAAATGAGAATCTGGGACCGTGATCAACCGCCATAACTGTTTAGCTAATAATGCTAAATTAAAATCATCTACATTCCGGAAACCCAAACCCCCTTCCGATTTGCTATTGCATAATTTATTCCAGGCCATCCAGTGCATACCTCTAGAATCACCATTTGAACTCCACCAAAAATTAGCAACCGCACTAGTAAGTTTAGAAGTGATCGTTTTCGGTAGTCTGAAGCACGACATAACATAAGTTGGTAATGTTGCAGCTACCGATTTAATCATGACTTCTTTCCCACCTTTCGATAAAAATTTTGCCGACCAGCCATTAATTCTGGTTTGTAACCTATCTCTAACAAAAGAGAAAATCTTTGTCTTCGAGCCACCCAAGCTCTCCGGCAATCCGAGATAAGAACCCATACCACCGATATTAGTGATACCCAAGGTGGCTTTGATATCTTCCTTGATAGCATCATCTACCTTATGTCCAAATTGAATCGAGGATTTTTGAAAATTAATCTGCTGTCCGGAGACCGCTTCATACTTCTTTAAAATCCCCAAAATAACCCCGCACTGATCCTTATTAGCTTTGCAAAAAAATAAACTATCATCCGCAAATAACAAATGTGAAACCGAAGGGCTTGCATTTGCAACTTTGATACCTGTAATTAATTTTTCCCGTTCTGCTTTCCGAATATTCGCAATTAGCACTTCAGTGCAGAGGATAAATAAATAGGGCGAAAGCGGGTCTCCTTGTCGTAACCCCCTTTCTGGTACTATTAGTCCTCGAGGTTGTCCATTAAGGAGAACTCTATATTGGACTGTTGTAATACACCACATTATCCAATTAATCCATTTTTCACAAAAACCCAATTTACTTAAAACCTTCTCAATAAACTTCTATTCCACCCTATCATAAGCCTTACTCATGTCCGTTTTAATAGCCATGAATTTCTCTTTACAGGACGGATTAGTTCTCAACCCATGAAACATCTCTTGTGCAATGAGAATATTATCCGAAATCAAACGACCTTCTACAAAAGCCGATTGTGTTTCTGAGATTAGTGCAGGTAGAACCGTCTTTAGTCTTTGACAAAGAATCTTTGATATAATTTTATAACCAACATTGCAAAGACTTATAGGCCGTAATTCTGTCATCCGTGTCGGTCTTTCCGTCTTTGGGATCAGACAAATATTAGTCGTATTTAACCGTTTATCAAAAATTCCATCCTCTAAGAAAGAGTTGACCAGAAAAAGAAGATCTGCTTTTATAGTAACCCAAGCCTTTTGGACTGTCATACCATCCGGCCCTGGTGCTTTTTCCGGATGCATCATAAACAGAGCCGATCTCACCTTACACTCCGTTGCAGGAGCCGCTAGAAAATTATTAGTCTGATCCGTAATCAGAGTTTGAACCTCTGCCAGGGCTTCCTCAAAAGCATCAGGCTTAGTTGTAGTAAATAAATTCTTAAAATAAGATACCGCTATATTTTGAATATCTTTATCCTCTACGGACCAAATCCCGTTTTCGTTATGTAAACCCGTAATTCGATTCCTTGCCCGTCTTTGTTTGGTGACAGCATGAAAGTACTTCGAATTATTATCCCCTAATTTCATCCATAAACTCCTACTTTTCTGGTACCAATACATTTCCTCATCTCGATAAGGCTCTTTTAACCGCAATGTTAATTCTGTAATTTCCTCCCGGGATCTCCTATCATCTCTTTGTGTCTCATGTAATTCCTTTTTTAGATCCTCAATTAATTTCCGCCCGTAGGGAGTTAATTCTTTCCTCCACTGCGAGATAGCCCGCCTACAATTAGTTAATTTTTCCACAAATTTCCCTTCTCCCAACTCAGTATCAAAATTCCAACCATTTGATATTGCCTCTAATAGTCCTTCCTTCCCGATCCATCTCTTGTCAAACCGAAAATTTTGTTTTCCACGTGGTATCTTATCCATAAGCGTAGCTACCACCGGAGAATGATCAGAAGCAACCATTGGTAAATATTCTACGAAAGAATTACAGAATATTTCATGCCAATTTTCGTTTGCTAAAGCTCTATCCAAGCGACACCGTATTGGTTTTTTATCCCGCCAACCCCGCCAGGATAACCAATCTCCGATATATGGAAAATCCAACATGCCGCAATTTTGAATCATTAAATTGAAGGGGATAAAAGAAGATGCATGTTTTAACTTACCCCCTCTTTTCTCATGATTTCCAGTTAACTCGTTAAAATCACCTATTAAAAACCAAGGTGTATCCCGATTAAGGCCGATCCGTGTTAACCGTTTCCAAACTTGGTCTCTATTTTTCGGAACCGGATCACCATAAACAAAAGTGAGATGAATTGTTTTTCCTTTCACCACAGCCTCAACATCAATTAAACGATTATTTTCAAAAATAATTGATACATTAAAATCATTATTGTAATACAAAGCTAAACCGCCACTACAACCGATAGGATCAACCGTTTTTAAATTTTTGTAACCAAAATGACCGATGAATTTTTCCATAAACAAAGAAGATTGTTTTGTTTCCGAAAGAAATAAAAAATCTGGCCGGTGTTATTTCCATATATCCCGAAGATAACCGATAGTTGCCTTATTCCCGAGTCCTTGACAATTCCAACTCAATACCTTCATTTATCAACCTTTGGCTTTGGTGGTTTGCCACCACCTGCTGTCCCCTTCACCACGACCTGGTTTATCGGGTTTTTTCTGTCCGTAACTTGCTCCCCGCCTTTTTGGACTTGTCTCCTCCAAGGAGATGTTAGCAATTGGGCATTACGTTTCATCAATTATGACTGTTCATTTTGTTATTTTTCATTTAAGGGTGCGTCTCTTGACCATAATTTTTTTTATGATCGTGTTTTATTATTCTTTTTTTCATCATCTCTTTGGTTTAGATAGTTGTATGTTACTAATACCTTAATTATAAGTCTTTTCAGGGTTAATGCTAAATGAAGCATTTTTTGAAAATGAATATAGCAAAAGTGAATAATTCCCCTTTAAAAACTATAAAAGTGTTTTAGGGAGTCATATTTTCTTACAGTTTTTAATTACAAATATTCTTCATGTAGTTTTTCACTATGTGCGTTCATTTACCATTCATGTATTTTCAATCTTATTTATTGTTAATTTTCTATAAAAAAAAATTATTTCACTTATACATATTATTTGTTTAGAGTATTTAAAAATTTGGTAAACATATATTCTTTTAAAATTGATTTTTGTTTTAGAATTATTGATTTAGCAAAAGATATATTGATCGTATTAACTAAATAACATGTTGTTTTACGTACAATTCACCCAAAAAAAATGTTGTTTTACGTACTATGAGCGAATAAAAATAACGCAACTAATCAATCTTTATGGACAAAATAAAAAGGATAAAAAAACACGAGAACAAGAAATCATTTCACGTCGGCCCATCTCCATTCTTTTTTACCTCGAGTATTTAGACCTTGTGCAACCCAACTTTTCTAATCGGTACACAAATTTGATCATTTCTTTGTCAAAAAAATAAAATAAAAAATTGATCATATTCTCCATAAAATTATGAGAAGATCCAATTTTCACATTACATAAATTCAAGACTTAATCTTTTCCATATTAAGAAGTATCATTCGTCTCTTTTCTGACCCAATGTAATTTATACATGTTTGGCTCTTTTTTGTCCGATTCTTTTTTCGTTTTCAACCAAATTCAATAATTTAAATGTTTGAGAGTCATCAGAAAACATCAAACTAGTGGTCTAACCATGTATGTGCATCAGAGGGATTTTTTCCACAGTAGTACGTAATACGGAATATACATATATATAATACCGAATTCATTAGCCTCCCCTGCCAAACATTTCACGTGGAGTGGGAGATTCGATGAAGATTCGGACAAACCCTCTCTGTGAAACTTTAATAGACTTTTCTAATTTGGTTATATTTCACTATTAATTAGTAGAGCGATGAGAAACTCAATTTTTATAAGTTTATCTCATATGCGAAGACAAGAGACCAGATTCTGTGCATGGATTTAACAAAAGAGTGTATTGCTCCTAAATATCTTTTTCAATCAGCAAAAAGTATTTAAATCTTGGAATTTTATATTCTTATATGATATCTACTCTTTGTTTTTAGACAATGTCTATGATACTTGAACTTAGATAGAATTTATCTTTAATTAAAACGTTTATAAAACATTTTCTTTTAGGTGTTTTTTGTGAACTATTCATGGAAAGTCTGAAATCAAAATCCAGCCCAATCAATTTAATCGGTGAAACGTTAAATTGGAATCTCTAAATGTAATGTAGATTGATACAAGGAAAAAGTGATCTATGATAAATCCAGCTTTCATATACTGTTCCGTTTTGTTTGTTTATGTTTTCATGTTTGCTACGCGTGTTTATGGAATGGAACCGACCGATCATGTTATGAACATTGATTTTAATTAAATTATCATTAAAAAAAAACAACTATATCGATTTTTCTAATTTTCTTTTAACATCATTTGGCCTCATCTACATTAACGGGAAACCAATTTTTGATAATACATTTTAATATGTATATTATTTATTTTAACAAAATTTTAATTTGGAAGCAGGGACTCGATCATTCATTATGTCTAACTACAATGTGTTCGCTATACATGGAACTTTTTCTTTGAAAATGTTCTCGAAGTTCTAGGTACACAAAAGTAGGGTTAGGTGTAGCTTTGGAGACTATTGGATCATTATTGGCTTCAAGTTCTTGGTGACCTCAACAAAGAGTGGAAGAAGTAGATATTTCGTGGTATTGCTTTGCATCAGTTAACACTAATCTAACAAATGGTCGTTTTATACTTTTTGTTAAATTAAAAACATAATATATATATTATTATTATTGGACAAAATTAAAAACATAATATTTAAAGCAAAATAATTGGAGGTTTTAGATTAGAAAATTTGGTAAATTGTGTTTATCTTTGTAGAAGTCTTTTATTTGAATATTTTTCTTCTCACTTGTCCGAAACAGGCAGCTACTATGAACACGAGTGAACCCATGACTAGGCCTACCCATGACGGTCGAATTGGTGTAGAATCAATGATTGGTTTGTACAGTTTTAGGATAAGCCAAAAGTACAATTACAATAAAGCCATGCACGTGAAGTTGCTGTCCAAATCTATTGGAAATAATATAAAAATTTTGCTTGTCCGAAATGAAAATGGCAGTAATAACATAAAGACATGATCACATGAATAATTTTTCAAATGAAAGCGCATATGATACATAAATGTGGAACTCATTTAGTTGTACCAAAATCTCAGTAAACAATAAATGACTCAAATGCATATTGAGTCTAGTCGTGTATTTTCTTTTTATCTTTTTTTTTTGTTTTTTTTGTGTGTGGCCAAGTCCAATTGCACTTGGGTTTTTGATTTGCATTAGTTTGGTTTTCTGTTTCTTATATTGTTTGTTTTGGGATTTTTTTTGTAGCTGAGTAGCTGACATAATTTATCTAGCTTTTTCTTTTCTTTTCTATAATTATAGGTTTTGGAAAACTTATTTTTTTTTGTTTTGGTATCAACTTTTTTTTTTCCCAAACAATACTCTATATATTATTTCCTACGTTTTTTATGAGATAATTGGCCAGGAGACAAGGATTTTGAGTCTAATTAGTTTTTCATAAACTCTTGTCGTGGTCCATAACATAGAAAATTTCAGCCTCTCTTTTTGCCAAAAATAGCTTTACGCGTGTTTCCACGCGTCTCTCTCATTTATGCAAACTACCATCTCTCTTGCGTTTCCAACTTCTCTTCTACATCAATCCATCAGTTTTTTATTTTCTTTCAATCACTGTATCTCTTCTCCGGCGACGTTTCTTTTTTCGCCGTTGTTTCTATTTCTCACAGTCGCCAAGAATTTTCATCTTCTTTTACGGTGTGGAGTTGGTTCTTTTAAGAGTCAGTCGGTTTAGTTTCATCCGTGTTTTTCCGGAGTTTTCTTGAGTCTAATGAAATCTTAGGTCGATTTGGTTTGTTTTTGTGCTCCTAGTCACCGTCGTTGGTTTTAAATCTACAGTTTCTCCGTCGTTTGCAAAAAAACCCGACCATTCTATATTAGTCGTTTCTTTTTTCCAGATCTTGGACATTCACAAATCAGCATAGATCGATACTTTTCGTGTTGGACATTCACAAATGAGCATAGATGTATACTTTCGTGTTTTGCATGTTCATAATTTTGTTGCGGCTCCAATAACTAACGAAGATCTTCACCTTTTTCGTCAGGACCATAGCGGATCTAGACCTTCCTGCTAGATTATTCGCCGATCGAGAAGAATATGTGGGTGAACGTGTTAACCAGTACTTCAAGCTACACATGGTTAAAGCTGTCCTGAAGGCTTTACAACCGTCGAAGCTTGAATTGATTCGGCCGTGTTTTGGGAAATTGCTCGATTCACATCGCCATTGTTTATTCATCGGTAAAAGATAACTTTCACGATACAAATAAGGATGTAAAACATTTTTTGGATCTTCACAAATAGATCTACAATGTATAGATGCAGATCTAAGGATATTTGTGGAAATAGGTCAAGATTTAGAGAAATACACTATAATACCAAAACAAGAAATTTTAGAGTGAAAAGGAAGAAGACGATGGAGCATAGCCTATGCATGAAAGCAATCAAAACATGCTTGTTCCTGGGAAAAAAATTCGAATTTCATAAAAAATTCTCAATTAGTTAATGAATTATTTAACTATAAATTTAGATACATGTTCATCTACTTTCATAGAGTCATATATTGAACTATAAGTGCTACATTTATTAATACATATCTACGTTATTAGGTTAGTGGTTTAAATTTTCTAATTTTTGTCCGTAAGTTTTTGTTATAGATTCAAATGTAGGTGTCTAAATACATTTTCTATTAGACATGCACAAATAAAATTCGGTGGTGAGTCATGTAAGGATCATTTATTAGTTCAACTGGTTGGCATTTATGAATTGTCAGAATGTTATTTCACTTACTCTTAAAGCCGTGTTGGTATCGCCCACACGCATATATTTCACAAACTCTGGTTTTTCTGTAATAAGTATGTAAATCAGACCTATTTTCATCAATTATTATTCTCTTGTCAGGGATAAGTCAACCATAATATCGAATTCCTAATTTATGTTCCCATATTTCCTTATGAACAAATTCACCTTTTTTTTTATTAAGGTGTGACTAGATAACATACTTAGCTGAAATCAAATCAGCTGAAATATAATTATTTTAAATACTGCTCAAAAATTACCAATCAGAAGAAAAGAAAAAAATGAATATTTTAGTTTTTCTCGCTAGATATTGTTTGGAATAGAGAGAGAGAACGTACAAATGTTGACTCTAGTTTTGAGAAAGTAATATTTGCGCTAGTTTTTTTCATTGCTCTTTCCATTTTTTTCCTTTTTTCTTTACTTCCATATAACTCCAAAATTTATCAATTAGACGTTAAATATTGTTTAAGCCTTTAAATTTTGTTTCAGTATAAATGTCGTTTCATAATTTCAATTCAATGTTTGGTAGAATTTTCTATTGATTGTACTGACCAATAAAAAATTTATATAATATGCTAATATAGCTAGGGTAAATAGAAAATTGAATTATTATATATTTTTTAATATATGTGAAACAATCTTAAACAACACTTATAATAAACGAAGGAAGTATACTAGTTTTAATTTAATGATTGACACACTAACCGTGTTACATGTCTTGGTTTCCATTTGGGTGTCAAAATTACTAAGACAAATATTGAACTTTTTTAACTGACAAAAAAACATATTTAGCATATGAACTAAGTTTTTATTTCATGAAATGCAACTACGTACTAGTATTAGGCTGCGTTTGTTTCTTAGAAATACTTATATCTGAAGAAAATTAATTAATTACGTAGTACTAATTAAGATATTAATAATAGTCGACATGGGTTTCCGGACAAATGTCATCGGATAAAAGTTCTTTGCGAAAAGGCGGAGGAAGAAAAGGAGGACGAGTACACATGAGCAATGCCCAATTCACTCCTTGGAAAAATGGGTGGCGTTTCACGGCCGTTGCACCCAGAGATGACCCTAACCGTCGGCTCGGGTCCTTGGCCAGTAGCTGAGAGATCAGATCCTTGGCCGCGCTTGGAATAGTTGGTTCTTTCGGGAATTCGAGGGCTCGAGCCACGATGTTGGCAAGGGTTAGTTCGTGGTCCATTCCTTTGAACGGCGTTGTTCCGTAGAACAGCTCGAACATGAATATCCCTAATGTCCACCAGTCCACCGCACTCCCATGTCCTTCTCCTGCAATCCACAGTTCACGTTCCATGTTAGGATACCACATCGGAAAGTTACATGAAAATGCTTTTTATTTCTTTTATTTTTGAGAATTATATAAAATTTCCTAAGAATCAAAACGTTTGACATAAAAAACATTCAAATGGATATTGTTTTAAAACTCAAATCCAAATCGAAACAGAGGAAAGGAGAATGAGGAAGATTTGAAGAATACCTGAAACAATCTCAGGAGCCAAGTACTCATGCGTACCAACGAAGGACATAGAGCGGACATCCACAGGCTCGGCTACAAGCTCAGGACCGTTGTTACGGTGATCAGTTTTCTTCTTGCGCCTTCGGATTCTCGGGTGAAAGCAAGAGACAGCAGGGACAATACAATTAGGGATCATGCAAGAGGACGATGTGGTTTGATGGTGGTCCATGCCTTGGTTCTCGTTCTGGTCAGACGAGCCGTTAGGAAGGTTGTTCCGGTTCAGCACTATCTGTGGTGTAGAAGTCGATTCATCACATTTTAAAGAGAGATCAAAATCGGTTAGCATGATATGACCATCTGATCGAACCAGCACGTTCTCAGGCTTCAAATCGCGGTAAACAATCCCCAACATGTGAAGATATTCAATCGCCACGATCACTTCGGATACATAGAATCTAGAAAATAGTAAAGAGATGTTGATTAGTAATCTGAAAAGAAGGGACAAAGAGAAGAAAACATGGTAGTGAGAACAAAACGAATAATTAAGATTTGCAATAATTTAACAAGAGTTTGTTTGGAATCTTTGGTTTACAATTTTAGGTATTGTGACAAAACAGCAATTGTTTGGATTTGGAGACAAGAAGATGATGTTTTGGGTTTGATGTCACTATACATAAGGAACAAAAGAGGACCTACAAAGGTTGGTTGGCTTAACGAACTCTTTTGTCTAAATGAGAGTTCTGGTGCTAAGAAATTATCCAAGATTCCTCTAGCTGACCCTTTTTGTCTTCACGGGTCCACAATCAACAAACATACTCCACACAAAACAGAGTAAAAACTGTACAACAGGCGAATTCTAAAAACAAGTTCACACAAAAGATAAAACCCAAATCTTAATCCGTTCACATATGCATTTCCGTAGAGCCATTGTTCTTTATATCATTTAAAGAGAAAGCGAGATTAAAGGGTCATTTTTCCTTCGAAGGGAAATGAAAAATGCAGCTACGTGGAGAGAAATGGGACCTTGATTTTTTTGTAGGACAACCTTAAAAAAAATAGATATCTATTAAGTATTAAGGAATCCCTACAATCATGATAAAAGATTGGACTACATGTTTTGGTCCCAATTCTAAATCATTTTACTTTAATAATAAAGAAGAAACCTTATAAAAACTCAATTACAGAAAAAGAAGTAAAAAGTCCTATACATAAGAATTAAGTTGTAAGTGTAACTAAACACACATGCACACAAAAATTTCAAGTCACAAGAATTAAAACAAAAATGCTCAATTGGTAATGACCTTGACTTCACTTGTAGGATCTTTAACGTGTAAACCACTACTACTTTGTCATATGACAATAACTTAAGAACACAAATAAATCAGAGCCAACATCTACCAAGAACAACAAGATCCGGTTTTCAAGTATTACCACGTGATACAAATTGGTCCATAAATAATTATAAAAGTGGCTAACTCAACTAACAATGATAACTTCCATCTACTTCTATTCTAAGCCACAGCTACTTTTCAAAACTGGTTAATAAATTTCATAATTTTCCAAAAAATTCCTCATTGTGTAGGACCAACCAATTAAGATCATTAGACAAAACAGAATATATTTTAAATATTTAATAACCACCGGTTTTAAAAGGGAATGGCACTATTGTAAATATTGTTACGAAGAACAAGCTTAGCTGGGATGTTGTTTGTACTGTAACCACATGCCCGATTACAAAAAATATTAAAATTTCAACTTCAATTGCATGCTACGTGATTTAATTCAATCACGCGAGTACCACTACAAAACGTACACGTGTCTTTAAGTGATTTGTTCTTACTTCAAAGTCAAACCCCACTCGTTTTGACTTTTTATTAATCGTTATCACCTACGATTTACGCACACATGTAAGTAATCGTGCATACATCTGCTTACATAAAATAAATTTTTTTAAAAACTATATATTATACAATGGTTTTAATTAAATAGACTTTTTAGTCCCTTTTTTTTTGTAGCGTAAATAGACTTTTCCTAGTTTATAAAACAAAAGCATTTATCGAGCACATCAATCAATAAAAACATTTTTCAGTAGCAAATCTAGAAAATTCATTACAAATATATAAGTTAACGTTTAGTGAAAATTGCCAAAATTTCGGACGAAATTACGGAAATAAAACCTCGATTGTGTGTGATTTTCACTAGGATTATTATTACACAAGTAACAAACTTAATGGGCCTATGATATAACTAGTGCATAAATTGCCGTTAAAAACTAGTATATTATAAATAAATCGCCACTTTATGGTTTTTAATTAAAAATTAAAATACACTTTCTAGTCCCTTTTTGTGTGGCGTAAATAGACTTTTCCTAGTTTATTAAAAAAAGCATTATCGAGCACATCAATCAATAAAAACATATTTCAATAACAAATCTGGAAAAATTCATTACCAATATTTATAAGTTAATTAGTGAAAACTGCCAAAATTTCTGACGAAATTACGGGAATTAAATCTAGATTGTGTGATTTTTCACTTTATATTATAATTACGATATAATTACCGTTAAAAAGGCAATAGTGATTAATTAACGGTGCCATAAATTCAGTTATGTGTGTTTAAGTGTTAACTACGAGACAATTCGCCAGCTGGCGAGTCCCACTTCCCCTGATTTCATCAGCTTTTTATAATATTCACTTCTTCATAATAATTACTTCCCAAAAGATTTTTTTTCAAAAATATATTTTTAGAAACTGAATATTTAAAAATTAATTACTTAACAGAAACTGTTACCTGACGGCGGATTCATGGAAACGTTTATAATTCTGTTTTTGACGGAGAACATGAAGGTCACCGCCGGGACAAAACTCCGTTAACAAACAGAGCCATTTCGGCGAATCAATGGCGGCGTAAAGCGTCGGAAGAAACGGATGATCAAGAGATTCGAGAATCTCTCTCTCCGTCTTAGCTCTTCCTTCTTTGCTTCTGCTCGCGAGTTCCTTTTTATCCATAACTTTCGCTGCTAACAGAGGTAATTTCACGGCGGTGGTTTCTGTTACGGCGGCTAGGGATTTGAATTCGGCTAAGAAAACAGAACCGATGTCGCCGGAACCGAGACGGAGACGGAATCTGAGATCGGAGAGTGAGAGTGATGATCGGAGTGAAGGAGGGAGTTTTGAAGATGAGAATGAACCGTGAGCTGATGGTGCTGGAGTTAAAGCTGCAGCGGAGGAGGAAGAGCGAGAACCGGAGCTAGTGCTTCGATTCACGGTGGTTCCGGCTGATGTAAAGCTTACACTCTGTAAATCGTCGGCTAATTCGTCAATCCATGGCTCCATTTTCCGATCTATACAGAGCCAATGAGTGACGACGAGAGAGAGAGAGAAGAAGAAGAGAAAGAGAGAGAGAGAGAGAGAAAGAAGTAACTGTGAGATTTTGCCTTTTTGGGGATGAGAAAAAATAGAATCAAAAGAAGATTAGAGAGATGATGGCAAAGTTGTAATTTAAGGGTTTAGATATGACGCGTTTCGTAATTTAACGTATTTGCTAATATTTCGAGGGAAAAATGTCGTTTAATCTCCGAACTTTCAAAAAGTGGCCAATCAATACGTCAACTTCTCATAAGGCCATTTTAAACATCAAGTTATCGTTGACTAAACAAATGACCCATTGGATTGCGTTGACCAGGCCCATTTGCACATGTCGTTAACTCCGATAACAGACCCAGTAACGGCCGTTTAAACCCGTTAACATTTCTCTGTTAAGGCCAAAACGTTGTCGTTTTACACTTAAACGAAATCAAAATCGAAATCAAAAATCCCCAAATTAAACAAACAAAATCCCTAATTCCTCTAACCCTAAACCCTAATTTTCTCCGACGATCTTCAATCAGTCTTCACGAATGCCATTAATCAGACACAACGGCGCCATAAGGAGGGTTGGGTCACCAATGGAAGGCGAATTAGAGAGTTTTGGTGCTGGAGTTGAAGCTTCCGAAGGAGAGACTGGAGATGGAGTTCGTGCTCCACCGGCGGAAGTCGAAGCAGAATCAGGTGGTGTGGATGAAGCGACTGTCGGCGTTTTAGAGACTGTTGCTGTTGAGAAAGCTCGAGATGCAAGACAGCGTCGAAAACGAAGAAGAGCTAGAGACGTAGAAGTTGATGATGAGCCTGAGCTGGATCCGGAGCCTGATTTGGAAGATGACTGCGCCGTGTTTGCTGATGAAGATATCAATGATGTTGATGATGCAGTAGGTCAAGGAGATAACGATGATAACGATGGTAATGATGGCAACGTTGTTGAAGAAGATCCTAACCTCAACATTGCTGCAGATTTTCCAGACGCTTATAGAGTAGATGAAGAAGCTGGTTCTGATTCTGACAGCGGAGATGATATCTGGGAGGACGAAAAGATTCCAGATCCTTTGTCATCTGACGATGAAGATGAAGTTAGAGCCGGAGAAGAGGCAGGTGGTAGAGATGAAGACGACCCAGAGATTTTGCTAGGTATCGAGAAGACTTTCAATTCTCCAGATGATTTCAAGCGGGCAGTATTGATGTATTCTTTGAAGACAAGGTATAACATCAAACTCTACAGGTCTGAATCAATGATGGTGGCTGCGAAGTGTTGCTATATTGATGATGAAGGTGTTCAATGTCCTTGGAGAGTATATTGTTCATATGAGAAGAAGAAGCATAAGATGCAAATAAGAGTTTATATCAACGAGCATTCATGTGTGAGGTCAGGGTATACAAAGATGTTGAAGCGGTCTTCCATTGCAGCTTTGTTTGAGGAGAGGCTGAGATTGAATCCAAAGCTGACCAAATACGAGATGGTTGCTGAGATAAAGAGAGAGTACAGATTGGAAGTAACTCCAGACCAGTGTGCTAAAGCGAAGACCAAAGTTCTGAGAGCAAGAAATGCTAGTCATGAGACCCATTTTGCAAGGATATGGGATTATCAAGCAGAGGTTTGTCATCGAAATCCTGGTACTGAGTTTGAGATTGAGACAATTGCAGGGGCATTTATTGGCAGCAAGCAGAAGTTTTTTCGCTTATACATTTGTTTTAAATCTCAAAAGGATTCATGGAAACAACATTGTAGACCTGTAATAGGCATAGATGGTGCTTTTCTGAAGTGGGACATAAAAGGACACCTATTAGCTGCGGTTGGTAGAGATGGTGATAATCGCATTGTTCCTCTAGCTTGGGCAGTGGTAGAAATAGAAAATGATGATAACTGGGACTGGTTTTTGAGGAAACTTTCTTCAAGTTTGGGGCTTTGTGAAATGGCTAATCTAGCTATCCTTTCAAATAAACAATCGGTGAGTCTTATGCTTATGTTTTATATGAATGGTGATGCTTATTCTATGCTTATGCTTCTGTTTTATGGTTTTATTTGCAGGGTCTTGTCAAAGCAATCCATACTATACTTCCACAAGCTGAGCATCGTCAATGTTCTAAGCACATAATGGATAATTGGAAGAGAGACAGCCATGATGTAGAGTTACAGCGTCTGTTTTGGAAGATAGCCCGCAGCTACACCATAGAAGAGTTTAATAGTCATATGGCAGATTTAAAGAGGTACAATCCACACGCTTATGCGTCTCTGCAACTTACTAGTCCGATGACTTGGTCCAGAGCCTTCTTCAGAGTAGGTACCTGTTGCAATGATAACCTCAACAATTTGAGTGAGTCTTTCAATAGGACTATTAGACAAGCCAGAAGAAAGCCATTGTTAGATTTGCTAGAGGACATCAGGAGGCAATGCATGGTTAGAACTGCAAAGAGGTTTCTCATAGCTGACAGGTTGAAGACAAGGTTTACTCCGAGAGCTCATGTTGAGATAGAGAAAATGATTGCTGGGGCTGCTAACTGCGAGAGACATATGGCCAGAAACAATTTGCATGAGATATATGTGAATGGTGTTGGGTACTTTGTTGACATGGATTTAAAGACTTGTGGTTGCAGGAAGTGGCAGATGGTTGGGATCCCATGTGTTCATGCAACATGTGTGATATTAGGAAGAAAAGAAAAGGTTGAAGACTATGTCAGTGACTACTACACAAAGCTAAGGTGGAGAGAGACATACAGGGATGGTATTAGGCCTGTCCAAGGGATGCCATTGTGGCCTACTTTGAATAGATTGGCTGTCTTGCCACCACCTTGGAGAAGAGGTAATGCAGGAAGGCCAAGTAACTATGCAAGGAGGAAAGGAAGAAATGAAACTGCCTCTTCTTCAAGTAAGAAGAAGATGTCACGGGCAAAGAGAATCATGACATGCTCTAACTGCCTACAGGAAGGCCACAACAAACAAGGGTGCAAGAATCCAACTGTTCTGAATCCACCACCAAGACCAAGAGGACGACCAAGGATAAATCATGTATACACTTGATCACACTTATTTTCCATTAAACTCTTTGAAATTATGTATGTTCTGATTCTCATTATGGTTTCATTGAATTAGGAACAACAAGGATTGTCTCAGCAAGTACAAGGACAAGGAGCTGCGGGTCATGGATCACAAGGTTCAGAAGGATCAAGAGCTGCGGGTCATGGTTCACAAGGACAAGGAGCTTCGGGTCATGGATCACAAGCTTCACAAGGATCAAGAGCTCATGGATCACAAGAACAAAGAGCATCACAATCAACAAGAGCTCATGGATCACAAGCTTCACAAGGATCAAGAGCTCATGGATCACAAGGACAAAGAGCATCACAATCAACAAGAGCTCATGGATCACAAGGACAAAGGGCATCACAAAGACAAGGATCAAGAGCTCATGTTGCACCTGGAGCACAACCACAATCACAAGCTCAACCACAAGCAGAAGCACAAGCTCAACCACAAGAACAAGGACTTGCTGGATTAGAATCATGGTTTCAGTGTTCCACTTAGGTTTTTAGAGTTTCTGGTTGTTTGAACTTAAGCTTAGTCTCGGGGTTTTTGGTTGTTTGAACTAAAGAATGTATCTGGTTTTTTGGTTTTTGTTAGAACTTTTAGTCGGATAGACAAGGAGCATATGTTGCTTGCTTCTTCTTGTATGACATGTTCCACTTACTGTATGACATGTTCCACTTATTGTATGACATGTTTTGTTGTTTGCTTTTGTTATGTAATTGTCTCTTTAACATCAAAACAAATTCTCATAGAAATCATGTGTACCATTACAAGACTACAAGAGATATTACAAGACTACAATAGATAATACTTAATACAGAGACAAACTTCAAAGACACAATCTAAAAACACATGACCAAACATCAAATAACTAGTAACCAAGAACAAGCTTCTGCTTTTTGTTATAACCGAACATTAGGATACCAAGCACAATGATAATAAAACCAAGACACACCAAACAAAATTTGACCATCAATTTCCATTTCTTGATTTCCCTTTGACTCCACATTGCTTCTTCCTTCAGTTCTTTGATCATAGCCTGTAACTCTTCAATCTCTACGGCAACCTCAGATTTGGCATTGTTTATCTCACTGTCAATGATGGAGAATTTTGGCAATGCGTCTACAAGCTCTTCGTATACTCCATCTTCGACCCATTTAAACAAATGTTCCTGCAATTTCAATCGGAAACTATTATCAACAAAACAAAAACATCATAAAATCAATTCTACTTACATCTTGTTTCCTTGGACAACGGAAGAATGGTCTTCCAGGGTTCTGCTTCGACGCCGATGTATAGATGACGACGTCTAACCCGCAATGACACTTTGAAGGAAACCCACGTCCCCAACGGCCTCTGTCTTGAATAATCGAATTCGAATTCACTGAATTGGAACTCATTTCTTTAGCTCAATATAGAGAATTCGAAGAAGAAGAAGAAGAAGAAGAAGAAGAAGCAGATTAAGAAGAAGAACAAAAAGATTAAGAACAAGAAGGAGAAGACTCTAAGAATTGGGGATTTAGGGTTTGTTTGTTTAATTTGGGGATTTATTTGATTTCGTTTAAGTGTAAAACGGCAACGTTTTGGCCTTAACAGAGAAACGTTAACGGGTTTAAACGGCCGTTACTGGGTCTGTTATCGGAGTTAACGACATGTGCAAATGGGCCTGGTCAACGCAATCCAATGGGTCATTTGTTTAGTCAACGATAACTTGATGTTTAAAATGGCCTTATGAGAAGTTGACGTATTGATTGGCCACTTTTTGAAAGTTCGGAGATTAAACGACATTTTTCCCAATATTTCGATGGTTAAGGAGATGATACAGTATTCTATATTGACATGTTTTATTTATGTAAGTAGACAATAATTAGGGAATTATTTGAGAGGATTTTTGGATCTCTTCATGATTTTTTAAGATCTTTGTTATTGTATTTGTTTCAAAAGAGAGAAACAAAGAGACATATAATCTAGGCCCCTACGGAATTAAGATAATGACATAAACATATTTTGTGTTTGTTCTATTTCAGTTGTGATTATTAGTATTTTATTCGTATGATATAATTATAAATAAATATCTAATCACTGTCTTTTGAATATCATGTCACCAAGGCACCAAGGACAAGGATGGTGTCATTGGCGTACAATTTGTATTGTGAACTCAAATCTCTATTGCACAAACCTCGGGTTAGTGGTCGCTCTGCCTCATTCTTCGCAAAAAGAAACGTTTTGCTATAACCTTTGAAACCATATCATTGAAAGACAAATTACTCGGGTTGAGAAGATTGTAAGGTAGGATTTCATTTGTTGGAGTCTGTTCCAACTGTTGTTGAGACGATTGTAAGGGAAGATGACCGCGGAACTGCGTTTCTAAAGCATACTCAAATTTAATTTTCTTTTAAATTATGAATAAATTACAGGAGGATAATGTTTCTCCGGACTACACCAGAAAAGAAAAAGAAAGACTAATTGCTCGGGTCGAAACCGATTTTGTTGAGTCCGGCCTTGAATCCTGATACCAATTTGTAACATTCGTCTCAAACCGAAAGTTTTCTAGTCAGACCGAAAAAATACAAGTGTAAGAGATTCAAATAAATTGATAACTTAGAACATTCAAAACAAATCTTTTAAATGAGGTTTGTAAGTATATATCCGAATTAAAAATAATCATCATGAGAGGCATGACTAAAATCTTACTGTAACCGTAACCAGACCGTTTCTCAACCGTAACCGGACCATAACTGTATATAACGGTTAAAAACTGTAACCGTTAACTGTAAAAATAGATTGGTTACGGTTAAAAATTATTCTAATCATAACCGTTAATTAACCGTAAAGTTATCAAAACCGTTAGTTTACCATACAATTAACCATACGGTTAACCGTACAGTTAATTTGCACTATTAACTGTATAGTTAAAACCTTTAAAATATAATTGTAACTGTGTATAATGCAAAAACAAATATCGAATGTTCAGATAAAGATTTTCAAAAAATAAATGATACTGCATATAAAAAATCTACATTAGAAAAGAAGTTTTTTTCTCAAATAAATATGTTGTAATGTTATATTGATCAAAATAAAGAAAATTTGGTTTATAGTTTACAAAAAAATAAAAAAAATAAATAAAAAATAAAAAAGAAGAAAATTTGGTTTATAACACACATTTTCATTTTATTAAAAATAGTAGAAAGAATTAGATAACTTGTAAGATTTTGCCTCCGATATTAACCATATTGTAATCATCAAATATTTATAACTGTATTTAACCGTAACGGCGTAACCGTTATAATTGTATTTAAACGTAACCGTTTTAACCGTATATATATAGTGGTTAAAGTTACAGTTAAAAAAAATTAATAATCTTAACCGATGATTAATCAACCGTAACCGTGGAATAACATACAACACCTTGACTTGGGAAGAAATGATGCGGAATTGTGCATTCCACATGAGGCTTATGCAGCCACAGAAGCTCGTAACAGGCTAAGTCTTATAGCTCGACCTCTGAATCCAAGATCTCAAAACCTTTTCACGGTTATCTCTTCACTACCAAGAACTTGGGGCCTAACTTCCTCTGTTCAGGGCAGAGTTCTAGATGGTACGTATGTTCAGTTCTTGTTTCAATCTGAATTGGATCTTGTTTCTGCTCAACGAAGAGAGCCTTGGTTGTTCAATAACTGGTTTATAGCAGTTCAGAGATGGGTGGATTTCCCTGGTTTAAACTTTCGGACAACAATAGATCTATGGGTTCAAATAAGAGGAATCCCTTTGCATTATGTGTGTGTAGAAACAGTGTCAGAAATTTTTCAAGATCTTGGGGAGATAGTTCACATGGACTTTAATGAGATCACTACCAATCAGATAGCCTATATTCGAGTTAGAGTTAGGTTTGGAATCTCAGATAGGTTAAGGTTCTTTCAAAGGATTCGCTTTGATGCAGGTGAATCAGTTGTAATCAGATTCCAATATGAACGTCTCAGGAGAATTTGTACCAACTGTTTGAGATTTAATCATCAAAGAAGTCAGTGTCCCTATGGTCAGCCTCTACATGAAAGAAGAGTTGAGGATATTGATCATATGTTTGCGGGAAGGGAAAGAAGGGTTCTTAATGATGAGCAGCAGAGGTCAAACATGAACTCTCAATCTCAAAATTCAGATTATTCCTTCCCTGCACCTAGATCAATCCCTCCAAGAGTTGCTACACCACCTTTGAATCCTGCAGAAACTATGGATGCTAGAAGGTATCTATCCTCTTCAAGGATAGCTAATCTCCACCAGTATACTGTGCCCTATCCACAAAATGCAGTCAGAAGACATCAAGCTTCTTCAAGTTCTAACTCTAATTCTGCGGAGGTACATGAGGTTACACCAACAGAAACACGGAGATTTGAAACAGGTGAATGTTCAAGGAGAGTTAACAGTGGTGAAGCTTCTCAGCAGGAGGATTCTTCAAAACGTAAACAAGGTCAAACTGACAAACAAGAAGATGAGAATGTGAACCAGAAGCAAAAAGGATCTGAGCTTCAACAAGGAGGAATTCTGAAGCCTCCAAAAAAACGTTAAATCACTCTACTGATTCTGTCATCACTTTTTGGCGATGCTGCTTAATCGTTTAGGGCAGTCAAAAGGGTTTGAATAAAAAGATTTGTTCGATGAAGCTCTTTGAGAGAAGGAACAGATAAGAGCAAGTCCAATGGGGGGGGGGGGGGGGTTTAGAGTTTCTTAGGCCATGAATCCTTACGAAAATTGCCCAAATTAAATCAAAAATATAAAATTTGGTAAGAAACGTACCTTAGTTTAGGATTGTTTTTGGTTTTAAGAGTTCATACGTGTCAACTTTCCATTGGTCTGTCTAATGAGAAAACAAATAATTGTTGAATTCACCATTTCTATTTCTCTCTCTGGTTTTGATTCTTCTTCGTCTTCTTCATCAACCTCTAGGAGACTCATGTAGGTACGTACGTAGCTTTGAATCTCTTCTTGCGTAACCTAAAATCTTGTAGATTCCTCTTGAGAGTGAAGCATTCTCGAGTGAAGAAATCGCTTGTTTCTCTCGTTTTCTTTCTTCTGTACTGATTTCAACGCAAACAACAAGCAATAAGATCAAGATCTTACCTGAATCAATCACTACATAGAGCTATATATTTTGCTTTTGATTACGATTTTAGACTCAAACTTGTATTTGATTAAGCGACATTTGTTGTTGTCTTTTTGCTTTGTAGCATTGAGTTTAGCTTAGGATTGGCTTTTAATAGAGTTTCTATTTGAGTGGAATTGTCATATAGAATTGATGTCTAGTTAGTGTTTGATGAAATTCCTCTGAGAGTGTGTAATAAGCTTTCTTCTTCAAGATTGGTAGATTTGATAAATATTTTTTTTGGTTTTTCAAGAATCTGTTAGTTTAATTGCTTGTGGTTGTAGATAAAATGTCACAGAATGCTTGATTGGCATGCTTCTTATGAATGGCTTCGGGGAGGAGAGAAGGCCATGCTTGATTGGCATGCTTCTGTGACCAAAGATTCTACTAACAAGGACTAGAATCCACAAATGCAGTCTCCTCCATCACTTGAGGAACCAGATCCAAAGAGACAATTTTTTTTTTTTTTTTTAAGAATCCACTTAAAGACTCTACCATTGGACAAATAAAATTTTAAGGATTCATCAAAAACTCTTAACTTTAAAATTGTCATAATTTATGATTAAAATATGTTTAAAGATCCTTTTAAGAACTCAACCATTGTTGTTGCTCTAAGGTTTGCTAAGTAGAAAGAAGTTTCAGATGCAAGCTACTTTGGAACATAATGTGATTCTATGTCAACAATGGATCTTTTGTTTTTTTGGATTATCCATTGTAAGGTTCCAAGAATGACTTGTTTGGTAAGTGGAAGTTTCCACAGTTGTACTTTACAACAACAGTTGATATAAAATGATACCACTTTTGTGAAAAAAAAAAAAAAAAAAACTGTAACTGTTGTCAACCGTGGTCATGTAGGTTGCCTACATGAGACTATGCTGACCTGCCCGCCTAATTGTGGTTACTAGCTACTGTTTTTCGGGTAATAAATTTGTTAAACTTTTTGAAATGGGCTATCTGTTGAAAACCTTGGGCATGAGTTTATCGTTTTCACTCTTCATAAGAAAACTTTAAAGACCATTTGTGTAAGTGTAATATTCGACAAATGTACAATTGGGCCAACAAGTAACGCATTTATCCATCAACAAAGTACTGAAACATGAGACGTAACTTGTCATAGAAGCAGAGCTATATAACAACACAACATAAGAACTGAAACAAACAAATCATAAAAGTTAAACATCGTCGGCCAAAACAGGACAAATCATAAAAACTATGATGCTAAGTGCTAACCAAAAGACATATTCTTAAGAGTATAGTTGTATTACCAACTATAACTTGTATTCACATCTATAACTTGTATAGTTGTGGATGACTCTGAGAGGACCTGAACATTGCGAATTATATACAACAAAAATATGTTGCATTACAGTAACAAAGTGGTGCTCTAATTCTAAATCTAAACCTCATCTATCTACTCCTAATTAAACATTTGTTTATGTATATTCCCAAATATACCCCTCTATTCCTCTGCTTATTACGGAAAAAGAGTTAAAAGAGCAGAAGAAGAAAACTCGTACATATCCCAAATCTCCAACTTTTCAGGGGAATGATGTACTGTCCCAACCTCACCACTTCTCCAACAATCCCTTCTTATTTACCATTTTGCCACCACACTCACTTTCTTCCTTCTCATTTTCGATCATCTGACAAAAACCCGAATCTCGTTTCGTGTTTTCGAGCAAAACCCAGAATTTCTCATTCCCTTCGGTGCTTTGCATCATCTTCAATGGAGACGACTCCGACGCAGAGCAGCGAAACGAAACCTTTCTCTGTTCTTTTTGTCTGTCTCGGAAACATTTGTCGGAGTCCAGCAGCTGAAGGTGTCTTTAGGGATATTGTGAAGAAGAGAGGTCTCGATTCCAAATTCATAATCGATTCCGCTGGAACCATTGATTATCACGAGGTATACTAATCAAAGAGAAGAACACAAAATAAATAATCTAATTTTATGTTTGTGAAAGAAGATTGATGGTTGATTTGCACAATTAGTGAATGATACGATGCTTTCAGATGTAGAAAGTTTTGATTTTGAATTTAGGGTTTTTGGTGGATGTAATTTGGTGGAGTTAGGAGCAGCAGAGACTCTGAATCAATTTTGATTGTGAAACTGCTCTTTTGAATGGGGAAGAACAAAAATAATAATCTATTTTTAGGGTTGGAACAATTAGTGCATGATGGTTTCAGATGCAGAAATGCTTGATTTCGAATTTATGGTTTTTTTTTGGTGGGAGTAAGGAGCAGTAGAGTGGAGACTTTGGAATTTATGTTTATGATTTTGTGAAAATGTTCTTTTAAAAGGGGAATATGGCGGATCCAAGAATGAGAAGTGCTGCGAAACGTCGTGGGATTGAGTTAACATCATTATCCAGACCGATTAAGGCATCTGATTTCAGGGAATTTGATCTCATTCTTGCAATGGATGACCAGAACAAAGGTAGAGCATATAGTAATTTATTCAACGTTAAGGAATTGTATGGTTAGATCGATTAGTTATGGAGAATTGAAATGTATATGAATTTGAATGTTTGATGTTTGCAGAGGATATATTGAAGGCTTATAATGTGTGGAAAAACAGAGGGAATTTCCCGCCCGATGCAGATAAGAAGGTACCGTTAGTGTTTGTTGTTGTTGTTTGGAACACTTTGGAACACTTTTTAGGCGATTTTCAAAACACTTTCTTTGAAATTTTCAGGTTAAGCTAATGTGTTCTTATTGCAAGAAACACAATGACAAGTTTGTTCCTGATCCATATTATGGTGGAGCTCAAGGTTTTGAGAAGGTAATCACCATTAGAGACTAAAGAAGCTGTATGCAAATATTAAATTTGGTTTACACCATAAGAGGTTGTCTATCAAAATGGTTGATTTAGTCTATAAGACTCCCAAGTAACCCTTCCATTCCCGAATTTTACTGTTTTGTTTGGACAAAACTCACTTGGAAACATGAATCTTGATCTCTTACTTGGTCTACTTGTTTCTTTCACAGGTACTGGACTTGCTTGAAGATGCTTGTGAGTCTTTGCTGGATAGTATCCCTGTGGAAAGTTGATGATACAGCAAGTTCAGAGTCCCACTTTTATTGTTACTATTATTGAGATTGCTAGCTTTGCACATACATTTATAGTTATAGACATCTTAATGATTTCAAAGTCTGAGAATCTTTGATTTGTTTTTTTAAACCTTGTTAAACTGAACATATTCTTAAGAACATATTATTGTTTATGTTAATGTATCATAGAGGGCGGCACTGTTTACACGATTGAATATTATTAACTCTTTTGTTCTATCATTATTATCAGGAGAGAAAGAATGTGTGGACAGTTTGATATTTCCTTATCATATTTGGCTTCCGAGAAATTCAGTGAATGGTGGTGGAGCATATGTAGGGGCAGTGATTCTGTCGTTAGCAACATTTTCCACTAAATCTCACTATATTTTCCTTGAAACAATCATGGAGTTTCTGTGCAAACAAAGTCGTCAACGGTCTAGAGCCTCATTAACACAAATTGTTTCAACTACAAAACTCTCTGGATATTTCTAGTCGTTTCATGCATCGGTGAGATTATGCTGATGGTTTTACTCTTCACTGTGGAATCGAATTGATTGGACTGGTTCTTGATGATTATACTGATGGTTTATTTGTTTTCAATTAGTGTATTGAGCCCATTTATTGGTTATGTGTTCTTGATTGTATATGTTGGTTACAATCAGCCTAACCAATGTCTTGCTCATCAAGACCTTTGGGGCAACGGATAATTATATTCGGAAAAGACGTGCTCCAGTTTTTTTTTTTTTTTTTGGGTCAAACTATTCCCCTCAATAATGTTGGTCATTAATTAAGTTTCATTTATACAATAATATATGGTAAAGGAAACATACATGGAGTTTCCCTACCAGGCTGCCAATATAGTCAACGTTGTGTATCCATTTACACAAAGCCTCTTCCTCTTTCTTAATCCTTCATCTATCTAAGATCTTGATTCACTCTATACCATACTAATGAATTCTGCTTCTTTTTTCCTGGTCTTAGTCGCAGCCGCTATAGGTTTCTTCATGCTTTTCAGAAAATTCAAATTCCAACAAGAGAGCAAAGATACTAAAGCTTCTTCTTTATCTCTTCCATCTCCTCTAACTTCTGTGTCTCGAATCTGGAAACATGATGTATTCCCGAGCTTCCATGGGGCAGATGTCCGAAGAACCCTTCTTAGCCACATCATGGAATCGTTCAGAAGAAAGGGAATTGACACATTCATTGATAATAATATAGAGAGGAGTAAGCCGATCGGTCCTGAGCTCAAAGAAGCTATCAAAGGATCGAAGATTGCGATAGTCTTGCTCTCCAAGAACTATGCTTCTTCTTCCTGGTGTCTTGATGAATTAGCGGAAATCATGAAGTGCAGGGAAGTGTTGGGTCAGATAGTCATGACTATTTTTTATGAAGTGGATCCAACTGACATAAAGAAACAAACCGGAGATTTTGGAAAAGCCTTCAGAAAAACATGTAAGGGTAAAACCAAAGAGCATATTGAGAGATGGAGAAAAGCTTTGAAGGATGTGGCCATAATCGCCGGAGAGCATTCTCGCAACTGGTTTGTCTTTTTGATTTCTACTCTCCTTAATTAATATTTACTTATTAGAGTTTATTTGTAGCTTTCAAATAAATATCAAGACAAGAAAATGCATATGTTTTGGATGTGTGTATATGAGAATTGTTCATGACTAGACTAATTAACAATTTTACTCGATATCAATCAATGTTAGGAGCAATGAAGCGGAGATGATTGAAAAGATATCCATTGATGTTTCAAACATGTTGAATTTATCCATACCATCAAGTGATTTCGATGATTTTGTTGGGATAACAGCTCATATGGAAAGGATGGAAAAGTATTTAAGCCTAGATTTGGATGAAGTAAGGATGATTGGGATTTGGGGTCCGCCTGGGATTGGTAAGACGACCATCGCTACATGTATGTTTGACCGATTCTCCAGCAGATTCCCACTTGCTGCAATCATGGCGGATATCAGAGAATGCTATCCAAGACTTTGTTTGGATGAGCGTAATGCACAATTGAAACTACAAAAACAAATGTTGTCTCTTATTTTCAATCAGAAAGATATAATGATTTCTCATTTAGGAGTGGCACAAGAACGTTTGAAAGACAAGAAAGTGCTTCTCGTTCTTGATGAAGTAGATCACTCAGGACAATTAGATGCCTTGGCGAAAGAAATTCAATGGTTTGGTCCTGGAAGTCGGATTATTATCACAACAGAAGATCTAGGAGTTTTGAAGGCCCGTGGGATCAATCATGTTTACAAAGTGGATTTTCCATCAAATGACGAGGCTTTTCAAATCTTCTGTATGAATGCCTTTGGTCAGAAACAACCATATGAAGGTTTCCGTAAGCTAGCTTTGGAAGTTATGGCTCTAGCTGGTGAGCTCCCTTTGGGATTGAAGGTTCTAGGCTCCGCTTTGCGAGGGATGTCCAAGCCAGACTGGGAAAGGGCACTACCAAGGTTAAAAACTAGCCTCGACGGAAAAATAGGGAGCATTATACAGTTCAGTTACGATGCCTTATGTGACGAAGATAAATATCTATTTCTTTATATAGCCTGCCTTTTTATATACGAATCAACAACCAAAGTGAAAGAGCTTCTTGGAAAGTTCTTGGATGTGAGGCAAGGTCTTTACGTATTAGCTCAGAAATCTCTCATATCCATTGATGGAGAAACAATCAAGATGCATACTTTGCTAGAACAATTCGGAAGAGAAACTTCCCGTAAACAATTCGTTCGTCATGGCTTTACAAAACGTCAGCTTTTGGTTGGTGAAAGGGATATATGTGAAGTGCTTGAGGATGATACAACAGTAAGTTTTTTCCATTGCATCTCCTCTATGAATTGAGTTTATTTGATTACTAACCAGCATTACTTATATTTATTTTTGGCTCATTTTACAGGATAGTAGACGTTTTATAGGGATAAATTTAGATTTATCTAAGACTGAGGAAGAATTGAATATAAGTGAGAAAGCACTTGAAAGAATGCATGATTTTCAATTCGTTAGAATCAAGGATAAGAATCGTGCTCAGACTGAGAGACTGCAGTCAGTACTGGAAGGTCTGATTTATCATTCTCAAAAGATTAGATTACTGGATTGGAGTTATTTCCAGGATATATGTTTGCCTTCTACTTTTAATCCGGAGTTTCTCGTCGAACTAACTCTGAAATACAGCAAGCTTCAAAAGCTATGGGAAGGAACTAAAGTAAGTAGTTTTGATTAAAACTTTCAATTTTCAATTTTGTAAAAATCTATAATTTGTTTCCGAAAATGTTTTTTCTTAACAAACTCCAAATTTATAGGCCAATCGTATCAACATGATCTTCTTTGTCAAATGCAGAAACTTAAAAATCTCAAATGGATGGATTTGGGTGGTTCTGAAGATCTAAAAGAGCTTCCCGATCTTTCAACAGCAACTAATCTCGAAGAAGTAAATCTCCGAAATTGCTCAAGTTTAGTGGAACTTCCGTCTTCAATTGGGAATGCAACCAAACTTGAGCTACTGAATCTTGATGATTGCTCGAGTCTTGTGAAGCTTCCATCCTCTATCAATGCCCCTAATCTGCAGAAATTGTCTCTAAATAATTGTTCACGTATAGTGGAGCTTCCCGCTATCGAGAACGCAACTAGTCTCCGGAAATTGTTTCTCGTTAATTGCTCAAGTCTGGTGAGAATCCCTTCTTCTATTCAGAATGCGACCAATCTCCGGGAATTTGATCTCACAGATTGCTCAAATCTTGTGGAGCTTCCATCTATTGGGGATGCAATCAAACTTGAGCGACTGTGTCTTGATAATTGCTCAAATCTTGTGAAGCTTTTCTCCTCTATCAATGCAACTAATCTCCATAAATTTTCTCTAAGCGATTGCTCAAGTCTTGTGGAGCTCCCCGATATCGAGAATGCGACTAATCTCAAGGAATTAATTCTCCAAAATTGCTCAAGTCTACTAGAGCTCCCTCCTTCTATTGGAACTGCCACAAATCTGAAGAGATTGAATATTAGCGGATGCTCAAGTCTCGTGAAACTCCCCTCCTCTATTGGAGATATCACTAATCTCCAGGAATTGTATCTCAATAATTGTTCACGTGTTGTGGAGCTCCCCGATATCGAGAATGCGACTAATCTCAAGGATTTAATTCTCCAAAATTGCTCAAGTCTACTAGAGCTCCCTCCTTCTATTGGAACTGCCACAAATCTGAAGAGATTGAATATTAGCGGATGCTCAAGTCTCGTGAAACTCCCCTCCTCTATTGGAGATATCACTAATCTCCAAGTGTTTGATCTATCCAACTGCTCAAGTCTACTAGAGCTCCCTCCTTCTATTGGAACTGCCACAAATCTTTGGAGATTGAATATCAGTGGATGCTCAAGTCTCGTGAACTCCCCTCCTCTATTGGGGATATGACTAATCTCGTAGCTTTTGATCTATCCAACTGCTCAAGTCTTGTGGAGGTTCCATCCGCTATAGGAAAACTTCAAAAATTGTCTGAGTTGAAAATGAGAGAATGCTCAAAGCTAGAGGCTCTTCCAACAAATATCAACTTGGAATCTCTCCGTACACTTGATCTCACAAATTGCTCCCAGTTGAAAAGATTTCCTGAGATCTCCACAAACATTAAGTATCTCAGGCTCACAGGAACTGCAATAAAAGAAGTTCCTTTGTCGATCATGTCATGGTCTCGTCTTTATGACTTTGGGATTTCATACTTTGAAAGCCTCAAGGAATTCCCGCATGCTCTTGACATCATCACGGAGCTGCAGTTGAACGAAGATATACAAGAGGTTGCTCCATGGGTCAAGGGAATGTCTCGTTTACGTAAACTCAAGCTCTACAACTGCAACAATCTGGTATCACTCCCCCAACTTTCAGATTCCCTATCTTACTTAGATGCAGATAATTGTCAATCCCTTGAGAGACTGGATTGTACCTTTAACAATCCAGATATTCGTCTCAAATTCTCCAAATGCTTCAATTTGAATCAAGAAGCCAGAGATCTTATCATGAACACATCGACTTTTCATCCTGCGATCATATCATGTACACAAGTGCCTGCCTGCTTCAATCACCTGGAGATGTTACCGGATAGTTCTGGGGGTTCCTTGACAATCAAGTTGAATGAGTCGCCTCTTCCCACATCCTTGAGATTTAAGGCTTGTTTCATGCTGGTTATGGGTAACGAAGAAACTGGTGCTGATAAGAGTTTGATGGAAGTAATGATTAACATCAGGGACAAACAGAATGATCTCAAAGTTCGGTGTACACCAAGCCTTTATAGTATACAGCCACTTTTAACAGAGCATATATACACATTTGAAGTTGAAACAGAGGAGGTGACTTCCACCGAGCTTGTCTTTGAGTTCAAAACACGCTATAGCAAATCTTGGAGGTCCCTTCCTGATTGGAAGATCAAAGACTTGGGGATATCTTGGAGGTCCCTTCATGATAGCAATTGGAAGATCAAAGACTTGGGGATATCTTGGAGGTCCCTTCATGTAGATGAGCGTCGATGGGATACTGTTAGAAATTTTAACCCATTTTCATCTTTAATTTATTTGAAGTTTATGACGTTGTACGTGTGAAAGATTATCAATGTGCAGTGTTGGGTTATGTTTAAAATTTAAATTAATTGCAGTGAAGAAGATATATGCAAACAAGGACGGTGAAGATAAGAGACGAGGAAGAGAAGAAGCTGTTGAGACTTTAAAATTCATGTATTGAAAGCAAGATTGAATTTCCCACCTGATGCAGATAAAAAGGTACCTTTGGTGTTTGTTGTTTGCTGGACTTTTGAATTCTTCTTTTGGGAGATTTTAGAACTGCTTTCATTGAATTTTCAGTTTAAGCTAAACATGTATTAGGATGGAGCAATATCAAGTGGAAGATAGGAGAATGCGGGATACTCCAAACCTTGGAGGTTCCTTCGTGTTAATGAACATGGTGAGGTTAAAAACTTTTATCCCATTTCCATCGTTAATTATGTGATTCTATAAGTTTTAAAATTTGTGCATAATTGATACTAATTGCAGATAAGGAGATATATGCAAACAAAGATAGAGATGTTAAAACCGTATTTTCAGATTTGTTTTCATTTTTAAGTTAATGTGTTGTCTCTCTGTAACAAATGAGCCTCTTTTTATTGAATATATATACAATAGAAGGGAAAAAAAACAACCCAGAAATACAACAAATTTGGCCCAAAATTGTCTCTCTGTAACAAATGAGCCTCTTTTTATTGAATATATATACAATAGAAGGAAAAAAAACAACCCAGAAATAATCTATTTAAGCATACAATAGCAGAGCAGATATTTTCCAGGATACATAATAAACAGATGATGCATGTTTTGTTTGGACACAATCTGTGTGTGTTTTATTTACTTTCCATATTATAGAAACATGCAAAGTTCCCATCAAGCTTGCAAGAAGCTAGCGTACTTCGCACCCAGGAGAAGCCTCTGGATGCACAAGAGGGCGTTCTTGGTGACCTCGGCGTTCTCGTGGTTCATCAGTTTCATCACTCGTTCTTTCGCCTTGAGGTCTGTTAAGATCACTCTCCCCGCTGCATGGTACTGTATGAACTGTGATAGATCAAAGCATGCCACCGCCAACGATCTTGGATCACTAGACGTGTCCAGGATCGTGAGGAGGACCCTGAGTATCTGTATCCAACAAGTTTTAACATGTGATTAGGAGGACCAGCCCGCTTTGTGCCCTTTGATTACCGAGACAGGTTAAAAGAAGAAATACCTGGAAGTCATTTTCCTCAAAGCTTGTGACATTCTCACGCCAGAAATTGGCATCTTTGTGCATTGGGTTCCAATCAAGATGGCCAAGAAGAACCTCTTGCTTATACTTGTCAAAGGAACTCAATTTCCTGATCTTGTCTTTTAGCCCTTCTTCTAGTTGGTTCAGTGCATCCAGCAAGTCCTTACAAGTTCAGAATTTAGCGAGTTTAACTATGACCATCAAGTACTAAAAACACATCTAATGTTATCGGCATCACTTCTATTAACCAAATTTCTCGCTGTAGCTTTAGCAGAAATTAAAGAAATTCATCTTCCCCACGACAACTAATAAGCAGCAGTCCTCAGGCTTTGTATTTAAATTGTCTTCTTACCTCATCACTCCATGCTTGTGTTTTTAGACTGTGGATAATATGTGGGAGTCCAAGATCAACCATCTGGGCACCAAATGTACCTTTTGGAAGCAAGTTCCTGAACGTCAATATGACCACCCTGACAACCTGTAAGATATAATACCGTCAAATAAACATAATAACAAGTGCATGTGCATCACACCACATTTATGCAAGTTAAAGATCAGACAAAAAAACATAACTCACCTTTTCCTTTGTCGAGCTCTTAACCACTTCCGTGAGCCTTTGCATTGTCCTAGATGTTGCTAAGTACTCTATTGCAGGCTCATAATAGGACAGAAGCCACACGCAGAGACATGTTTCATACAAAATCTGTGGTTAAAAGCACACAAATCACAGGAATTAGGTACTGAGAAATTATA
Organism: Arabidopsis lyrata subsp. lyrata; assembly: GCF_000004255.2. NCBI lineage: Eukaryota > Viridiplantae > Streptophyta > Magnoliopsida > Brassicales > Brassicaceae > Arabidopsis > Arabidopsis lyrata. Next base: position 11,250,473 of record NW_003302551.1, read on the forward strand.
GCAAAAAGAGAGTTGTTCTTTCTTCTGACAACTAAAACAGAACTATCTCATTGTTACTAATTTGTCCAGCCCACACTTTAGAACAAGGAAGCAATATAAATCAACAGATTTAGTAGTTATTTGAAATTCAAAGTTATTTTCACCCCCAGAGTGTCTGTCTAGTAATCACTAATCACCTTTCTGCCAAGAACTTTGCATGATTTGGAAACTGCCATACTTATTTACAACTCTAGTGGAAATTACTTCCCCTAAAAATATAGTTACCTGGATAGATTGCTGAGTGGATGCAGGGGAGATTAAAGGGACAAGTAACTTAACCCCATCTGCCTGAACAAACGACGATCTGACAACATGTTCCTTAAGCAGTGATGATAGGCAGCTGATTGCAATTGGAACACCACGAGTAGGATGAGAAGGTTGCTTCAACTGCATATCAAAGCCAAGGATTGTAATATCCATGGTGGACATCAAAAGCTTTTCTGGATTCACTATGTCACAACATAAAGGTTCCCTAAATATCAAACTCGCATCAACTTATTAGCCAACATCAAAGACTTTTTGCCTACTCAGAATAATTGTTTGTTTGTGTTAGTGTTTGCATTTGCGTAATTTAACAAAGACATGGTGAGAGTGGAATTGTTATTGCTGATTTTCACAAAATAAATGTTATATGAGCTCTAGCTCTAACAATGGCATTGCCTACAAGACAAAAAAAACTAGCACTTAAAACAACAATGCAAGACCAACATAAACTAGAACGAGAGAAAGAGAAAAGAAGAAGAAACCTGAGCACAAAGCCATTCCACCAACCCTTTGAGAACATCATCAAGTGTAGTAATCTGTTTCTTTGAACCCGAAGCTTCTCCATTAGCAATAACACCATCACCAGATTTTGGCCTAGCACTATATGTAAATGAGGCTGTATGTTACATACATGAAATGATAGAATTATGATAGATAAGCTTTATTAAATACCTTATTATCCAGGCAAGGATCTTGCAGCTTTTTTCTTGAATGAACCAATTTCCCTTCCACAGCAACCTGAAAAGAACATATCTTTTAGCTTGCCTACTTTTGCAGATAAACAGACAAAATCAAGCATACAGTGACTTTGACTAAACACTTTGTCTCTATATATGTCGTTTGATAAAGATCATCTATTTTTTTCATACAGTTTCACCGAGCCCCAACCAAGTTATTGCCAATGCTATTTGGTTGAAGAACAAATACTACTTGCCTGTAGCTGAAAGCAGTTCCCCCCAATGGAGCATATGTTTCCCCTTTTGTCAGGAGGATTGTATTTAGTTTAACAAACTGACTCATCATCACTCAATTCTGGATCTCAGAAAAAAACGAGCAAGGACCAAGGCAATAGAACAGAAAAAGCAACGAAATCTTGTGCTGGACCACTACAATTTATTTACAGGACAGAAACATCAGGTCAAGTGAAAATGTCCCACTAAACATAACACACCGAGATTAATTCTTTTTTGAAAAATAGCCATTTCCAATCACTAGGAAAGGTTAGGTTCATTTGACACCATAGATACAGTAGAATACAAGAAATGAGCAAAATCCAAGAAGTCCTAGACCTTCCCAAAGCAGAAAGAACACATACGATCAAATAAGCGACTTTATCCCCCTTAACAATACTTGTCTGAACCAAAATACAGTCATAAAGCTATACCATAGGGGCTCACCTCAAGAAAGGCTCGTAAGTATCCTCATGTGCCAAAGATTTATCATGGAATAACCGAGCTCGTGTCGGGTTTTCTGTCAAACAGTTGATACATTAATATTAATCGGTATCTAACTAAATGAAGAAAATTTAAAAGCACATATCTTCAGGTTCCATTTACCTGAGAGCATTTCATAAATCAAAGCCAAAACATATTCAACTGTTTCTTCCTTGAATATATCACGTAAAATGCTAACAAACAGATGAACATAAGCTGGACCATCCTGCAATAACACCACCACATATTATCACTTCATAACAACAAGGTAAACGCTTGCATGATCATTATACAAAACTTCAACCACTAATCAGAAGAAAGCTTTGTAGAAGATTTACTTCATCCAGCAACTGTGCCCTTGCACTTTCGGGTTTTTTATCGTAGCGCCTTAAATGCTGGAGACTTGTTGCTGAAATCAGCTTAGTTGTCATGTAAGTCTCCCATGGTATGTCTCTTTTCAATACCTACAAACAGCAACAGAGATTGAATCAATTCTGCAGATTTACTTACTTAATGAATAAGTAAATGTATGCAAAATAAAATCACAAACCTGCTCTAAAGTTAGTTCTGCATGATCCATGGATATAGTTCAGAAGCTTAAACAACACTTGAGATTATTGAACACTACTGATCCAAAACCCTACAATTGTAAGACAGAACAAAGCATAACTTTCTGAATTGTGACTATTTTTTCAATCAAACAAACACGATCTACAAGCATCCATGAAATGTGAAGAAGAAAATTTTCAAAAACTCAGATCAAGTAGCAAACGCAATTCAAATACTTTCAAAATCGATTGAATCAGAATGATAGAATAAAGAAAGGATTTGATTTAAGAAAAGTGAAATTGAGTTTTTGACCTGAAGGAGAAGACAAAAGTGAATGATCAAGAGAGATTGAGAGAGCTTCTCTTAAACTCGGATCTGAAGCGTGGAAGGAAGTTAGAAGAAGAAGAAGAAGAAGAAGAAGACAGCTTTCTATTTACTGGAAATTACGATATTATCCCTATCTTTTTTCGCCTTCGTGTCGTCTTCTTCGGTGGGTCTGACGTTGCCGTTGGATCTTTCTACGGAGGTTTTGTGTTTACCGGCGAATCGATTCCGTTGGTCGAAGATGGACCCGTCGGTTTTTTTTTTTGCAGGAATTGATGTATATTTGGGCCTTTGGGAAGCCGAAAAGGCCCATTAAAGATTGATTAATTAAAGATTGGTTAAGCCCATTAATCAATTTCTTTTGGAAGTTGAGATGTGTGATTGATTTAGTCATGGAGTGTTGAAATTAATAATCCATGGTTGATATATTTTGATGTATATTTGCAGAGGGTATATTGGATGTGTATGGACAGAAAGAGGGAATTTGTCTAATATTGGTGTTGTTGCTTGACTTTGAAACTCCTTTTGGGAGATTTTGGAACATTTTTCATTGAATTTTTATGTTAAGCCATAAAAATTTGGAAATTCATCCATGGAAATTCCAAAAACTTTATTTTATTTTTGGGCGGACAACAATCTGTCAGATACCAAATTTTCTATGTAAAAGCTGTCAGATTTAGTTTAAGACTATTTTTTTTTTGCCAGCAGTCATAAACTATAATCTATAAATATTATTAAACCAAAGGTAATTTAATCTATAAACGGTTTTATCGCCGTACCCGTAATCATTCAAAGCTTTAGAAGCTTTTTTTTTAAAAAAATTTAAATCTAAGAAATCGAACCAATAAACTTGAAACCATCAAAATCCAAACAAAATCGAATCGTAGTAAACCAAAAAAGAAAAAGAAAAAACGAATCACCTAGTGGTAAATCTCTGTTGGGATTATTATATTCCTCACAACAGAATTTTAAATTTTTATTGTTTAACTTAACCATGGTTAACACATTAAACCCTAGGGTTAGATTTTGACCACCTTCGTATAAATATATATGTAAAACCCTACATCACTCGCAGCCCCCAATAAATTACATCTGCAATTCTGCACCACGAAACCAATTCTGCATTCTCTCGATTTGCTTATCATTTTCTCTGTTTCTTTTATACAATTGTGTTTTTTGTTTCACTTCTTTCTAATGATTTTTTATAGTTGTATACCCATCTGATTGCAAATGATGAGTTAATCACCATTGATAAAAGAAGCTCAAATTATTGAGTAGTGTTGGAAATCATAAACTTCCATGACTCTGATGCAATTTTTATCAAGAAAACCTCAAATTCTTGATCAGTATTTTTTTTCTGTTCTTTCTCAGATTTTGTTAATAATCATTGAATTTTGGTTTTCAAATCTATTTTTATTTGTTAAATTATTCGCTACATTGTTTTTTGACATTCGATTTCAGTCAGATCTACCTAAATTATTTCTATTCAAAAGTATTTCTCATTAGTGTTTTTAATCTATTTTTTTTATGCATATTTAGGGCATACACAATGGGACAAGTGGGAGGATGTGTGTTAGTGGTAATTTATTATTAAAATAACTTAAGAGGTTAAGTTTAAAAATAAAGAAAAAGACTAACCGAAATCGTTGTCAAGCTTAAAACTGCTGCCTTTATTCATCGCAACCACTCATAGGAAGACAAGTGAGATAACACCCGAGTGTTATCACACATCCGGATTCAGTCTCCAAACGCACTATTCCATTATTTTCGATTTTTTTATTACTCACACCCCTCTAAAAATTATCCCACTGTGTATGGTCTTAGGCCATACATAGAGGCGCAACTTTTGTTCGGGTGTTATAATTAAAAAAAAAACAAAAAAAAACAAATAGTGATGAAAGGGAAAAAAGATGGGTATAGACTTACAATTGGGTGTAAGTGCCACATGTCTCACTCTCCTTTCTATTATTTCTCTATTATCTCTCTCCCTCTTCTCTCTTTTTTTTTATTATCACATAAAAAATATTCTAACATATATACTCAAGTTTATTCACTGTGGATGCTCTTAGTGTCTTATATAACTTGAATTGAATTTGATCAAAATTGAACTTCTGGATAACCAAACTGAAAAAAAAAGTAAATCAAAAACTGTAACAGTGACGAAGTAATGAACAAGAAAAGCTCCATTAATATACACCAAGAGAAAAAGATGAAGAAGCTGGAATCAATCAGTAGTGGTTTTGGTGCCCAATAGCCGTTAAAATGTTGTTATCATTACAATTCTCATAACCAAACAAAAAATAAACAACAATGGATTGTCTTCTGTTCTAAGAATCGAAGTTACGAAGCATCATTATCATTGTCCCCATCGAAATATTCATCGTCTCTTTGGACCTGCTTATCTCGCGAACGCTCTGAAACAATCAAACCGTTTACAATCGAACATTAGTCACTGAGAAAACAAAGGGATTAGATTTCAAGGTGGTTATCGATACTTACGATCCACACGTACATCCGGGTTTTGTTCATCTTCATCAAAATCCGGTATGTAGAAATCCGGTGGAACCTATGAAATTCAAGTAAAAAACTGATCAGTATTAAGATAACACCAAAAAAAAGAAGATTGATTAAAGCATCAGTTGTCCTACGATGATCCGAGTTTACCTCCTGCATCTGTACGCTTGGAGCGTGTTGAATGTATCGCAAGTTCTCCAAAATCTGCACTTTGATCGAACTGATGTATGATTTGGTATTCAGATTCTCCTGTTTCAATTTCAAAACACAAAACATCAAGTATATAGATTTTGTTAAAGCAATGAGGAACTATAAGTGACATAAGAGCTCCTTACAATGTGACCACCTGGTATCTTCAAAGAAAAATCCGGCGCAAAATACTTGATGTAGTCATTTTCAGGAATCTCTGCAGAACAATTAACCCGTGAGCATGTGACGTTAACCGTACTATAACAAACATTAAGAAATTTACTAACCATTAGGAAGTTCTGTGTCCAAAAGAATGCCAGTCTCAACGGTCCAACACCGAGCTACATTCTCCTTTGTGTATCCTCCACCTCCTGTAACCTAATAAACAATCAGTAAAAAACTGACTCCGTCATCAACGAACTTATGATTACAGAAAGGAGTCGTACATATAGAGTCAAGAGAGATTAAATACCAGTAAGGGAAGATTGAACTTCTTCACAAATTTAACACATTCGGCATGTCCTGGAAAATGCATAGCAGAAGCCATTTTAAAACCCGATTCGCAAAGAAACTAGCAAACGAGAGATTGAAAGAGAGAAAGAGATTTTGATTACAAGAAGAAAAAGCACCATCAATAGAGAGATTAAAGCATCCTAGTCGATCCCTGGCCAATGAATCTGCCCCACATTGAAGAACAATTGCACCCGGTTGATATATCTCAACAACCTTGGAAATTATCTAGAGATCAAAGAAAATGATCAAACACACAAAAACAGTGAAAGCATTGAGAATTTGATTGTTTCAGTTCAAGAACTTACTGTCCTGAACAGACGGTTGAAACTACTGTCATCAATTCCATCCTTCAGCGGCACATTAATGGCGTAATATTTCCCTTCTCTTTCTCCTATTTCCTTTTAAAAGAAAAAAAAAAACATCACAATGAAAATTCATCCAAACACATTGAAACCGTCCTCACAAATCAGGAAATGAATTCTGAATATTACTACCTTAACATCGCCTGTCCCTGGAAAGAACTTATCCCCAAACTTATGAAAGCTAACAGTCATTACTCTGCCATAACAAAATTCAAAGATATTAGCAATCAATTTCTATAGAAACAACTTTCGAGAAGTAGTGTTATGGACTTGTAACTGTACCTGTCAGTGAAGTAAAAAGCTTCTTCAACTCCATCACCGTGATGAACATCTATATCTATGTATAGCACACGGGGATGGTGTTTTAACAACTCAAGAATTCCTAGTACAAGATCGTTGATGTAACAAAACCCAGATGCATCACATTTTTTGGCATGGTGCAGCCCGCCCGCCCAATTTATAGCAATGTCACAGAGTTTGTTGTTTAACCTGCGTGCAGCATCTATAGACAAAATTTGCAGTCAGTCATTTCTCAAAAGTGACAAGCAAACATTAATATCAACTACGTGTATTTACCTATGGTTCCGCCGGCGTAAATTTGACAAAATTCAAACAAATCTTCAAAGACAGGACAATCCTCTCCAAGATTATCTGCATCACAGTAACTTATTTCAGCAGAACATGTAGATTGCAAAACCAATTAATGAAGATACACAACTTACATCTAGCCATTTCATTGGGAAACAAGTTTTGATTTTCTGGATTGATTCGTTGCAGGAATTCCACGTAGTCGGGAGAATGGAACTGAGCCATCTCAATAGGATATGCCTTGTGTGGACGCTGAAACAATAGAGAACATAAAATGATGTACAGTGAGATCGTAAACAAAAGGAATAAAGGATCAAGAACAAGAAACATGAAAGATGAGCAAGAGACTGACATAAACTTCCATCTTGCTATGGAAACCATATGCATGGATAAGATAATGAGTCATACAAAGCCTGTGAGATTTCATCGGGTGATTCGGACCAAAATACACGCTCCCCACATCCCCTGCAACCCAAAAAAAAAAAAAAAACATTCAGCATAACATCACAATCTCCTATAAACTGCCACAAAGGCTCGATCATCAACAAGAAAATAATCTGAAACTCTCATCAGAGTTTGAATCATGCAGAACATCTTGAAGTACGAAAAAGGGAAGTTATAAAAGTCAGAGAGAGACTTCACGGTTCCAGCCTCTGCAAACAGAGGCGATGACAGGGAACTGTTTGTAGGAGGCGCGAAGGAGACACTCGCGAGCAACGTCGTCGGAAAGATTGGGGATAAGTTCCATCGAGAAAGTATCAAAGATTGAAACTTTTATTTATCTGTTTGTGGAAAAGTGAAGAAGATTGAAGCTTTAGAAGAGGGAGAGATATTGAAACAGTTTTAGTAAAAGAGAGAATTTTGGATTGAGAGCAGGTTGAAGATGATGATGATGGTGATTGTGAATGGGGAAGAGGAGAGTGTGCCGCTTTATAGATATTTGAAGATAAGTGTTTAATTCTAGAAACTTGTTGATTCATTCCTCGTTTTTTTTTCTTTAATACTACAAGTTTGAGCAACTGGATTGTGGAATTTCCCTCGTTTTTCAGATTGCTCGCAATTGAAAAGTTTTCCTGAGATTTCTAATAATATTGTGGATTTCAAACTCCTAGGAACTGGAATCAAAGAGGTTCCTTTGTCGATCATGTCGTGGTCTCGTCCTTTAAAATTTCGGATGTCATACTTTGAAAGCCTCAAGGAATTCCCGCATGCTTTTAACATCATCACGGAGCTGGTTTTGGTAAGGGAAGATATACAAGAAGTTCCTCCATGGATCAAGGGAATGTCTCGTTTACGTAGACTTAGACTCTACAACTGCAATAATCTGATTTCACTCCCCCAGCTTTCAAATTCCCTATCTTGGATAGATGCAAATAACTGTAAGTCTCTTGAGAGACTGGATTGTTCCTTTAACAATCCGAAGATTTGTCTCCACTTCGCCAACTGCTTCAAACTGAATCAAGAAGCCAGAGACCTCATCATACACACATCAACTTCTAGATATGCTATATTACCGGGTGCACAAGTACCTGCCTGCTTCAATCACCGACCTACTGCTGAAGGTTCCTTGAAAATCAAGTTGACTAAGTCACCTCTTTCTACATTCTTGAGATTTAAGGCTTGTATCATGCTGGTTAAGGTTAATGAAGAAATGAGTTTTGATCAGAGATCGATGAGAGTAGAAATTGACATCAAGGACGAACAGAAGGATCTCAAAGTTTTGCGTACACCAAGAGGCTTTACAATAGATCAACTTTTAACAGAGCATATCTACACATTTGAACTCGAAGTAGAGGAGGTGACTTCCATGGATCTTGTCTTTGAGTTCAAAACATACAATAGAAAATGGAAGATCGGAGAATGTGGGCTACTCCAAATTTTGGAGGTTCCTTCATGTTAATGAACATGATAAAAGCTTCAGAGATGGCATTAGAGGGAGGAGGTTAGAAGGTTTTATGCCATTTTCATCTTTAACTAATAAAAATTGTGCATTACTTATGCTATACTTGTGTATGATTATCAATGTGTATTGTTGGGTAATTTCTAATTGAAGTTATTTGCAGAAATGAGATATATACAAACAAAGACAGTGAAAATAGAGATGAGGAGGGAAAGAAGGAAGAATCTATGTCATGAGTAGAAGAATCTGAAAATCCAACACTAGGAAGCTGTGGCGACTTTGAAGTTCATGGAATTGAGATAACATCATTATCTAGACTGATTAAGGCATTTGATTTCAGAGAATTTGATCTTGTTCTTGCAATGAATGAACAAACCAAAGGTAGAGTAAAGAGTAATTATTCAACATTCAACCAAAAATATTATGTGGTTAGAAGTGCTTAGTTTTTGAAGAGTTGAAGTTAACTTCAGTTATTGATGAATGTTGATGTTTTGCAGAGGACATATTGAAGTCTTTTAATGTACAAAATCAAGAGGGAATTTCCCACCTGATGAAGATAAAAAAGTACCGTTAGTGTTTGTTCTTTAGAAAGTTGCTCCTCTAGTTAGGTTAATAAGCATCACTTTAGAGCTCATTTAGTTGTAAGTCAATAAAGTCACTATATAAGGTCGTTTAGGCAAAGAAGTAAACGGGAGTCATCATATGGGGCAGTTAACTCGGTTGGTAGATGTGGGGCTTAGTTTGCACTTCTCTTAATGCGTCTTTCAATTCAAATGCTTATATTCCTGGTTGATCTGTTTTGTTAGGAGAAAGCTCACATGGAAACTTGAATATTGATCTCTTAATTACTTGGTCTACTTGTTTTCTTTGACAGGTACTGGTCTTGGTAGAAGATGCATGTGACTGTTTACTGGATAGTATCACTACGGCAAGTTGATGAAATTGCAAGTTCAAAATCTTAATTCCGGAACTATTAGGAAGACTTTATGCCTTTAAGAGAATCCCACAATCAACATTTTGGCAAATTTGATTCAACAAAGCTGCATCTGAGATTTTCTTTGTAATTGGTTGTGAATATTATGATAAGTTCGTTGCCGCAGCTTGACCATAAACCATCTATGTAATTTAGCAGTCCAGACAGTGTCACCTTTTTTGTACCGTGGGTCATAAGTTTCGTCGGCCTCCAGATGTGGTTCATCAAAAGTCTTATCTTCCAACTCGATCAAACAATCAATATCTTCCACAACAATAATCGAACGATTAGCAGTCGCAATTAGCTATCGCCAGAGCTCGGAATTGTTGTTTACTATAGACAACTCTAAGTCATAAATATCGAAGTTGAGTTGATTGGCCATGGCTGCGATCAAGCTTATTTTCCTTGTTTTTGGTGGAACATACAACAAATAACCCCTCTTCCAAGCATTACCAACCCTCTTATATATAGAAGTCTCTCCATTGTATGAACTGGTCAAGATCTTTCATCATAAATCTCTTGGGATCCCCATATCTCTTGACATCTGAATCTATTGCTAGCGTCTTGAAGGTAAAAGGATGGTCAAGAATCACACAGGTCCAAGCGTTTGCGTAAGTCCCATACATGTTATATGGGTCTTTAGCGTTGTTTATAAAATTGTCCATTGTTACAACAATTCAACACTGGTGAAAATCCTAGTGGATGTAGAAAATTTTGAAAAGAGAAGGAAATAGAAAATACAATTCAACACAGATGATGTACTAGAATCGAAGGAAAAAAGGTGGAGCAGGTTTTGTTTGGACAGGGAAAAACAGGAAACACAATCTGTGTGTTTGGTTACTTTCCCATATATAAAGAAACATGCAAAGTTCCCATCAAGCTTGCAAGAAGCTAGCGTACTTAGCACCCAAAGAGAAGCCTCTGGATGCACAAGAGGGCGTTCTTGGTGACCTCGACGTTCTCGTGGTACATCAGTTTCATCACTCGTTCTTTCGCCTTGAGGTCTGTTACGATGACTCTCCCTGCTGCATGGTACTACTGTATAAACTGTGATAGATCAAAGCATGCCACCGCCAGTGATCTCGGATCACTCGACGCAGGGGCGGATCTACAGTATGAATAGGTGGGGCACGTGCCCCACACTACTTCTTAGTAATTAGCTAGTAACATCTTAAGATTAAATCCTTTAGTTCACAGTTGGTAACTGGGCGACCCATGTGGCATATACTATTTGCTTTTAGTTCTATATTATTTTTCTATTTACAGTTTAACTTTAACAAATTTAATTCATATTTTTACTGTAAAGTATACATATATCTTAATTGAAAAAATGTTAGGAAAAATAGTAAATTAGTAACATTAAACAAAATTATCACTTTTGTAGTCTCTTAATTTATTATTTTAGAGTTTAAATTTGTGTTAATAAGTAAATTTAATATATTATATATATTTATAGTGAATGGAAGTTTGTAACTGTCTATTTTCTAATTAATAGTAATAGATGTAGTTAAGTATATTTATAAACCAATAGAAACAGTACTTTCAAAAAATTATGTGTGTTTCTTTGTAATTGGTTGTGATTATTATGTGACGAATCGCAGCTTCACCATCTCTGGAATTTAGCAGTCCAGAGAGTGTCACTTTTTTGGTACCGTGGGTCACAAGTTTCTTCTGCCTCGCAAAGTGGTTCATCAATAATCTTATCTTTCAATTCGATCAAACAATCAATAACTTCTACAACAGTAATCGAATTGTTGTTATCTGGGTTTAGAGTGATGATCTTGAGCGTTTTCTTCTCTTGCTTCACCAACGTGGCTCTTTTCACCATGAATGGTTGGATTCAAGGTATATGTCGTTAAATTTCTTGGACTCAACATTGCGGCAATGGAGGACCATTGAAGATGTCCACAACTTACTCGTCACGTTCTACGGTAACGTTATAGTCATTTTCTTTCTCATGGTTTACTCACTTTGATTATTTTGTTAGAAGGAGAGATTTTGATTAGCCTCAACGGCCTCAAAGAGTCCGTGTGAACGACTCTCATCCAGTGTTCTAAAAAGCGGTCTAGGCGGTCGCCTAGGCCCCGACTAGGCGCTAGGCTCTCATCCGACGCCTAGATAACCGCCTTGACCGCCTAAAATTACATAGATCTTGTTTAATGTATTTTTTAATTTCAATTAGAGTTTTATTTATATATATAGTTATAAATATTCATATATTGTTTAATATAAATATAAATAAATATTTTATCTAATTTTTGTTTATAATTTCATAATTTTTAGTTTTATATAGATATTTTATATAACTTTTATATATAATATCATATTGATAATGTTTTATGTTATAAACGTCTAAACCGCCTAAAAAATCGTTTAGGCCCCGATTAGGCGTTCTAGGCGCTAGGCACTGGGTCACCGCCCGCTTAGCGCCTAGCGCTTTCTTGAACACTGCTCTCATCAAATGAACACCAACATTTGAAAGCCTATATTGCCAATTATACCCCTCTCTTCCTTTGCCTTTCTGGGGAATGAATGATACTCCTCCGTCACACTACTACTATCCCAAGCTCACGGCTTCTCCAACAATCGCTTCCTATTTACTATTTTGCCACCACACTTACTTTCTTCCTTCTAATTTCCGATCATCTGATAAAAAACCCAGAATTTCTCCTTCCCTTAGATGGCGACGACTCCGACGCAGAGCAGCGAAACTAAACCTTTCTCTGTTCTTTTTGTCTGTCTCGGAAACATTTGTCGGAGCCCAGCAGCTGAAGGTGTCTTTTAGAGATTTTGTGAAGAAGAGAGATCTCGATTCCAAATTCAAAATTGATTCCGCTGGAACCATTGATGATCACGAGGTATAACAATAATAATTCAGTTTCGAAATCTAATTTTAGGGTTTATGAGAGATGCTTGATTTGAACAATTGGTGAATGATGGTTTTATATGTAGAAACTAGAAAGGTTTGGTTTTGGTTTTAGGGTTTTTTGGTGGATGTAGTTTTGTCGGAATACAGAGCTATAGAAACTTTGAAATTAATGTTTCTGAATCAATTTTAATATGAAACTGCTCTTATTACAAGGGAAGAACAAAAACAGTAATCTATTTTATGATGATTGGAACAATTAGTGGATGTAATTTGGTCGGAGTAAGAAATTTATGTTTGATTTTGGCTTTAGGTTTTTAGTGGAGACCTTGGAATTTATGTTCCTGATTCAGTTTTTGATTTGTGAAACTGTTGTTTAAAAAGGGGAATATGGCGGATCCAAGAATGACAAGTGCTGCGAAACGTCGTGGGATTGAGATAACATCATTATCTAGACCGATTAAGGCATCTGATTTCAGGGACTTTGATCTCATTCTTGCAATGGATGAACAAAACAAAGGTAGAAGATTGAGTAATTTATTCAACGTTATAGAGGAATTGTGTGGTTAGATCGATTTCTATGCAAATGGGATTCAGCCTAGGACTAGGAATTTGCAAGTTGAGATCTGATTTGTTATGGATTATTGAAATGAATATGAATTTGAATGTTTGATGTCTGCAGAGGATATATTGAAGGCCTATAATGTATGGAAAGCCAGAGGGAATTTCCCGCCCGATGCAGATAAGAAGGTACCGTTAGTGTTTGCTGGACTTTGGAACTCTTTTTAGGCTATTTTCAAAACACTTTCTTTGAAATTTTCAGGTTAAGCTAATGTGTTCGTATTGCAAGAAACACAATGACAAGTTTGTTCCTGATCCATATTATGGTGGAGCTCAAGGTTTTGAGAAGGTAATTACCATTAGATATTTAAGCTGATTGTGGATTAGTAACTTTTGGTTTAGGCAGATGCTACCTATAAAATTTCAGCTATATTGTCTTTTCAAAATGGTTTATAAGACTTTCAAAATGGCATGCCACTATCACTCCCAAGTGACCTATTTGAGAATTTTACTGTTTGATCTGTTTTGTTAGGACAAAACTCACTTGGAAATTCGAATCCTGATCAGTGACTTGTCTACTTGTTTCTTTCACAGGTACTGGACTTGCTTCAAGATGCTTGTGAGTCTTTGCTGGATAGTATCACTGCGCAAAGTTGATGATACTACAAGTTCAAAGTCCCAATCCCAGAACCTTTTGTTGTTTTTGCACATAGAATTGAAAATTCTCTTATTACATTTAAGCATCATCATTGATGTCAATAGAGTGAGAACTGATGTGAAGCTTGAATCTTGTTGGTGTTTTCCTTGAAAAAACCTTTGTTAAGTGATCTACTAATGGATCATTAATATTGAGATTGCTAGCTTCAATGATTTCAATAGTTTGTGAGGAATTATCTTGCTGATTCTTAAGAACAGATTCGTGTATCATAGAGGGTGGCACTCTTGAGACAAGAAATCGAAGATCAGCTGAGAAATTGGAATGCTCATGGCTGATGAATCAAGCTCGAGAAGAAGAATGAGAAACAACAATGGGGGAAGCAGAATTCCTCATAGCTCTGATACCATATTAAGAGAGAGAGAGACAAAATAAAGTGTATTTTCTCATTAAACTTAGAATGAATGTACATGTGAGTATCCTATACAAGTATAATCTCTAACTAACTATACAAGTATATGCCTTGTTTGAAAAATCGCTAGGCGCTAGTCGGGCGCTCGGCATGGGCCTAGCGATTAATCGGAAAATCGGATTAAAATCGGAGATTAATCGGGGATTAGTTTTAGGGTTATTTTAATATGCTTAAAATATATTAATCCAATATTGTTTTCAAAATTACAGTAAAAACAATTTTTTATGATTTTTATTAAAATTTGAACACAAGTTATGTAAAACATCACAAACTCCCAATTCAAATGATTGAATAACAAAAATAAAATATTTTTTTTATACTTGCAATCTAAAAAATAATCGGGGTATGTAAAATTAGGCGGAAAATAATCGGATTAGGCGGGAAGTAATCGGATTAGGCGGAGAATAATCGGGTTACTGATTTTTTAGGGGATTAGTCATTAATCGAGGCGGAGAGGGTGGGCCTAGCGATTAAGCGGGGAGTAATCGGGGTTAGGCGGGGATTTTTAGAACAGGGAGTATATGTGACGGGACTGTATAAAGTGTATATATCTAATAACGATTAAATAATATGAACTCTTTTGTTCTATCATTATTATTATTAGGGAGAGAAATAGAAAAAAAGAAAGTGTGGACGTGAAGTGTTGTTGCTTGAGATTAGGCCTTGGCACAAATATGGATCCACATAGAACCAAACCGAACCGAACCGAAATTGATGGGTATGGTTCGGTTCTGGTTCTAATAAAAATATCGATTGGATCTTGAATTTCAGATCTATGGGTATTGGTTCGGTTCGGGTAAGAACCGAGATCCAAATGGGTACCCGAAAAATATAATCCATTTACCTATATCTATATATCCCAAAGCCCAAATCCATACAAACTTAAACCTAAACCCAAGCCCAACAACCCACTATATATATTTCATAAACCTAAAGAGAAACCTTGTAATATCTGAGATTGAAGATCAAGACAAGCTTGAGAAAGGTAATATCTCTTGTCAATTTTCTTGAATACTTGTAAATCTGTGTAGTCTAAGTGTCTTAATTATTGTCTGTTTTGATGTTTAGAGTTTGAGTTTGGCTGCGAAGGGAATTAAGCTGACTCACGTTTTGTTAAGAAGATGGTGATGGACTCTAGTATCTATTCAGGTCATTTTTTCCCTTTCTCTAGTTCTATTCTCTGTGATTCAAATTTCATTTCATTGTATTAAAAGTCTTTTTGTACATTTTATTTCAGGTTTTGTGGTGTTTTTTGATACAATCTTTGGAGAGAAGAAAAAGGAGAAGATTGTAATTTGAAACAGATTTAAATTTCGGGTTATTTTGGTGTCTTAAAAACTTGTGTTTTTCGGTATCTTTGAAACTTTGGGTGTCTTTTGACATAACACTTTCCAAGTTTCGAATATTTTTTGGATTTGTAATGGTATGCTTACTAATATGTGATTGCATACTTACCTAATTGCATTTGAATATTGTATTATGATTGTTTTGTTTTCTCGGTTCCAAAAATACCCAAAATAATTTGGTTCCAAAATTTATTACTCGAACCGAACCGAACCGTAGAGGAACCGTAGAGGAACCGAACCGATTTTGATTTGGTTCCAATATGGTTCCTAAATTTCAGAACCAAAATACTAAGAACCGAACCATTTACCCAAACGTCCAGGCCTACTTGAGATGATAATAGTGGGGACATTACTAGTTTGAATTATAGTCATATCTCCCTTATCGAGAACAGTGATTTTGTCGTTTGCAACATTTTTTCCACGAAATCTCACTATATTGTCAATAGAATCGTCATTGGTCCTTTGTTAAAATCACGAAATCTCTTCTTCTTTGTTAAAATCCTTCCTCCATCCATCTAGGATCTTGCTCCATCCTTCACCATACTAATGAATTCTGCTTCTTTTTTCCTGGTCTTGGTCGCAGCCGCTATAGGTTTCTTCATGCTTTTCAGAAAATTCAAATTCCAACAAGAGAGCAAAGATACTAAAGCTTCTTCTTTATCTCTTCCATCTCCTCCAACTTCAGTGTCTCGAATCTGGAAACATGATGTATTCCCGAGCTTCCATGGGGCAGATGTCCGAAGAACCCTTCTTAGCCACATCATGGAATCGTTCAGAAGAAAGGGAATTGACACATTCATTGATAATAATATAGAGAGGAGTAAGCCGATCGGTCCTGAGCTCAAAGAAGCTATCAAAGGATCGAAGATTGCGATAGTCTTGCTCTCCAAGAACTATGCTTCTTCTTCCTGGTGTCTTGATGAATTAGCGGAAATCATGAAGTGCAGGGAAGTGTTGGGTCAGATAGTCATGACTATTTTTTATGAAGTGGATCCAACTGACATAAAGAAACAAACCGGAGATTTTGGAAAAGCCTTCAGAAAAACATGTAAGGGTAAAACCAAAGAGCATATTGAGAGATGGAGAAAAGCTTTGAAGGATGTGGCCATAATCGCCGGAGAGCATTCTCGCAACTGGTTTGTCTTTTTGATTTCTACTCTCCTTAATTAATATTTACTTATTAGAGTTTATTTGTAGCTTTCAAATAAATATCAAGACAAGAAAATGCATATGTTTTGGATGTGTGTATATGAGAATTTTTCATGACTAGACTAAGTAACAATTTTACTCGATATCAATCAATGTTAGGAGCAATGAAGCGGAGATGATTGAAAAGATATCCATTGATGTTTCAAACATGTTGAATTTATCCATACCATCAAGAGATTTCGAAGGGTTAGTAGGGATGAGAGCTCATATGGATAGGATGGAACAATTCTTACGCCTAGATTTGGATGAAGTAAGGATGATTGGGATTTGGGGACCGCCTGGGATTGGTAAGACAACTATCGCCAGATTTCTGCTTAACCAAGTCTCCGACAGATTTCAACTTAGTACAATCATGGTCAATATCAAAGGATGCTATCCAAGACCTTGTTTCGATGAGTACACTGCACAATTGCAACTACAAACCCAAATGTTGTCTCAGCTGATCAAGCATAAAGATATCACAATTTCTCATTTAGGAGTGGCACAAGAACGTTTGAAAGACAAGAAAGTGATTCTCGTTCTTGATGAAGTGGACCACTTAGGACAGTTAGAAGCCTTGGCGAAAGAAATTCAATGGTTTGGTCCTGGAAGTCGGATTATTATCACAACAGAAGATCTTGGAGTTTTGAAGGCCCATGGGATCAATCAAGTTTATAAAGTGGATTTTCCATCAAGTGATGAGGCTTTTCAAATCTTCTGTATGAATGCCTTTGGTCAGAAACAACCACATGAAGGTTTCCGTAACCTTGCTTGGGAAGTTATCGCTCTAGCTGGTGAACTCCCTTTGGGATTGAAGGTTCTAGGCTCCGCTCTGCGGGGGATGTCCAAGCCAGAGTGGGAAAGGGCACTACCAAGGTTAAAAGCTAGCCTCGACGGAAAAATAGGGAGCATTATACAGTTCAGTTACGATGCCTTATGTGACGAAGATAAATATCTATTTCTTTATATAGCCTGCCTTTTCAACTTTGCATCAGTTCATAGAGTGGAAGAGGCTCTGGCAAACAAATTCTCACATGTGAGGCATGGTCTTCACGTTTTACATGAGAAATCTCTCATATCTATTGAATACGAAAGAATACAGATGCATACTCTGCTACAACAATTCGGAAGAAAAATATCCCGTAAGCAATTCGTTCATCATGGCCTTACGAAACATCAACTTTTGGTTGGTGAAAGAGATATATGTGATGTGTTCGACTATGATACATCAGTAAGTTTTGCCATTGCATCGCCTATATGAATTGAGTTTATTTGATAACTAATCATCATTACTGATTTTCTTCTGGCTCTATTTCAGGATAGTAGACGTTTTATAGGGATAAATTTAGATTTATCTAAGACTGAGGAAGAATTGAATATAAGTGAGAAAGCACTTGAAAGAATGCATGATTTTCAATTCGTTAGAATCTATGGTGATGATCTTGGCCAGACTAAGAGACTGCAATCAGTATTGCAAGGTCTGATTTACCATTCTCAAAAGATTAGATCACTGAATTGGAGATATTTCCAGGATATATGTTTGCCTTCTACTTTTAATCCTGAGTTTCTCGTCGAACTAAATCTGCAAGACAGCAAGCTTCAGAAGCTATGGGAAGGAACTAAAGTAAGTAGTTTTGATGAAAACTTTCAATTTTTTTTTAAATCTATAATTTGTTTCCGAAAATGTTTTTTCTTAACAAACTCCAAATTTATAGGCCAATCGTATGAACATGATCTTCTTTGTCAAATGCAGCAACTTAAAAATCTCAAATGGATGGATTTGGGTGGTTCTAGAGATCTGAAAGAGCTTCCCGATCTTTCAACAGCAACTAATCTCGAAGAAGTAGATCTCCAATATTGCTCAAGTTTAGTGGAACTTCCGTCTTCTATTGGGAATGCAACCAAACTTGAGCGACTGTATCTTCGTGATTGCTCAAGTTTAGTGGAACTTCCCTCTATTGGGAATGCATCCAAACTTGAGCGGTTGTATCTTGATAATTGCTCAAGTCTTGTGAAGCTTCCCTCCTCTATCAATGCCTCTAATCTCCAGGAATTGTCTCTAAAAAATTGTTCACGTGTTGTGGAGCTCCCAGTATCGAGAATGCGAGTAAATTGTGGGAATTAAATCTCCTAAATTGCTCAAGTCTACTAGAGCTCCCTCCTTCTATTGGAACTGCCACAAATCTGAAGGAATTGTATATCAGTGGATGCTCAAGTCTCGTGAAACTCCCCTCCTCTATTGGAGATATGACTAAACTCAAAAAGTTTGATCTATCCAACTGCTCAAGTCTTGTGGAGGTTCCATCCGCTATAGGAAAACTTCAAAAATTGTCTAAGTTGAAAATGTATGGATGCTCAAAGCTAGAGGTTCTTCCAACAAATATCGACTTGGAATCTCTCCGTACACTTGATCTCAGAAATTGCTCCCAGTTGAAAAGATTTCCTGAGATCTCCACAAACATTGCGTATCTCAGGCTCACAGGAACTGCAATAAAAGAAGTTCCTTTGTCGATCATGTCATGGTCTCGTCTTTATGACTTTGGGATTTCATACTTTGAAAGCCTCAAGGAATTCCCGCATGCTCTTGACATCATCACGCAGCTGCAGTTGAACGAAGATATACAAGAGGTTGCTCCATGGGTCAAGGGAATGTCTCGTTTACGTGTGCTTAGACTCTACAACTGCAACAATCTGGTATCACTCCCACAATTTTCAGATTCCCTAGCTTACATAGATGCAGACAATTGTCAATCCCTTGAGCGACTGGATTGTACCTTTAACAATCCAGATATTCATCTCAAATTCCCCAAATGCTTCAATTTGAATCAAGAAGCCAGAGACCTCATCATGCACACATCGACTTCGGAATATGCGATCTTACCGGGTACACAAGTGCCTGCCTGCTTCAATCACCGAGCTACTGCTGGGGGTCTCGTGGAATTCAAGTTGAATGAGTCGCCTCTTCCTAGAGCCTTGAGATTTAAGGCTTGTTTCATGTTTGTTAAGGTTAATGAAGAAACTGGTGATGGTTGGAGTTCGATAAATGTATATCATGACATCATGGACAATCAGAATGGTCTCAATGTTCGGCGTAAACCAAGGAAGTGTTATATAGATCGAGTTTTAACAGAGCATATCTACATATTTGAAGTTAGAGCAGAGAAGGTGACTTCCACTGAGCTTTTCTTTGAGGTCAAAACAGAGAATGATAGCAATTGGAAGATTAGAGAATGCGGGCTATTCCAAATCTTGGAGGTCCCTTCATGTTGATGAGCATCGATGGAGGAGGTTAGAAATTTTTAAGCCATTTTCATCTTTAATTAATTTTAAATTTGTGCATTGTCAATGTTTAATTAGAATTAATTGCAGATAAGGAGATATTTGCAAAACAAAGATAGAGAGACGAGGAGAAAAAAGAAAGAATCTTAAAATCTTAAAGATACAATTCAACACTGGGAAAAATAGAAAAGAGAAAACATATATAGAGGAGTCGGATTTGTTTTCATTTTTAAGTTTATGTGTTCCTTTCTCTGTTTTTTGTTTTAATATTTGATTAATATGTTTTCTTCAAAAAAAAAAAAATATTTGATTAATATGTTGTGATAATGGAATGCACAGACAAATTTCAGCAGACGAGCAAGTCTTGTTGTTGCAGTCATAAAGAGTAAATCAAAAGTGTCTCATCTCATCTCCGTTTAAGCTCACACTCTCACGTCTTATTATATAAAGTATGGTTTTCAAAGTCAATAACTCATAGGATCGTGACTTGTGGTAATTTTATCGATCTCAGATTGTGACACGTGTTAAACAAAAATTTCCTTTTATTAATTTTAAAGCTATAAAAAGATAATTGTAAGAAATTAATTTTAAAAAGTAAAAAAGATAATTATAAGGAAACTAAACAATTTTAAAAATGTAAATAAGATAATTATTATAGTGTAAATAAAATAAAATAATTTTAAACAATCTTATTGAATAAAAATATGTAAAACGATAATTTCCTTTTGTCAATTTAAAAAGAGAATTGTAAAAAATTCAAATTTTAAAAAGTAAAAAAGATAATTATAAGGAAATTAACAATTCTAAAAAAGATAATTATTCTAAGTACTCACTACTATATAAACAAATAGATAGTCTCCTACTTTTTCACCAAACCAAAAATCTCTTTAAAAAAATACCATTTTACACCATTGCTTCAACATCATTCTGTTTTGTCAATAGGTATGATGCCTACGTGGCTACGTTATATTAATCTATTTACAAAACCTAAGTCTGCGTTATATTCCAAGTCTTTGCCAATACGTATCATGCATATGTTATATTTATATATTTACTAACCAAGTCGTTGTCAATACATTAACTTTACATAACTAAGATTATGTTTTCACGTTTTACATATATATTGTTTTTGGTTATTACTTAAATTTATTATTTGTAAGATATATCTTATTATATAAAGTATGGTTTTCAAAGTTAGTAACTCATAGGATCGTGACACATACCAAATCTATCGATTTTAGATTTTGACACGTGTAAAACAAAAATTTACTTTAAAAAAAAAGATAATTATAAGTAATTATAAATAAAATATAAAATATAATTATACGGATAACTGTAAGGAAGCCCCCTTGGCCCATTGGTTTACCAATGGTTAATTAATGCATTTACACTAAGAGGTCTGGGATTCGAGTTTCGGGTACTGCGATTTATCAATAAATTTGCAGATTAATGGAGGCAAATGTGCAGGAGATCTCCAGCGATGTACAATTATAGCCGTTCGCCAGGATTCTACGCAGAGAGAGAAGTGTCATCAGGTCGTGGATCATTCAAGGTGTGTCCGTCAAGAGCATGAAGAAGGAAGTATCGTCCGTCGTGGATCTAATAAGAGTCGGAAGGAATTGTCTGTTGTAGAATCGTCTATGTAACATTTCTCATAATTTGCAATAAATAATAAATCTAGACGTTTTAAAAAAAAAAGACAACTGTAAATAATTAATATTTCTATAAACAATTTTAAAATGTCAAAAGATAATAATAAGGAAATTACGTTTTTTATAATTAAAAAGGAAACATATGTTATTATATAACTAATATGATGTTTTTGTTTCTTAAAGTTAGTAATTAATAGTATCATGAACCGTTATCATTCAAAGATTTTATCATGCGTCATGATTTAATTTAAAATTTGATATTATTTATCTCAATTTCCTTTCCAATTAGAAATACATGATGATTTCATTAAACTAATCCTCATATTATTTATTTGAGTTTATTTTCTCAATTAGAAATATGAGAGATCAATTTTTTTTTCCTTTTTTGTAATATTTTTTTACTTAACTGTGTTTTTTGTTTGTCCTCAATTATGATTGTAGTATTGTTAGATTGTTGATTTTAATTTCTCTTTTCATATTTAAATTATCAAAGATTCATATATCATCGTGTTTATAATTTTTATTTTTAGTTTAAATATTGTATCTTTAAATTATTTATTTTGGTTTTCATGTTCAGTTTAAATTATATAAGATTTATAATATATCATAGTTCTGATAATTTTAGATAATGACATGTGTAATGATTTAAATTACAAATTTACATTATTTATATCAATTTTATTTTCTAATTAGAAATATGTGATGATTTTAAGTAAAGTTTTATATTGTCTATTTGAAATTCTTGAATATGTAAGAACCATATATGCTTCTTCTTTGTTTTTGATATTTTGAATTTAATTATACTATTTCAAAATTGATTATTTAAATTTATATGTTCATATTTGAATTATATAAGATTCATATATCATTGTGCTTATAATTTTTTGAATTTATCAATTTTTATTAATTGATTATAAAGTCATTGCAATCGAGTATATTAGAATCGAATCCGCAACGTTAGCTTCGAAGGCTAAGGGATTTAGTCGATTTATCATCTTTATATTTTTAACGTGTCTAATTAAAAACCATTTTGGTTTCATTCGCCAATTTTATGATGAATATTTTTAATTTTAGTTCTTCATATAAGTATACTATGAGTTATTGCTATGTGATATATCTTTCATTCGAAATAATTTTAGTGGTGAAAGAAACACTGCAACAATAAAAAAGTAAATATTGTTTTTACTTTTGAAATAAAACTACTAACAACGTTGTTAATTAATTTTTTGTTAAATTTGATTTTAAGTTTAAGAAATTAAACCCGTCCATCGGACGGCTCCTTATCTAGTTATACAACAAATTTGGCCCAAAATTGTCTCTCTGTAACAAATAAGCCTCTTTTTATTGAATACTAGAACAAAAACCACGCGATGCGTGGAATACTGATTAAAAATGTAATTGCAAAATAAATAATACAATAATAGGTTTTGATGTCCTTCCAAATAATTATACATAAATTTGTTTAACAGTTTAGTTATTCCTTTTGTTATCAGTTTATGAATTTTGTTATAAAAAAAGGTAAAGTACGTATAAAGTGGCTAAAATTAGATAGTATTGACATATACATTATGGAATTTATTTTGAATATAAAAATTAGTATGTAATAAAACTTTTTCTGAAGGAAAAAGGTCAACAAAGAATAAATAGTAACGTTTTTTGAAAAGAAAAAATACCCATCTTCCAACGAAGAATCAGTGATCATAATCTCAAATATTAGATTTTATCCTTCAACTCTATCATCATCTTCTCCTTCTTTTTTTTCTATAACAAAAGTGTAGATAACGTTTTTTGAAGTTTTTAACTTCTTTTTCACGACATGTGGTCCTTTTTCTTTGTCTTTAAATGCTAAAAAAAAAAAAATCCTAAATTTTGTCTTTGATTTTTTCATCATTCAAAGTTATAAAAAAAATTAAAATATTTTAGAAATAGATAAGATGCTATATTAGTTATTTCATATTATCCCTTCACTTTATAATAAATAATTTGCATGACCTTATTATTTTATTTTATTTTTGAAAATGCCGTTTTTGGTATGCCATTTAAAAAAAAATGTCTCCTTCTTCTGTGTATTTTAAAAAATACGTCTCATTAAACCTGAAAAGATTTATGAGGTACTTCTAGATAGTAAGTATTACTCAAGCCTCGATCTAAGTATTTATAAGATTTTATAACGTATTTATATAACATATTTATAAAGTTTTATAAGATATGTATAAGATTTTGTAAGGTATTTATAAGTTTTAATAATGTATTTATACATATAAAGGTAGTTTTGTATACTTTTATAATGTTACATACGTACTTAGGTAAATCTCAGATTTTTAAGGACATTTTGGTAAGATTTTACGTAGGTTAGTTATATTTTTGAAAAGAGGTATTGAAAAAAGCGTTTCTAACAATTCCTCAATTTACAATGTCATTTTAATAATTTTATTACATTTTGCTTCTCGAATAGTATTCATTTAATATTTTAAAATAAACTATTATAAGATAATTTGTTGTTAATTGTTTAATATAAATTTGTGGAAAATAAGGTAAAATGTAGAAAAAGACAACATTAAAAGAATACTTGAGTTAGTAGTATATGCGTTATAGAACATTGATGAATTTTGAGAATGAATTTTAAGTTTTTATGTAAAATTTTTTTAAAAACAATAGAATGGCAAATGATCTTATAAATCTATATATCTTATACATACATCTTTCATTGTTCCATTTCAATTTAAATCTATATATATATATATATATACATTTTTGAAGTACATATATGAAATAAATCTTTGAGTTGACACTTATTTACAAGAGAATGTCATTGTTATACATGTTTATCTATTAATTAATATTAAAAATTATTTTTGAAACAATTCTTTAGAAATTATGGCTTCTAAATATGGTAACAAATTGATTTTTTTCTTTTCTAAATTTGATTAATTGCTAATTTCCTAAAACCTCTCTACCTAATTTAAACATTAATATATGGTTCTTCTTTTACTTGTATATGATATTATATTTAATTTATTTTGAATTTATGTAAAATACATATAATTAATATAATAATCTGCATATAATGTGATTCAAAATTTAAAAAACGGACATATAGTACTCAATCGATGAAAAAAAAATATGTATACAATGTTCCACATTGTTTAAAAATTTGGGCAATGGTTCAGAGTCATACATTAAGTTCTAGGTTCTTGGAGATGGTAATAACAATAAGTTCTGGACAGATAAATGGTTATCAGGAAAGTCACTTATTGGAGCTGTGGAAAGTGATTTACCTGAGGGGTATGCAACATGGACGGTCCGAGAGATGTGGAGTGGGGGTGAGATGGCACGAATTTCACCATATGTCTCGACGACCACAAAGTTAGAGCTGACGGCAGTAGTTGTTGATACAGTGACCAGAGTAAATGATAGATTATCGTGGAGTGGGGCTGCGAATGGGGATTTTACAGTTAAATCAGCCTACAAACTGTTGACAAGAGATGAATCACTAAGGCATAATATGTACTCTTTCTTTTCCCGAGTTTGGAGGGTAGTAGCTCCGGAAAGGGTAAAGGTATTTCTTTGGTTGGTGGCTAATCAAGTTATTATGACGTACGCAGAGAGGAAGAGGAGACACATTGGTGATACTGATATTTGCTAAGTGTGTAAGGGAGGAGTAGAGACCATCATACATGTGCTTCGAGATTGTCCAGCGATGGCGGGGATCTGGAATCGAATTGTACCTATAAGAAAGAGATAGGTTTTCTTTAACCAATCTTTGTTAGAGTGGCTCTTTGAGAATTTGTGTGCAGGGAGCAATACAGAGGCAGGAGATTGGTCCACCACGTTCGTAATGGCGGTATGGTGGGGTTGGAAGTGGAGGTGTGACAATGTTTTTTGGTAAAAACGGAAAATGCAGGACCGTGTGAAATTCATTAAGGATCTTTCAAAGGAAGTGACGGAGGCAAATTTGAAGATCTTGAATAAGAGCTCACAGGTGCCCCGCGTGGAGAGGATGGTTGGTTGGGTGGCACCGGATCGGAGGATGGTTGGAGCAAGATGAATACCGATGGAGCGTCCCAAGGGAATCCGGGGCTAGCCACCGTAGGTGGGGTGCTGCAAAATAGTGCTGGAGAGTGGTGCGGGGGATTTGCCTTAAATATTGGGAGATTCTCCGCTCCGCTAGCCGAGCTATGGGGAGTGTATTATGGGCTGTATACGGCATGGGAGCACTGAGTTACACGGTTAGTACTGGAAGTGGATTCGAGTTTGGTGGTTGCTTTTCTTACGACAGGGATTTGGGATTCTCATCTGCTGTCTTTCATAGTACTCTTGTGCCATGGCTTCATTTCGAGGGACTGGTTTGTCCGGGTTACTCATGTGTATAGAGAGGCTAACCGTCTTGCGGACGGGTTAGCTAACTATGCGTTCTCTTTGCCTCTTGGTTTCCATGCTTTTGTTTCGGTTCCTGTTGTTGGTGATTCAATTTTAAGAGACGATGTTGTTGGAACTACGGTTCCATGACGGATTAGGATGTAATAATTTTTCTTTTTATTAATAAATTCAGGGAGAGTTTTCCCTGGTGCACACCAAAAAAAAAAAGGGGTTCAAAGTCATACTATAGAAAGACCAAAATGATTATGAATACAAATGAGAAGGAAGCTTGATTTATCAGGCGTCCAAAATTAAAATTGTTATCCGGTTTACTCTGATTCCTTATTTTATTGAAACTTTTAAAAAGTTAAATATTATAGTTATTTAAACTTTTGTAAAATTCAACTTTATAAAACGTTTTAAATATTTATAAAACTATAACTTTTATGAAGTTTCAAATATGAATACTTGAAATTTATAATAATTTATAAGAAGTTTGAACATTATAACTATTTAAACTTTAAAAAATGTTTAGAGTATTTATAATATTTAATTTCTATAAAAAGTTTATAATATTTGAACTCTATTACAATTAAAATATATATATATATATATATATAGATATATATTATATCAACCATTTAAACCAAAGTTTTAAATTGACTCGAATTATATGTCTTTTAAATAAAACTATTATTAAAAAGAAAATAACAAAATGCTGTTTATTTTATGGGACGATGTTATATGATGGGACAAGTTTGAGTCGATATTAATACGGGACGATGTAGCACTGGTGAAATCTTAGAATTAAAAATAAAAATATAATGATATTATCTTAAACACTAAACAAACCAAACAATATTAGCAAACAAATATAACTTAAAATTTAAAGTTTTTAGTTTTAAAAATCAATCCGCAATATACCGCGGGTAAATTTTTAGATACAAAATAATATCAAATTATTATAATAGTTCATGATTATAAATGCTTGCCAATATTAACACTACATCACTTCTACACCTACAAATCTTCAAAGTACATCAATACAAATTAACACATTTAAGTAAACAAATACAACAACTCAAAAACAATATTTATATATTTCAACTAAATTAATTATAATATAAATAAGTAAATGACAAATAATTATTTTATAGTATGAATTTAAAAATCTAATAAATTATAAATTATTATATAAAATACAGAAAATATAATTTTGCTCCGTGGTGTATCGCAGGTTAAATTATTATATATATTACCAGATCTAGCTCAATAAATTTTAAAATATATAAAATAAATCTGTCAATACAGACGTCTTACATGTTCCATAACAACACTCATACAAGTTTGAAAAATACAACAAAAGTTTACAACAGAGACTACTTCATCAAGTTTATGCATTCTTGCATGTTTTACGATTATGCCCAGTTTCATTACAACTGGTACACGTGTGTTGTTTCCTACGCCTCTTATTCTCCATGGCTTTCTCAAGGGCAGATTTAAATCTTGACTTTTTAGGTCTACCTGGTTGTTGTTTCGGAATAGGTGGCGAACACACTTTAGTCGCAACATGCTCTGGTATTGGAAGTGCAAAATCCCTTGGCATGATGAAAATAAAGACCAAATAATTTTGTGACAACATAAATCTAGAGACCAAATAAATCTGCGATCAAAGTGTAACAACAAATCTGTGGCGTCTTCAAATAAGTCTGTAAAACTATATCTGCGGTCAAAGTGTAACAACAAGTCTGTAGAATATAAGTATGTGACAACTAAAAAGGTAGTTAAGTCTAGATTAAGTCTGCAAGAACTACGACACATATATCTGTGATGATGGGAAATAAATCTGTGATTCATAATATATCTGCCGTCAAGAGGTAAAACTTTGTGATCACTAAGAGTCAGGCTAGTTATTATCTTTTGCAGTAACAAATCTGCAACAACGTACAGACTTAATATATGTCAGTAGGTACTATTAATAAGTCTGCGGAAACGTGATTGACAAAAAGTCTGTAGGAAAAACTAATCTGTAGAAATAAATCTGCGAAACCTAGGAAATCTGCGATGTCATCAAAGAAAATCTGTACGACAAGTCTGTGGTAGACAAAAAATCTGTAATAGCCTATAAATCGGTAGTAACCTATGAAAAAATCTGTACACTAAATCTGTGCTAGAAATAAATCTGTAGAACAAATCTGTGATTTAAAAACAAATCGGCAAGAAAACAAGTCGATACAATTAAATTTGTGGCAGATTTATAAATCGGTGGCAGATTTATAAAATCTGTGGCAGATTTCTAAAATCGGTGGCAGATTTTTTCTACATATTTATTTGAATTCGCAGAGATCAGTGGCAAAACTGTAAATAATGACAGGTTTTTCTGTAAATAACAGCAACTTTTGCCTAGCTGGCATTTTTTTTTTAATGGCATTTTTGTTATTATGATTTTCTGTACAAAGCTTTATAG
Organism: Arabidopsis lyrata subsp. lyrata; assembly: GCF_000004255.2. Lineage (NCBI taxonomy): Eukaryota > Viridiplantae > Streptophyta > Magnoliopsida > Brassicales > Brassicaceae > Arabidopsis > Arabidopsis lyrata. The sequence continues at coordinate 11,278,966 of NW_003302551.1, forward strand.
GGGTATTTTGGAGATTAAAAAAAAACGAGAACACTCTAGTTATTATTAAAAAATATAAGTCATTCTAGTTATTAATCCCCATATAAGGGTCATTCTAGTTATTCTCCCTAATTATAATGTCTAGAAAGATATGCTTTGAGTTGTTTTCTTGAAATTTATTTTCCACAATATAATTATAAATTAATCAATTAATTAAAAAATTATAAATTAATCACCACTAATTACCATTAATTGGAGAGGGACACATGTCATATGTATAGGATGCCAAATGGCATGATAATAGAGCTTCTTAGAAAAAATCTTGTCATATTATATAATATATAATATATATAAGATATAAGATACATACAAAAGAAGGGAAAAAAAAACAACCCAGATATTTTCCGGGATAATAATAAACAGATGATGCATGTTTTGTTTGGACACAATTTGTGTGTGTTTTGTTTACTTTCCATATTATAGAAACATGCAAAGTTCCCATCAAGCTTGCAAGAAGCTAGCGTACTTCGCACCCAAGAGAAGCCTCTGGATGCACAAGAGGGCGTTCTTGGTGACCTCGGCGTTCTCGTGGTTCATCAGTTTCATCACTCGTTCTTTCGCCTTGAGGTCTGTTAAGATCACTCTCCCCGCTGCATGGAACTGTATGAACTGTGATAGATCAAAGCATGCCACCGCCAACGATCTTGGATCATTTGACGTCTCAAGGATCGTGAGGAGGACCCTGAGTATCTGTATCCAACAAGTTTTAACGGGTGATTAGGAAGATCAGCCAGCTTTGTACACTTTGACTCCCGAGACTGGTTAAAAGAAGAAATACCTGGAAGTCATTTTCCTCAAAGCTTGTGACATTCTCACGCCAGAAATTGGCCTCTTTGTGCATTGGGTTCCAATCAAGATGGCCAAGAAGAACCTCTTGCTTATAACAAGATGGTCAAAAGAACTCAATTTCCAGATCTTGTCTTTTAGCCCTTCTTCTAGTTGGTTCAATGCATCCAGCAAGTCCTTACAAGTTCAGAATTTAACAGGTTTAACCATGACCATGTACTTAAAACACATCTAATGTTATCGGCATCACTTCTATAAACCAGATTTCTTGCTGTAGATTTAGCAGAAATTTAAGAAATTCACCTTCCCCATTAAAACAACTAATAAGCAGCAGTTCTCAGGCTATGATTTAAATGCCTTCTTACCTCGTCACTCCATGCTTGTGTTTTTAGACTGTGGATAATATGCGGTAATCAAAGATCAACCATCTGAGCACCAAATGTACCTTTAGGAAGTAAGTTACTAAATGTCAATATGACAACCCTCACAACCTGTAAGACAAAATACCGTCAGATAAACAAAACAAGCGCATCACACGGTCCACACCCACATTTATGCAAATTAAAGATCCAAAACCAATAAAAAAAAACCAAAAATCTTGGTATTACACGACATAGGTTGTGATTTATCAACTAAATGTCATTTGATCTTTAACCAGTTTGCAATAAGTTAATGGCCAAGCCAAACAAGAAAACATAGCTGACCTTTTCCTTAGTCGAGCTTTTAACTACTTCTGTGAGCCTTTGCATTGTCCTAGATGTTGCCAAGTACTCTATTGCGAGTTCATAATATGACGGAAGCCACACACAAAGACATGTTTCATACAGAAGCTGTCGGCCGAAAGCATACAAATCAAGTGAATTAGCTAGTGATAAATTATGACAAAAGAAAAGAGAGCAATTTTTCCTTCTAAGAGAACTATCTAATTGTTACTCATTTGTCCAGCCCAGACTTTAGAGTAAGGGGGCAATACAAAACAACAGATTTAGAAGTATGATAGATAAGCAGTATTGAATACCTTATTATCCAGGCAAGGATCTTGCAGCTTTTTCTTGAATGAACCAATTTCCCTTCCACAGCAACCTGAAAAAGAACATATCTTTTAGCTTGCCTACTTTTAAAGATAAGCAGACAAAATCAAACATAAATGTAACTGAAAGCAGTTTCCCCCAATTGAGTTTTGCATATGTTTCCCCCTTTGGCAGGAAGATTGTAGTTAATTTAATAAACCGACTCAAATCAGGATCTCAGAGAAAAACGAGCAAGGACCAAGGTAATAGAACAGACAAAGCAACGAAATCTTGTGCTGGAACCACTACAATTTATGTGCAGGACCAAAAAATCAGGTCAAGTGGAAATGTCCTAAACAGAACACACAGACAGATTGATTCTTGTTTGAGAGATAGCCATATCCTATCACTAGGAAAGGTCAGGTTTCATTTGAATACAAGAAAACTAGAAAGGAAATCTGACACGTTAATAGGTCAAGTAAGAGAACGAGCAAAATGCAAGAAATCCTAGACTTTTCCAAAGCAGAAACAGCAGATTTGATCCAATAAGCGACTTTATCCTTAGAAATAATACTTGACTAGACCAAACTACAGTCATAACACTATTCCATAGTAGGCGCTCACCTCAAGAAAGGCTCGTAAGTATCCTCATGTACCAAAGATTTATCATGGAATAAACGAGCTCGTGTTGGGTTTTCTGTCAAACAGTTGATACATTAATATTAATAGGTATCTAACTAAATGAAGAAAATTTAAAAGCACATATCTTTAGGTTTCATTTACCTAAGAGCATTTCATAAATCAAAGCCAAAACATATTCAACTGTTTCTTCCTTGAATATATCACGTAAGATGCTAACAAACAGATGAACATAAGCTGGACCATCCTGCAATAACACCACCACATATTATAACTTCATAACAACAAGGTAAACGCTTGCATGATCATTCTACAAAACTTCAACCACTAATCAGAAGAAAGCTTTGTAGAAGATTTACTTCATCCAGCAACTGTGCCCTTGCACTTTCGGGTTTCTTACCGTACCGCCTTAAACGCTGGAGACTTGTTGCTGAAATCAGCTTAGTTGTCATGTAAGTCTCCCATGGTATGTCTCTTTTCAATACCTACAGAGATTGAATCAGTCAAAATCCATAAATTTTTTGTGTATCCTAACAATTCTGCAGATTTACTTACTTAATGAATAAGTAAATGTATGCAAAATAAAATCACAAACCTGCTCTAAAGTTAGTTCTGCATGATCCATGGATATAGTTCAGAAGCTTAAACAACACTTGAGATTATTGAACATTACTGATCCAAAACCCTACAATTGTAAGACAGAACAAAGCATAACTTTCTGAATTGTGACTATTTTTTCAATCAAACAACCACGATCTACAAGCATCCATGAAATGTGAAGAAGAAAATTTTCAAAAACTCAGATCAAGTAGCAAACACAATTCAAATATCTTTCAAAATCGATTGAATCAGAATGATAGAATAAAGAAAGGATTTGATTTAAGAAAAGTGAAATTAAGTTTACTGGAAATTGGTGCCGTTGGATCTTTCTACGGAGGTTTTGTGTTTACCGGCGAATCGATTCCGTTGGTCGAAGATGGACCCGTCGGTTTTATTTTTTGCAGGAATTGTTGTATATTTGGGCCTTTGGGAAGCCGAAAAGGCCCATTAAAGATTGATTAATTAAAGATTGGTTAAGCCCATTAATCAATTTCTTTTGGAAGTTGAGATGTGTGATTTTAGTCATGGAGTGTTGAAATTAATAATCCATGGTTGATATATTTTGATGTATATTTGCAGAGGGTATATTAGATGTGTATGGACAGAAAGAGGGAATTTGTCTAATATTGGTGTTGTTGCTTGACTTTGAAACTCTTTTTGGGAGATTTTGGAACATTTTTCATTGAATTTTTCATGTTAAGCCATAAAAACTTGGAAATTCATCCATGGAAATTCCAAAAATCTTATTTTATTTTTGGGCGGACAACAATATGTCGGATACCAAATTTATTTCTATTTAAAGGTGGTCAGATTTAGTTTACGATAATTTTTATTTTTTTGCCAGCATTCATAAACTATAATTTATGGATATTAAACCAAAGGTAATTGTGCGTGCTAAAATCCACACTCGAAATTTGTTATTAGTTTTTATGGACAAAAAGGGCTAGATTTTCAATGATGCTTTGAGAGTTGAATTGCTAAAGAACGAAAGGATTTTATTATTGATGAAGATCAACAGATTACAATGATAAGTATGAGAGTACAAGTATTTGTGAGTACAGTAGAACCTCTATAAATTAATATTCGATAAATTAATAAACACAATAAATTAATAAATTTGGCCGGTCCCGAGTCGGGAGGTTTTGATTTATTAATAAACACGATAAATTAATAAATTCTTTATTAAGAATGATAGAATAAAGAAAGGATTTGATTTAAGAAAAGTGAAATTGAGTTTACTGGAAATTGGTGCCGTTGGATCTTTCTACGGAGGTTTTGTGTTTACCGGCGAATCGATTCCGTTGGTCGAAGATGGACCCGTCGGTTTTATTTTTTGCAGGAATTGTTGTATATTTGGGCCTTTGGGAAGCCGAAAAGGCCCATTAAAGATTGATTAATTAAAGATTGGTTAAGCCCATTAATCAATTTCTTTTGGAAGTTGAGATGTGTGATTTTAGTCATGGAGTGTTGAAATTAATAATCCATGGTTGATATATTTTGATGTATATTTGCAGAGGGTATATTAGATGTGTATGGACAGAAAGAGGGAATTTGTCTAATATTGGTGTTGTTGCTTGACTTTGAAACTCTTTTTGGGAGATTTTGGAACATTTTTCATTGAATTTTTCATGTTAAGCCATAAAAACTTGGAAATTCATCCATGGAAATTCCAAAAATCTTATTTTATTTTTGGGCGGACAACAATCTGTCGGATACCAAATTTTTATGTAAAAGCGGTCAGATTTAGTTTAAGACTATTCTTTTTTTTTTTGGCAGCAGTCATAAACTATAATCTATAAATATTATTAAACCAAAGGTAATTTAATCTATAAACGGTTTTATCGCCGTACCCGTAATCATTCAAAGCCTTAGAAATCGAACCAATAAACTTGAAACCATCAAAATCCAAACAAAATCGAATCGTAGTAAACCAAAAAAGAAAAAAAAAAACGAATCACCTAGTGGTAAATCTCTGTTGGGATTATTATATTCCTCACAAGTCACAACAGAATTTTAAATTTTTATTGGTTAACTTAACCATGGTTAACACATTAAACCCTAGGGTTAGATTTTGACCACCTTCGTATAAATATATATGTAAAACCCTACATCAATCGCAGCCCCCAATAAATTACATCTGCAATTCTGCACAATGAAACCAATTCTTTATTCTCTCGATTTGTTTATCATTTTCTCTGTTTCTTTTATACAATTGTGTTTTTTGTTTCACTTCTTTCTAATGATTTTTTATAGTTGTATACCCATCTGATTGCAAATGATGAGTTAATCACCATTGATAAAAGAAGCTCAAATTATTGAGCAGTGTTGGAAATCATAAACTTCCATGACTCTGATGCAATTTTTATCAAGAAAACCTCAAATTCTTGATCAGTATTTTTTTTTCTGTTCTTTCTCAGATTTTGTTAATAATCATTGAATTTTGGTTTTCAAATCTATTTTTATTTGTTAAATTATTCTCTACATTGTTTTTTGACATTCGATTTCAGTCAGATCTACCTAAATTATTCCTATTCAAAAGTATTTCTCATTAGTGTTTTTTAATCTATTTTTTTTATGCATCTTTAGGGCATACGGGACAAGTGGGAGGATGTGTGTTAGTGGTAATTTATTATTAAAATAATGTAAGAGGTTAAGTTTAGAAATGAAGAAAAAGACTAACAAAAATCGTTGTCAAGCTTAAAACTGCTGCTTTTATTCATCGCAACCACTCATAGGAAGACAAGTGAGATAACACCCGAGTGTTATCACACACCCGGATTCAGTCTCCAAACGCACTATTCTATTATTTTCGATTTTTTTATTACTCACACCCCTCTAAAAATTATCCCACTGTGTATGGTCTTAGGCCATACATAGAGGCGCAACTTTTGTTCGGGTTTTATAATTAAAAAAAAAAACAAAAATAATCAAATAGTGATGAAAGAGAAAAAAGATGTTTGTAAGATGTTTGTGAAAAAAAAAAAAAAAAATGTTTGTAGACTTACAAACGGGTGTAAGTGCTACATGTCTCACTCTCCTTTCTATTATCTCTCTATTATCTCTCTCCCTCTTCTCTTTTTTTTTTATTATCACATAAAAAATATTCTAACATATATACTCAAGTTTATTCACTGTGGATGCTCTTAGTGTCTTATATAACTTGAATTGAATTTGATCAAAATTGAACTTCTGGATAACCAAACTGAAAAAAAAGTAAATCAAAAACTGTAACAGTGACGAAGTAATGAACAAGAAAAGCTCCATTAATATACACCAAGAGAAAAAGATGAAGAAGCTGGAATCAATTAGTGGTTTTGGTGCCCAATAGCCATTAAAATGTTGTTATCATTACAATTCTCATAACCAAACAAAAAATAAACAACAATGGATTGTCTTCTGTTCTAAGAATCGAAGTTACGAAGCATCGTTATCATTGTCCCCATCGAAATATTCATCGTCTCTTTGGACCTGCTTATCTCGCGAACGCTCTGAAACAATCAAACCGTTTACAATCGAACATTAGTCACTGAGAAAACAAAGGGATTAGATTTCAAGGTGGTTATCGATACTTACGATCCACACGTACATCCGGGTTTTGTTCATCTTCATCAAAATCCGGTATGTAGAAATCCGGTGGAACCTATGAAATTCAAGTAAAAAACTGATCAGTGTTAAGATAACACCAAAAAAAGAAGATTGATTAAAGCATCAGTTGTCCTATGATGATCCGAGTTTACCTCCTGCATCTGTACGCTTGGAGCGTGTTGAATGTATCGCAAGTTCTCCAAAATCTGCACTTTGATCGAACTGATGTATGATTTGGTATTCAGATTCTCCTGTTTCAATTTCAAAACACAAAACATCAAGTATATAGATTTTGTTAAAGCAATGAGGAACTATAAGTGACATAAGAGCTCCTTACAATGTGACCACCTGGTATCTTCAAAGAAAAATCCGGCGCAAAATACTTGATGTAGTCATTTTCAGGAATCTCTGCAGAACAATTAACCCGTGAGCATGTGACGTTAACCGTACTATAACAAACATTAAGAAATTTACTAACCATTAGGAAGTTCTGTGTCCAAAAGAATGCCAGTCTCAACGGTCCAACACCGAGCTACATTCTCCTTTGTGTATCCTCCACCTCCTGTAACCTAAAAAACAAGCAATACTGACTTCGTCATAGAGGAACTTAAGATTACAAAAAGCCGTAGTGGATATAAATCGAGGGAGATAGATGATACCAGTAAGGGAAGATTGAACTTTTTCACAAATTTAACACATTCAGCATGTCCTGGGAAATGCATAAGGGAAAGTCGTTTCAGAATCTGAGTCACAGAAACTAGCAAAGAAGAGATTGAAAGAGAGAAAGAGATTTTTGATTACAAGAAGAAAAAGCACCATCAATAGAGAGATTAAAGCATCCTAGTCGATCCCTGGCTAGTGAATCTGCCCCACATTGAAGAACAATTGCACCCGGTTGATATATCTCAACAACCTTGGAAATTATCTAGAGATCAAAGGAAATGATCAAACACACAAAAACAGTGAAAGCATTGAGAATTTGATTGTTTCAGTTCAAGAACTTACTGTCCTGAACAGACGGTTGAAACTACTGTCATCAATTCCATCCTTCAGCGGCACATTAATGGCGTAAAATTTCCCTTCTCTTTCTCCTATTTCCTTTTAAAAGAAAAAAAACATCACAATGAAAATTCATCCAAACATATTGAAACCGTCCTCACAAATCAGGAAATGAATTCTGAATATTACTACCTTAACATCGCCTGTCCCTGGAAAGAACTTATCCCCAAACTTATGAAAGCTAACAGTCATTACTCTGCCATAACAAAATTCAAAGATATTGGCAATCAATTTCTATAGAAACAACTTTCGAGAAGTAGTGTTATGGACTTGTAACTGTACCTGTCAGTGAAGTAAAAAGCTTCTTCAACTCCATCACCGTGATGAACATCTATATCTATGTATAGCACACGGGGATGGTGTTTTAACAACTCAAGAATTCCTAGTACAAGATCGTTGATGTAACAAAACCCAGATGCATCACATTTTTTGGCATGGTGCAGCCCGCCCGCCCAATTTATAGCAATGTCACAGAGTTTGTTGTTTAATCTGCGTGCAGCATCTATAGACAAAATTTTCAGTCAGTCATTTCTCTAAAGTCACAAGCAAAGATGAATACCAACTGTGTGTATTTACCTATGGTCCCGCCAGCGTAAATTTGACAAAATTCAAACAGATCTTCAAACACAGGACAATCCTCTCCCAGATTATCTGCATCACAGTAACTTAATTTCAGCAGAACATGTAGATTGCAAAACCAATTAATGAAGATACACAACTTACATCTAGCCATTTCATTGGGAAACAAGTTCTGATTTTCTGGATTAATTCGTTGCAGGAACTCTACATAGTCGGGAGAATGGAACTGAGCCATCTCAATAGGATATGCCTTGTGTGGACGCTGAAACAATAGAGAACATATCAAAGATTTCAATCAAGATGTACAGTGAGATCATAAACAAAAGGAATAAAAGGATCAAGAACAAGAAACATGAAAGATGAGCAAGAGACTGACATAAACTTCCATCTTGCTATGGAGGCCATATGCAAGGATAAGATGATGAGTCATACAAAGCCTGTGAGGTTTCATCGGGTGATTCGGACCAAAATACACGCTCCCCACATCCCCTGCAACCCAAAAAAAAAAAACAATCAACCATAACATCAAAATTTCATATAAACTGCCACAAAAAGGCTCCCATCATCAACAAGAAAAAAATCTGAAACTCTCATCAGAGTTTGAATCATGCAGAACATCTTGAAGTACGAAAAGGGAGGTTATATAACTATCAAGTCTATAAAATTTTCTCAGAGAGGAACCTCGAAAGAACACAATTTGAAACATTTATACACAATGCTAAAGTTAACAAAAAGTTCTAGGGTCTCATATTTCAGCAAAGAAGTAACAAAGACTTGACCAAAACAATCAAAGAAGTCAACTTCACAAGAACTAGAGTCGTTTTCACCACAAGAAGGCTTCTAGCTTAAGCTTACACTAGATCCAAAGAATCGAAAAATCAAAAACTTCACCTAAAACCCTTCCTTCTTTTCATCAAAAACCCTACTCAAAAACTAAATCGACCTGGAGTATTCCCAAACTAATCGTAACCCTTTACTTAGTCTAGACGTTAGATTTGAAAGATTCGACCTTTCGATGCATCTATTGAGCAATAAAGACACCAAGTAGTGCAGTTCAAGTGGATAAAACTTGCTCAAGAGTTACAAGTGAAAACTTAGATGAATAAAGAATAAAGACCTCAATTCTTAAGAACTATTGGATTTTTTTCTTAAAGAAAGAAGAACAGAGAAAGAGATGAATATACCATCATAAAAGTAGGAGATTTTGTCCTTGGAGCGCATCTCTTAAAGAAGAAAAGACACGAAGAACGTACGAAATCAAACTTAAAGAACGACTATACAGAGAAATTTCAAGTCTGCTTAGCTTCAGTAGAGAGATGAGACGATTTCTTCATTCATGAAGTCGCAGAGATTTCACGACTTTCCGGCGGAGAAGAGAAGAGAGCAGCAACAAAGCGAAAAGAAGAGAGAAGAGAGGAACAAGGGGAGAGTCAAAAATGAAACGGTAGCGTTTTAGTGTTCTGATGACGTGGCAGATGACGTCATTCAAGGTTTATTGATAAAAGCGGGTTTGACTCATGGGTTTTAAAACCAGACCGGTATAGCTATTCATCATTTGAACCGAACTGAATCAATCCATAACCAAATCTAATTAAATCAGAGATTCTGTATAAATCAATCGGTTTAGTTTACTTTCTTCTTTCTTGTCATTCATAACAAGTAAACCGAATCCACTTGGACCGAGAGATGACCAAAACCAGTTTGAACTGTGATTTGTTTTCACTTGTTTTTTTTGCGTCTTACTCCGTCTCAGAAATTTTTTCAACAGTTCTATCAAGGAGTCACCATGAATACTACAATACGAGAAATCTTTCATGTGTCGAGATTATAACAAGAAAAAGTTGTCAGATTATATAAACTTGTTGAGTTATTTACTTGTTGATCTCCCATGTCAATATCAATACCAAAAACCAAAATAGACCAACGTCTAGGTTAACCACTGTCTACTTGATAGGTCGATATATCAACCACCGACCAAACAATCTAAAAGACAGACAAATCTCAACATTTTAAGCCCAAGTTCAACGCCAAAAGAAGCATATCTACTAACCAAGATAATATCCTCATATCCTTCCTCACTGAGTAATTGCCAAAAAACTTCAATCCTGGAATCTGTTTCTCAGACCAACAAAGAACTGAGATTACAAATTTAGGATCCTTGTTTTCACATCCTAACTTAGAACCCACAAGCCAGCTTTTCTCTCTCAATCTTGTTTGGAGGAATTAACAATCTTGAGAGAAGCGACGACCTCAGCAGAGGTTCCTCTTATGGGACTTACCTTTTAGTTTTGGGTTTCTAACCTGATGCAGTCTATGTTTCACATGAACACGTGAATCTTCTTCGACACGCCCACCTAACCGCTCTTTCGCAGATAATCGACGGCGCGGAGTTGATGTGTGATCAACGTTACCAAAATTCCTTTCATCAGTTAAGTATCGGAATTGGTCTTTGCTTGTTCCTCCATCCACTGCATAGTTCCCTAGCTTGTCTCTGTAATCATACGCTACTTCACGTTCGCGGAGCCTCTCCCTATCTTCCTTCTCATAAGACATTCTTGATTGCTTAGCATCACCGTAGTCGTAATCATAAGCCATATTCTCATATATAACCTCACTTGCGTCGTCTCTAAGACCATAATCATCTCTTGTACGCAGTATTGGATCATTTGAATGATAAACCTCTTGTCTACCATCTGGATATCTCATATTGGCATGAACTTGAACATGACCACCATTTCGTCGTTGCAAGCGCTCATCATCCAAGTAGACTTGATCTCGACCATCAAAAAGATATCTCCTGCCTCGAAGAGTTTCCTCATCTTGCTTGCCAGCTGATGATATACTGACGTCAGGATGCATCATCCCATACGAATCAATTTCATGATCCCTTAGGATTTTCTGGCTTTCATAGTGCAAATAGGCTCCCCTTTCATCATTCGAGGATAATCCTCTACGCTCTAGAGCTCTAGCACCTCCTTGGTCTACCACAGTCTCTGATTTGGTGACAGCAGGATACATCCTTTCATCAATTCCAGAGTCATAGTCCTTCAGTGGTTGTTTTTTGTAATGCTCATAAACATCCTTGCTTTCATTATCCAAATATGCTTCATTTCTATCACGGAAGGCTACTCTTCTAACCTCTAGTGCGTTGGCATCTCCATGGTTTACAATAATATCTGAAGAGTTGACATCACGATAAATCTTGTCATCAATGCCATAGTCATAATCTTCCTTCAGTTGGCTTTTGTAACGCGGATATGCATCCCCCCTTCTATAATCCATGTATGATTCCTTTCCATCATCGAAGGATACTCTTCTTAGCTCAAGAGCTCTGGCATCTTCCCGGTCTATAAGAATATCTGATTTATTGAGATTGGGATGCATCATGCCATAAGAGTTAGTTTCATGATCTTTTAGGCGTTGCTGGCTTTCACATTGAAAATATGCTTCCTTTCGATCATTTAGGGATACTCCTTTATACCTTAGACCTCTGGCATCTTCATGGTCTACTAGAATATCTGATCTGTTGACATCAGGAGGCATCATGACATACGAGTCAGTTTCATAATCGTTTAGGAGTTGCTGGCTTTCACGTTGCAAATATGCTTTCTTTCTATCATTTAAGGGCACTCCTATATACTTCCAACCTCTGGCATCTTCATGGGCTACCAGAATATCTGATTTGTTGACATCGGGATGCATCGTGACATAAGAGTCAGTTTCATGATCATTTAGGCGTCGCTGGCTTTCACATTGCAAGTATGCTTCCTTTTTATCATTCAAGGACACTCCTTTATACCTTAGACCTCTGGAATCTTCCCGGTCTACCAGAATATCTGATTTGTTGACATCGGGATACATCATGCCATAGGAGTTAGTTTCATGATCATTTAAGAGTTGCTGACTTTCACAAGGTAAATATGTTTCCCTCCTATCATTTAAGGACCCTCCTCTATACCTTAAACCTCTAACATCTTCCCGTTCCCGGTCTACCAGAATATCTAATCTGTTGACATCAGGATAAATCCTAGCATCAGAGCGAGAGTCATAATCTTTTTCCAGTTGCCGGCTTTTGTAATTCAGATAAACATCCTTCCTTTCATTATCCAAGTATGCTGCCTTTCCTTTGTTTAAGCATACTCGTTGAAGCTGCACTCCTCTTCCATCCTGATCTACCAAAATATCTGCCCTATCTACCTCAGAATGCATCCTACCATCATTGCCACAGTGATACTCGTTTCTCAGTTCCCGTCTTTTATCATCTGAAAAAACAGCATTTCTCTCATTATCCAAATATGCTTCCCTTTCTTTATTTAAGCAGCGATTTATGCGCTGTGAACCGTTATCATCTTGATCTACGACAGCATATGGTTCACTGAAAGCAAGATTCTTCATACTGTCAACACCATCACATTGATAATCCTTTCTCAGTGGTTGACATTTGTTATCCAAATAAACAACCTTCCTTTCTTCGTTACAGAAGTTCCTGTAGTGATCATCCTTATCATCTCGTTCATTCACCACTCTTGATCCCAACTCCACAAAAGGATAATCTTCCTTCACAGACTCATAATGGTCAGCCATCCTCTCTTTCCTGCAAAACTCAAGATGGGTATCGGCCGCATCAACATCAGCTATATTTGAAACACGGACATGGGATTTTGATAAAGATCCTCTTGTCTGCATAAGAAGATCACTCTCTCTAGCCACATTATTGACCTCATGCCTAACACTGGGAAACTCTCTCATTGCTATATCAGAGCCTATATGATAATGATTGCGAGATTCATCCACTATCTCTTTGCCACACTTGCTCACAATTGGTGAATCATGGTCTCCACGCTTATAAAAGGAATTCACTTGTTGATCATCAACACGTCTAGCCTGTAAAACAAGGGATGCACAAAGATTCCCATCATAATCAAGTCTTCTTCTTTCATCGGAATCATTCACACGACCGAAAGATCTAGAATCTGAACTAACAAGCCTAGAGGTTTCGTCTTGGAAATCAGCCACACTAGACCCTACTTGTGACAGAGGTGATGATTCATATCTAACAGTATCTCTGTCTCTACCATCTTCACTATGACGAGATGAATCACTAAACTCGCGAGAAATCGATTCCAATCGATTAGTTTCATCGTTCTTTAGCAGCACATTCTTCCCATGAGATGGAGAATACTCATCATCATGCGATGTGATGAATCTAGAGGGCTTAGATTCGTCACTCAATCTCAATGGATTATGCGATGTGATGAATCTCGATGATTCCACATACCGTTTGCCGGAATCTTCCTGCAGATGAAAATGTTTCACATAACGTTCATCGTCTCTCTCTTCTTCTTCTCGTCGGTCCTTATTAGAAAATCCAGTGCGTCTTTGAATCTCTACGTCGTACAGATCAGAATCTCTCCGTGTACCATCAATATCTTGTTCCCGGTCCTCGACTCCGTGAGAAACCACATCGATTTGATCGGAACGGTTTGAAACATCGCCGGGTTTAATCACGCTAGACTCGTTCCTGTCACGGTCACTCGTCGGAGAAGGTGAAGACGATCGTCGAGGCAGAGAATCGCGAATCCGCTCTCTCATTAACATAACCAGAGATTGCAATCGGAAAAGTTTGAGCAATCGCTAGAGAACCTGAACCCTTTAAAAGATAACCGTCGAAAGAGAGAGAAGAAGAAGAAGGGACAAAGAAAAGGATGGGCCTGGGCCCAATAGTCGTTGCTTATGTATGTAATAGTGCTTTTTGATCAACAACAACAATACAAACAAACTCTACTTGCATTGTATCTGATTCGTTTTAGATGATACTTTAATGATTTTAGTGGTTTCATAATCATAAGTCGAGATTATTAAATAAGTACCATCGTTTTAAGCGTTTTTGAGTTATGATATTCTTTATGTATTTTTAGTTTTATCATTGGTGTAGAATTTTATTTTCAATTGCATTACAATCGTTTAGAATTTTATTTCCAATTTAGCATTCCAATAGTTTAGTTTTATCACTGAATTTTAAATTTTAATTAATTTGACAACTAACTTTATTATTTATAATTTTGCTTAATTACAAAATATTAACATATAACATTTAGAAGATCATGTAGATAACATAAAACTTTGATTCCAAAATAGAAATATGAACGGTAAAACTTCGAATATGAAATAATACTCTTTGTTACTTTATTTTTTGGAGTAAATAATGAAATTCTTTTAAGATAAAAATAGTCTTAAGAACTTGTATGTAACTTTATATGTATCTTTTTTTTTTTATTGGGCAAGTAACTTTATATGTAACTTTTGTTTGGTTGGATTACTAAAAATCACTCTCATTGTAAATTACTGTGCAAAGCAACAAAGCAGAAAGAAACAGAAATGCAAGAAATTCCCAGCAAGATCCTCCTTCTTCTTCTCCTCTTCTTTCTAATTTTCTCACCTTCCACACAAAACCCACAAGAAGAAATCTACTACTGTGGTAAAACTCCAATCTCAAACCCATCTAATTTCATAACCTGCAGATCTGGAAAACTCTACTTCAAAACCTCAACTGGTCTCTTCCATGTCTCTAGAACAGAGGAAGTGAAATTAAGAGCTAGGGTTTCTATGGAAGTCGAAGGTCACATACCAGATTTATGCATCGCTTGTGAGAGACCAGATGGTAACTGTGGTGTTGCTCTAAGATGTCTTTGTCATCCTAAAGAATGCAGTTAAGTCTTGAGCTAATGCTGACTTTCATTAATGGAGATATTGTCTCTCTGTTTATTGATGTTTATGCTCTGTTTCTTTGTGGGTGATTTTGCAGAGAATAAAGTTATCAACTTTGGAACCAAGTCTCGAGCTTTATCTGGTAACAACATACAGAAGCTTCTTCCACTTTTGTTGTTGGCTTTGTTTCTTATCTGTTTTTGATTTGTAAAATTGTTTGATCCTTATGGCTAGTCTTTAAAACAAACATATGTAATTTAATTTTGGGATTTGTGTTTATGTTTACTTCTTGAATACAGATTTTAAATGATTTGTGTTTATGTTTACTTCTTGAATACAGATTTTTAATGGATTATGATTTATCTATTTTTGTTAGACGGTTATTCGATATATTTAAAACGGATACAAATTTGCTTCTCCAAGAGTTTAGACGGTTACTTCTCCAAGAGTTTGATTTGGTTATAAAGGATAAGAAAGGAATTGAGAATGGAGTCGAGGATCACTTGTCTAGACTATGGGTCGAGGAGGAGAACATACCGATAAATGATAGCCTCCCCGAAGAGAAATTCTATTGTATAGGAGTGTACAGGTGCAGAATCAAGGAGTGTACAGGTGCAGAATCAAGAAGTAGAGTAAGTCCAAAGCGAAAAGAGTTGGTTTTGATCTCTAAAGGACATAACTTTGTTCTTCACATTTTGCTTCACTAGTTTTAGGATCCAAGTAACAGAACAGGTCTTTCTAAGGGAGTGTGATTTCGTGCTAGGAAAAGATTAGGAGATAACGCTAAGATTTCGGTAAACATGGCCGATAAATCCAGTCCATTGCTTGCAAATCGGTAGGACCTGTTTGTGTAGAGAAAGGAGCAGTTGTATTGTACACACAGTTAAAAACACCAAAGAGGTTCGTCTTCTACTAAGAGAGTATAAACAAGGAAACTAATGAGATGTTTTTAATTTGTTACCAAGAATCAAGAATCAAGAATCAAGAAAGCAAGAGAAAATTTATGTAACTCGGGTCATATAGTGAGTAATATTGGAGCGGCTTCCTGTGGGCATATAGGCCGTGTTCTTTTTGTAATCGCTGCGTCAGCGATCGGCGACCGAAAATTATAACTACTTCCCCGTCAAGTCTGTGAGAGAGTAACATCATCATTCTCGTAAAAATAGTCGCAGCGACTATAATAACTGTCGCCGTTTTTTCTAGCGACGCCGACGACACCGGCATCCTCTGTAAAAGTAGTCGCAGCGACACTTCTACTATTTCTTTTTGCCGTTGTTGACGTTTAATTTTCAGTCGCCGAACGTAGTCGCAGCGACAACGTTCCGAACATGGCCATAGCCAGTAATATTGGTTGAGCGGCTTCTTTCTCTTACATTTTCCGGTACAAGCTGAACAGGGCTGACTACAAGGGTCATTCCTCCCCCGTTACATCCACTTAGTTTTAGCGCCTTCTCCTATAATAGAAATGCAAACACAGCTAGGGAGAACCACAATTCGCGTGACCTCTCCACATGAAGAAAGATATTTACACACCGCCATCTCGATATCAATCACAAGAAGCTAAGTGTCATATCCCGTAACGTTTAGACTGTGTTCCTTGGTCTTTCTCTCAGCAAGAGCAGCACACCAAGGATCCATGGTTTCTTTCTGCCATGGTGATATAAGATTGGAACCAATCCAACTTATGATCACTCAATGATCAAGAGATTCCAAGCTTAATCTTGCGGAAGGATGGAAACGATGTGGAGATAGTATGATTGACTCGCTCAATCAATGGGTTAATCGACTCACTCGATCAATGAAACAAGGATGTTGAACTTATCAACAAACTTAATCCGCAGATTCAAATAGGCCTAAGAGACTCACTCACTTAAGACTAATGAACAAACGACAAAGACTCAAACTTTGACAAGAAGAAAATGTTCTTATTACTTTAATATGATCAAGGTCCATGGTACAATTGTGTTATATGAGCTTTATAGGCTCGTCTACAGGACCTACAAACGGTCATTAGCAAATATAGAAGCTAAATTATTCTAAAATAATGACAAAAGTTAAAGCAAATGTCGCCAACAAAGGAAATGAGCCGTTGGAGCTTGAATGCTAGGTGTGAATGCGCCAGAATTGGAAAGTGCTTGTATCTTGATATCTTCTTCACATATCCACGTTCTAAGAGCCTCTGGTTCATGGAGAGTCTCCCAAAAGTCATGGTCTTTCTTGGTTAATGTATTTAGCTGTTGGAGTGCATGGAAGGCAATTGAGTCTAGATATGGAAAGTCTTGGTGTATGAATGGCCAAGATGGAATCCACTTAATCCAATGGCTGAGAATGAAGCTTGAGGTGATATTAGAAGCTCCTAGTTGTATTAGAAACTCTCCTGGACGCCAAAGTTTGGTTTGCAAGTGACTAAACCCGTCAGCTTCCAAATAAGGCAAGCCGAGAATATTCTGGTTTAGAAAATTAATATCTTCTAAACAAAAATTGGTTTTGACTTGATTCCAATTCGACGAACTCCTCTGATGAGTCAAGAATGTAGGAACATTTACTACATAGCTTAAATCCTTCTGGTCTGGTTGGAAAGCTCCAATGAACCCGTATATGTCCAAATCGGGTAAGCTGGGAATCATCCGATTTGTAAATTGAATAACTCCTTCGTAGGAACTCCTTTTGGGCTGATTCTTCTTCGAGGGGTTGTGTAGATGATCTGAGAATATTTTCCAAGTGGTTTCCTGCCTTGAATCTTTGTTGTTGAGCTGATATGGTTCACACAATGAACGTATGTCCTTCTCGGGTGTGATTCGTATAGTGCATCCTATTTGAATGAGCTTTGGTTCAGTTTCTGGTGTGATGAACGCATCACATGGTGCAGCCTTAACTATTGCAGTCCATCCTCCCACGTCAGTTCCACTAAGTTCCAATGCTTTGTCTTCGGCACCTTCTCCCTCAATCCTCATGAAGGCAACTCTCTTGAGGGTACCACTTTCAAAGTCTCTTGGAACATAAATATGTTTGATCTTTCCGCATGAAGAGAAATGTTTTCTCAATGCATGAAGCGAAGTGTCATATCCCTCAATGGACATCGGGCCATTGATAAGGGTTTTTTGAATGTATGCATCACTATCCTTCAACTCCAGCGATTTCTTGGTTGTGGCGGAAAGTGTCGGACAACGTTAATGAATGATTTTTGATTGGTTGTGGCGGAAAGTAACGAATGATTTCTGAACCCTTCAGAAGAAGGATGAATGATTCTGAACCCTTCAGATTATAAGGACGAATGATTTCTGAACCCCCTAGAAGAAGGAGAAACGATTCTGGAAGCCTCTACTGATGGAGCATCTCTATGCTGAGGGGTTTAGTGTATACATGCTAGATAGTTATATAAGAGTAAGGTAAAGTGTAAGGTAACATGAGCATCAAATCTAGCAGCAGGGAGATTCCGATGACCTCGGCGATAGACTCTTAAGAGCTTAGATTGAAAGATCACTGCGAATGGAGGGACCAAATATTGATTACAGAGGAGCTGAGTTTCAAAGTCTTTTGAAGCTAAGAATAATGTGACATAGGATTTATCTCTCCAGAGATCGCCCATGAAGATATCTCTTGCTACAAGAGTACAACTAATGCATAAAGACAAAAATGATCTTTGAAAAAGGTAAAAGTATTATTCAAACACATCTTAAACGATTACATTTTCTTTTTTTGACACTTTGACCAGTATATATGTATGGTCTTATAACATATAATTCTTTATACATTGGTTTTATTTGGAAATAATATTGTTTATGAAAAGCAAGCCTCTATGTTTGAATGGTCTTTTTATTGAACTTCCACGAAACAACACATAAACTAAAGAACACTAGCTAGTGGTTTAGTAAATAGTGATATGATTGTCGTCTCTACATGAGTTCATTTTATCAATCTCTCTTTCCTCGAACCTCCGTTTCTTCATTGTACGTATAATTCTTCCCATGTAAATTCCTAATCATGTATCAAATATATAATTGAAAAGTAAAATAAAACAAAATTTCACATTTTATTTACGAAATTCAAGACATAAAGTGTGACAAGCAAGGGTGTTAATTCGAATCAAGAACCCGCATGTTAAGTATAAATGTCATGACATGGAACATGTTCGAACTAAAGTTTTAAAGGTTTAAAAACAGATTAGGCCTTTAGGGTTAGTCTATCATGAGGGACAATTTTAAACCGCTAAACGCACACTATTGTCTATTGGCAGGTAAACCCGCAATCATGATATTTTACCACGTTGCGAAGAAGATTAGATGGAGCGGATTAGTTCGTTCTAACGATAATAAGTACCACTCTATCATAAAAAATTAGTGAAAAAATAAAATTCTACCTTGAATTAGTTTTTGGAGGAGTAGGACCACCACATTTGATCTTACAATCTTCAAAGCAAATTCCATCGTACTCGCTGCAAGTGCGAGAACAATACCGAAAGCAACCTATCCAAGTCTTTCTATGTTTATGTCTTGCTTCTACTCCTATCGCAGCAATCATCACCAACAATATTACCATTACTACATTCCATTTTGTCATTGTTTTTTTCTTTTGAAAACAATTTTTGTTTTCGTTTATCTTACGGTAGCTCTTATCTGCGTCACGTTCTATTTAGTACATTTCTATAGAAAGTTAGTTTGCTAGTCAATTTGAATTGGTTTACTAACAAATTTGGATTTGAATAAGTCTTAATTGATTCCATGTTTATAGGTATAACAAATATAGAATCTGAATTCAACGCGAGAAAGTCAACCTTAAATCATTAAAAAAAGTTAAGGTTTTAATTTTCGTCGTTCGTATAATTAAATGGTAATTGATTTAGTATTATTTTGTATAATTCGAGTCTGCTATCTATGTTTTAATTTTGTTTTTTTTTCGAATAATTTGGTTTTGTTTTCACGACACGTACGGACATTTTGGCTTTGTTACACATTGATGAAGTGTACGTTAATTTTGTTTATACGAATGTCTTTTTTGTTTTGTTTTTTTATGGCCAAAAACTTTTTCTATCCAGGTTTTTTTTTTGGTGATCTTTTCTATCCAGTTTTGACAACAACATCAAAACAGAGTAGCACAACACCAAAATATATAAACGTGATTATTGGAATTCAACCCAAACTATTTTTTTTAACTATACTAAATTGCATCTACGCGGTCACTTTTTTAACAGATCTAATAATTTTATCGATAAAACGGATCAAAATTGATTTAGAGTTGAGGATAAAACATCATATGGTATTTAATATATATGTCTTTGGAGTCACATAACCTTGCCCCTATTTTTTTTCTCTCGAACTAATCTCAATAATGCTTCACATTCCGAAAAACCAAAGAGAATTTCTTTGTTATTTCGGCTTTTAAAATTTATCTAACATTTTAAGTTTTGGATGGTTATTTATAGTTTACTAGTGTTCTAAAAAGCGGTCTAAGCGGTCGTCTAGGCCCCGACTAGGCGCTAGGCTGTCATGTGACGCCTAGATAACCGCTTTTACCGCCTAAAATTACATAGATCTTGTTAATGAATTTTTTCAATTTCAATTAAGTTTTATTTATATATGTAGTAAGAAATATTCATATATCGTTTAATATAAATATAAATGAATGTTATGTCTAGTTTTTGTTTATAATTTCATAATTTTTAGTTTTATATAGATATTTTATATAACTTTTATATATAATATTTTATGTTATAAACGTCAAAACCGCCTAAAAATTGCCTAGGCCCCGATTAGGCATTCGAGGCGTTAGGCACCGATCACCGCCCGCTTAGCGCCTAGCGTTTTCTTGAACATTTGAGACTAACACTTTAGAATTATTAAGTTTTTAGAATTTAATATTAGGTTAATTTATTTATTTTGTAAATTGAAAACTAAAACAAATTTTCTTATTTTCTAAACTCATTGTTTCAACTAACTTCCATTTTTACTTGAATCTTATGATTAACAACTTCTTTTGGTAGAAATCCATCGAAATTTTGGCTTTCATACATACACTTTTGGTTTTCATATAGAACACAACGATCAATAGTTATTTCAGCTTTTAGAATCTATCATACATAGAGATATAACTTAGACTACTAATTTAAAATTAAGAGATTTTCCTAATTTAGCATCATATGTTATAAATCATATGGATGGAATCCATAACCGGTCCAAGGTCCATTAGGTTTTATCTCCTTCTTGTGTTCTCGTGTAAACTCATATATATACTCTCTTATGTGTTAATAAGATTACACAGTTTACAACACGTTATCAGCACGAGTTTGCTCTAGAGAAATAAAACCACCTTCAAAAAGCCCTAACCCTAAAAATCGCTAAAACCCTAAAAACCGCACATCATCAGATCCGATCGCGGTACTGTTCATCGCGGTAATGTTCATCGATGACACTGTTCATCGTCGATGCTGTTCATCACGATACTGTTCATCGCGATATTGTTCATCGTGGTACTGTTTGCGGTTCGTTGCAGCAGCGTGAGTTACCGAGGTCTTTAGCTCCCGGTTCCAATCAATTCAAAATTCAATCAGTGGTTAAAGGTATACCTAACTCTGAAAACCCAGAATCGAATCTGATTTATGTTTAAACTAAAACCCTAAAATCTGAAACCCTAATTTACGTGTGCATGGATTGTTTTGTTGATTAATGGAATGATCTTTTGAGGTTTTAAATCTGTTAGAGTTAGGTTGATAGAGATTTTATAATCTGCTTTGTTTCATGAATCTAAACCCTCAATCATAAAATAGAATCTGTTTTGATTAAATCCTATGCGCATATCTTAAACCCTAAAATCTTAAATCGCGATTCTCAATATATAAAACCTTAAATTATGTTGCTTGTTTTTTTTATTGAATTGAATCCCTAATGATAGAAATCTAAATCGCGATCTTATTCCCTAAAAACCTATACCGGTTTGCTTGATTGTTCTCTCATGCCATAAAACCTCCATAAATATAAACCCTAATCGCGATTTTAATCGCGAAAACCAAACCGCCATTTCCGTTTCTAATTCTAAACCGAAACCTTAATCGAAACCTTAACCAGATCATAACCGGTTTAATCCTAATCGCGATTTTAAAATGCGAAACCCTAACTGCAAGTTGCGGTTTGATTATAGACCTAAAACCGGACTTATGTTCGGTATAATCCAAATGAAAACCGAAACCCTAAATCCTCGATTAAATCCGGTTCTCGTAAACCCTAAGTCTCGGTTCCCGATTAAGTTTCCTAAAATGGCAAAATTTTCCCAAAATAGAAAGCTTCCCAAAATAAACATAAATAGAAAGTTTCTATAAATAGAAAATCTCTAAAAATAGAAAGTTTCTATAAATAGAAAATTTCCTAAAATAGAAAGTTTCATAAAATAGCGAGTTTCCCAAAATAAAAGGTTCCCTAAAATAGCAAGTTTCCCAAAATGGAAAGTTACCAAAATAGGAAACCCCATTCATAAAGAAATATTCCAAAACCCTAAAGTACATGTTTGTTTAGGATTTCTTTCTAGATGAGAAATAGAAAGTTTCCATAAATGGAAAGTTCCATATAAGGAAAGTTTCCATAAATAGAAAATTCCATACATAAAACCGAAACCCTAGCAAAAACCCAAGTACTATAAATCGCGGATGCTAAAATCCTAAAACTTAACCGCAAAATCCTAATATCCTAATCTAGTATGATCCGATTGTTTGGTTATTTTTTTGTTGCATACTAGATCAATCTTCTAGGGTTGATTTCATCCATATATATATATATATATATATATATAACATGATTGTTTAGAAAACACTTGTTGAAGACAAGCATGGCTCGGTCTTAAATACCGCATGACTTGGTCTAACCGATTACATGAGTTCTCATTTAACTCTATATATTATAGATGTTAGAAATCAACTATTATGAATACACGGCACTCAATGCCTTTGGTGACAATTATTTACGATGGGCTTTGGACACTGAGATTGTCCTAAAGGAAAAAGAGCTTGGTGAATCTATTGTGGAAGGAAACAATGTCACCAGAAGAGAAAGATATAAGGCGATTACTAACATACGCCATCACCTCAATGAGAGTATCAAAATCAGTACATCACTATTAAAAATCCTCTGGACCTCAGGACAGAGTTGAAAAAAAAAATCAATATAACCACCAAAGAACGGTGCTATTACTCAAAAGCCCGATTCGATCGAAAGAATCTCAGATTCCAGGAATTCAAATCCATAAATGAGTATAACTCAGCACTATTTAAAATAGTATCAATACTGAGATTTCGTGGTGAGGAAGTTACTGAGAATGACTTGCTAGAAAAAGCATTCTCGACCTTTCACACAAACAATATATTGCCTCAGCAACAATATCGTGAAAAATGTTTTTACCACATATGCAAGTCTAAACTCTTGTTTTGCTACTTGCTGAGTAAAACAATGAGTTATAAATAGTGAAATGAGACCTCCTGGTCCTACCTCATTATCAGAAGCCCATTGGGCTGAAGAGCCTGAAGAGCCTAAAGAGCCTAAAGAGACTAAAGAGTCTAACCACATCCAAAGAGATAAGTATCATGGCCACAGTAATGGTAAATGGAATGAACGTGGTAGAAGTGGCAATTATAATTTATATGATCAAGGAAACCATTCATATGGTTAAAGCCGCCGACCCGACTTTGGTCGTAATCGAGGTAGAGGCCGCGGTATACCCAAACCACAACACTCAAATAAACTTGTTTGCCACTGATGAGGAATGGGGAAACCATTGGACTAAGACGTGCAAGACACCTAAGCATCTCGTTGATCTCTATCAAGAGAGATTGAAAAGAATCTAGAAGCTCATTTAGTTCATCAATCAATAAACAAAATATCTAAAGACATGGTTCATTAGCCAAATTGCGGGTATAGCTAAATTTAGTGAAGGCTAAGGGCAGGCCCATATTCCCTAGGGCACGCATCCTCAGATGCTTCATATTCACCCAGCTCAAAGGGGCTTGTTGAGTTTCAAATAAATGTGTTTGAATGGTTTCCACATTGAAACTAAGGGTGAAGGGAACAAAGGATTCCCATATATTACTAAGAGCACCCAAGACCATGAGAAGGTCTTAGAGACTATACCCGCGTCATTGACCTTTACTATGCCAAGGTCAATATGATAAAGGCTAATACAGTAAACAAAAGGGTTTACTGAGAAATTCACTAATGGCATGACCGGCTTGGCCAGCCTGGTTCTAACATGATGCGTAAAGCTGATATTAAAATCAAAAGGGCACACCCCTTAAGGACCTCACGTGTGTAGCATGTACACAAGGGAAACTCATACTAAGGCCATCACCAGTCAAAGCAACTAGAAACTTGGTGTTTGCTAGATTGCTGGCCCAGACCATAAGTCTGTGAGCCCACATACTTAAGACTATATGTCTAGATAATGATGGTAAATTATGTCTCAAGCGTTTTATGGCTACAGTATGTCCATGAGGGGGAGAGTAGTATACCCTGTGGCACATGTCCATACTTGAACTCACAGTAGCTGCTTGGGGACACGCAATATTACATGCAACAAGAGCTTTTACGCATCAGGCCATTCTAGTGAGCATAGATATTCACCATCCCAACTACTCACCGGTCAAGAGCCAGATATATCCCATCTAAAGACATTTGGGTGTGTCACCTATTTACCCATAGCACCACCACAGAGAGCAAATGATGGGACCTCAAAAGGGGATGGGAATATACGTTAAAAATGATTCTCCCACCATCATTAAGTATCTCGAACCAAAGGCCAGATACAAGGATTGTCATCTCAATGAATCCGTTTTCCCAACACTGGGTGGAGAGACTAACAAGCTGGTCAAAGAACTTACATGGAATCAAACATCCTTCACATGGCAAGATCCTCGGACTCCATCAGAGATCCAAAAGACTATATATCTACAAAAGCTAGCTAAAACAGTTGCCAAGATTCCTATAATGACCCAAAGAGAGTAACAAAATCGTACATACCAGCTTGTAATGCACCAGTACGTATTGATGTTCACAAGGAACACAATCAAGTTGCTACAGAGGCTACAATACGTAAGAAACATGGTAGACCTAAAAGGTTCCAAAGACAAGAACCCTCGGAAATCAAAGAAAGGTGCAAGGGAAACCGAGAAGGTTCAAGAAACCATAGACATGGCCGGCTAATAGACATAACCCTAAGGTACCAATCAATGAGGTTTGGGATGCCAAACTTCAAGGTCCTGAAAGTGTAAAGAGATCTCTATAAACTATATCATGTCTAGAATACAATAGAACCGAAAAGATGTCGACATCAATGATAAAATATTTGCGTACAAGGTAGCAATTGAAATGAATGAGGATCAGGAGACCACGTCTATACTAGAGTGCACTCAAAGACTTGATTGATTAAAATGGTACAAGACCATAAAACGTGTAGCTAAGAATCATTAAGAAGAGAAATGTGTTTGGTCCAATACGAAGGACACCATTCAATGTAAAGCCAGTGGGACAAATGAGTCTTTGTGATTGTGTGAAATAAACATAGTGAAAGCGTGATATATCAGACACGGCTTGTCTCACAAGGATTAACACAAAGACCAGAAATAGAGGAGATATATTTTTGCTAAGTCTGGCTATATAAAAGAGAAAGACTTGATTTGCGGCTAATGGATGTAATGCCTGCATATTTATATAAGTCTATTGGATAATATATGAGATTACCAGAGGGTATTGAGCTCAAAGATAAGAAAGATTCTCGAGAACAGCACTGCATAAGGCTGGACAAATCCTTTCATGGACTTAGACTAAGTGGGCGTATGGAAGGTTATAAATGATCCCATCAGTCCATGTATTTTCATAAAGAGGTTTGCAAACAAAGGATTTGTAATCATAGCAGTGTATATGAATGATTTAAACCTCTGGGTAATCGACCAAACAGTTGAGTATATCTAAAGAAAGAATCTGAAATGAAAGACCTAGGCAATAATTAAGTTCTGTTTGGGATTACAACCTGAGTATGTGAATAATGGAATCCTTGTGCATCAAATGACATACACTGAAAGAGTACTCAAGGAGATTTAATAAGGACCAGGCCCAATGGTGGTGAGAAGCCTCAGATTGGATAGTGATCCATTCAGTCCGGAAACGCCATACCTCAGTGCCGTAGGAGATCTAATGAATTTGGCTAGACACACTAGACCAAACATTTGTTTTGCCGTGAGTCTCCTGTCTAAATTTAGTTCATGATCAACCCAAGGCACTGGAAAGGTTTAAAGGAAGGTTTGGTTAAATTTTAAAGTTTATTCTTCCTGCGTTGTTTACTTGGGTTTATTCTATACTGATCTAACCAAAGAAGGTCCAGTTTGCTTTGGTTTCGTTTGATTTGTTGATGCGGGTTATTCATAAGATCAGATTATGGCATGGTCAATGAATAGGAACTACGTGTGGCTTGATCCCTTCCACGGGTACGTAGGCAGCCTTCCTTAAGGCGCGGCTACTACTACATCAAAGACCATCATATTTGAAGACAACGCAGCTTGTATTGCTCAACTCAAGGATGGCTACATTAAGAGAGACCGGACGAAGCACATTTTGTCAAAGTTCTTCTTCACACACGAGTTACAGAAAGCCGGTGAAGTACAAGTTCAACAGGTCCGGTCCAGTAACAACTCAGCCGATCTATTCACCAAGTGTTTGCCAACATCAACACTTAAGAAACTCATACATCAGATTGGAATGCGAAGACTTAAGGAGCTTCAGTGATGTACAAATCAGGGGGAGTAATGTGTGCTGTACTCTTTTTCTTTCACCACGGTTTTGTCCCACTGGGTTTTCTTGGTAAGGTTTTAATGAGGCAGCATTCCCAAGCACATTACGAAGATCTCTGAACATCTACACGGTTATGTCATCCAAGGGAGAGTGTTATAAATCATATGGATGGACTCCATAACCGGCCCAAAGCCCATTAGGTTTTATCTCCTTCTTGTGTTCCCGTGTAAACTCATATATATACTCTTTTATGTGTTAATAAGATTACACAGTTTACAACATTATATTAATTTTATTCCTGTTGTTAATTAGAAAAACTAAGATAACTATTTCCTAAACTCATTACTTTAGGTAATTTCTATTATTTTTTGCTTATTTTGACGTTGATATTCTTTTTAATTTTTGACATGCACGATTACAGTTTAGATATCAATCGTACAGAATTTATTTTGAATGCTCATGTGGAATGATAATATTTGTTGTTTAAAATTTTATATGGACAATTACAGAGGCTATGTTTGATATATCGGATACGCATATTTCAACCACTACATTAGTACTAAAATCCTTTTTGTTCATAAGAAACCATGCCATAATGTTTTCATCTCGTTAACACTTTCATATAAAGAACACTATAAGACAAACTTTCCTAATCTACCCATAAATTGATTTTTTCGGTTATGCTGATGTGGAATAATAATATTAAAAAAAAATTTATCTCTAAAAAATACTTTAGTCATTGATGATTATATATAGTTGGGATCAGTACCTAAGAATTAAAAAATTTCTTTAATCTAATATTAGGCTAATTTTGTTTTGTTTAAAGGAATTATGACATAATCTCCTTATCTTCTAAACTCTTTTCAATTACTATTATTACCTTAAAATTTTAACTAGATGCTAACGTGGACTTAGATTATTGGTTGTTTAAAAGCTAAGGTATGCAGTTTCAAAAGCTTAAAATTTTGAATTTTATATAGTATAGATGAACATTAGTATTAATATTATTTTATCTTCCAATTAAATAGTTTTAAATTTAAGTCAATGTACACTTATGTTGAGAATGTACAAAACACACTAAAAGTTTTTTACAAATTACCTATCATAACCCTATTTTTGTGTTGATGATCAAATCAACAGTCAAAGAGTTAATTTTTATTGTAAGGCAAATTAAGGAGTAATATTTTTTGCTCTGAAAATTTAAAACATCACATGTTTTAGAATTTAAAATTTAGAAAAACCCATCACATGTTTGATAAACTGAAGGTTGTGTGAACCATATGTTTTTAAGCAAATCCCAAATATTTTGTCTTAACATTTTACTGCGTATGCAATTAAACCACTCGCTTCAACCAATTATTCCATTTACCTTTTGATTGATTAATAGAATATACCGATTCAGTATCCAAAAGTCAGATACTATGTTACGAATCAAATACAAATCATAAATCCAAAATGATAGATCACTGTCCGACTTTCTTAAAACATTATTCACTTTGTTATTTAACACGTACCAAATATTTTCACCAAAGCGAACAAATTAAATTAATATTACATAACTTCATAAATCATATCATAGTATATATATTCTTCATAGAAAAGATTTACTCTATATGCGTCCATTATTGCGCATGCACTCACACATTGACTATCATGTCAAAGTAAAAGAAGGTGAGCTAAACCGTGTTATTCGTGGACATATAAATTCCACATAAGAGAAAGTAAATTGTGGACCTACTACTGCAAATATTTCATTAGTATTATATTTTATCAAAACGTATATATTTTCGTAATAAATTTTATCATTTAATTTATATATTGTTTTGATAAAATTTCTGGAATAATTTAAAAGTTTTGACGTGGGGTAACTATGTTATAATTGATAAACAGAAAAAAAAATCTTAGTTTATATAATATATATATTCATAATTGAATATTCAATATTTTTTTAAGAGAAAAATTACCATCCCCTGCTCTTTAAAGAAACACCAATGACCAATGTTACTTATATAAAAACTAATATTTATAGAAAAATCTATGGACATATATAAAACCAACAATACAAAACCATGGTAATTCTAATAAGAAGAATATCGCTTTCACGTAAACCAACAATATCATATATTTCAATAAAGACATTATTTTTAAACATTATATAGTTTTTTACTTCCAAACTATAGCTTTCAGAAAAAATTACTTCCAAACTATAGCTTTCAGAAAAAACAAAGTATAGAAATTACATGGAAAGTGGTAGGTGAAGGATTTTACCGAATTACATACGTCAAGACTAATTTTCCCAAAAAAAACAAAACTTATTCTTGTGTGTGTATATAAGACCATCTCTCTTCTTCCTTATCTCTCAGCTTTGAGCTTCTCTCTCAACGACAGAACTCAAGCTTTCAACACTATAAATTTTTTTATTCTTAAATCTTGTTTTGTCTTACCATCATTACCAAATCATGCAAGCCGCTACGTCGTGTGATCTCAAGTTCCGATCAACAAATCCGACGGCTAGGAACAAATGTTTCTCTCACGCGATTCCAAAGCGCGTGGCTGTTACGTGTGGTTATAGGTCGGAGTCATTTAGCTTCCCTAACGGTGTCTCCGTGAGTCGATCTGATTGGCAAAGCTCATGTGCAATTTTATCTAGCAAAGTTGCTTCTGTTGAAAACCCCGGTGGTTTAGCAGACAAGATCGCCGCCGTTAATGGTCACACGAACGGCTCTGTTAATCTTGGTCTCGTCGCCGTTGAGTCTACTAACAGAAAATTAGCTCCGGTTCAGCCGTTGACTATTACTGATTTATCTCCGGCACCGTTGCATGGTTCTAGTCTACGTGTAGCTTACCAAGGTGTTCCCGGAGCTTACTCGGAGGCAGCCGCCGGAAAAGCTTATCCCAATTGCGATGCTATTCCTTGTGACCAATTCGACGTTGCTTTTCAGGCTGTGGAGCTTTGGATCGCTGATAGAGCTGTGCTTCCGGTGGAGAACTCACTCGGTGGTTCCATTCATCGGAACTATGATCTCCTCCTCCGTCACCGTCTTCATATTGTTGGAGAAGTTCAGATTCCGGTTCACCATTGCCTCCTTGCACTCCCGGGAGTCCGAACGGATTGTGTTTCGCGGGTGATCTCTCACCCGCAAGCGCTAGCCCAAACAGAACACTCCCTCGATGTACTCACTCCACATGCCGCGCGTGAGGCTTTCCACGACACAGCGGCTGCTGCGGAATACATTGCAGCTAACGACCTACATGACACGGCGGCTGTAGCCAGCGCACGCGCCGCTGAGCTCTACAACCTCCAGATATTAGCTGATGGAATTCAAGACGACCCGGGGAACGTCACGCGCTTCCTAATGTTAGCGCGTGAGCCAATAATCCCACGAACGGACCGGCCATTCAAGACTAGCATAGTCTTTGCTGCGCAGGAGCACAAAGGAACCAGTGTTCTCTTCAAAGTCCTCTCGGCTTTCGCTTTCAGAGACATTAGCCTGACCAAGATCGAGTCCCGGCCTCATCACAACCGCCCACTCAGGGTCGTTGGTGACGGGAGCTTCGGGACATCGAAGAACTTCGAGTACATGTTTTACGTGGATTTTGAAGCGTCGATGGCGGAGCCGCGTGCACAGAACGCGCTTGCGGAGGTTCAAGAGTACACGTCGTTCCTAAGGGTGTTGGGAAGTTACCCCATGGATATGACACCATGGTCCATGACATCCACAGAAGACGCATGACCCCATCGTGAAAATTGTAGTACGTATACATTAAAATTAAACCGCAATTGTAGAGCTCATTATTCACGTAGTGATTAAGAAAACAATTTCTTTTATTTGTCTGTTACTACCTACCAGATATATCATATATCTTACTTATGAACATTGTGATTGATTCGCAGAATCATTGCGAGCTCCTTGATTTTGTTTGTAAAGTCACTCGTTTTAACCAAGAAAATCAAAGAAGGTTGGCATTACCAAAAACGAAGATCCTACAAGAAAACATGTGATATTCCAACAGATGCTTCCAATAATCGTATTTTGTTGAAAATTTCTAACCGATATTCTACAAGAAAACATGTGATACTAAGGCTGTGAAAAAATTTGTGGAGAGCGATTTCAAAGAAGTGGCTCCTAATTGGTCAATACTCTCAAGCGATAGCAAGTTACGTTGGTTCAAAGCATTTGCGGTATGTATATTTGTTTTGTCAAAGTCTTTATAATTAGTGTTGCTATTTAGACATTGTTATCTATTTGATTTTCATTCTTTTTATTTGATCTTGTAGCAAAAGTATAATTGGCGTTATGAGATAACAACACTTGTTCAACATGAGTTTGAGACTTTGTGTGCATCTCGTTTGCTGGGATATGTCCATGAATGGAAAAAGGCATGGAAGCAAGACAAGGGGAAGCCCCAATGGATGTTGAACTCTGTTTGGATTGGTCTTATTGCTTTCTGGGAAAACGAGAAAAGCATCAAGAGAAGCAAAACCAACTCCAAAAATAAGAAGAGCGATCGTGGTGGCTTAGGGATAGCTAAGCACACATGTGGGTCAATGCCATATGTTCGGAGAAGAGAAGAGATGGTAATTTGTTTTATTTTTTGCATTCGATATAGTTTCTATCAAATTCAGTCCAAGTTTTCTATAATGACATATTTGTGTGCTTCAAAACTGTTTAGCGTGATAAGGTGACAGGAGAGCTCCCAGATATGGTGACTTTTATGGAAGCAACCCATATGGGTATTTGTCTGATGGTGTATTTGTATGCAAAAAAGCTGAGTTGATCGCCAAAAAATGTCGAAACATGGAGCACCAAATTCTCAGTCAAAGAGACAATGACGATGGTGACACTTTGGACACTAACCATCTTACACAAGAAGAAATTGATGCCATTTACCAAGGGGTAAAATGCTGAAACTTCTACTATTTTTTTAATTATACTTCATGTGTTTTTTTTTAACCATACTTTATGTTTTTAATACTTTTTTCTTATGTGAATTGTAACATGCAATTTTGACATTCCATGAAGTTCAAGTGAAGAAAGGCAAGAAATTTGGCTATGGTTCAATTCCGGTAGCTGATCCAACTGTTGATTGTTGGTGTCCTATCCCGCACCAATAGTCCGGGACCAACCAAAGATTGCCACGTAATCAAGATAACGGCCCACGAAGGATAAAGCCCATTAGACCCGTGAGTCGGAGGAACAGTCGAAGTGGTTATCACCACGAGGAGAGTCCGAAGTGACTGCACCTCGACAAGAGTCCGGAGTCGAAGTCACAGTTAAGTCGGTCTAAGGATATTTGGGCCGATTGACGAAGCCCATGAAGATCGGAATCAATTCAAATTCAAGCGTTAATCATTAAAGTCAAGGATCAAAACGGACGCATTTAAGAGAGAATAATTGTATTTAATTAGCCATTTAAGTGACATTTTTCTATGTATAAATATGAGGGCGAATGGCCATGTATGGGGATCGATTTTTCTCTCAAGTAAGAAATACTATAGCAATTTTTGTAGCAATTCATAAGATTTTTACATATTCATTTTTGTCCCTCAAGAGTAATCTTTCCTACTTAATAAAAATACTTGAGTGTGTGAATCCGACATCCACATTTTGGCGCCGTCTGTGGGGATAGAGGATTCTTGAGTGGTCAGATTTTTCTTTACTACATTTCCGAGGTAAGCATCAATGTCCGGAGGAGACGCTGTGGAGCCATCATTGGCCGAAACCCTCAAAGCCATGCAACAAACTGTGTCGGAAATGTCGCAGAAGTTCTCGAATGTGGAAAAGGCCATTGACACGTTACAAACATCCCAGGTATCTCTTAGTCAAAACGTCAGTACTATACAAACTCGTGTTCGCACTTTAAGTGCAGGAAACCCTGTGGGAATCCGAAGAAGGATATTCAACTCGCCAAGTTCTGTTGCGCAAAATGAAACCAGCGGACAAACAACTCCTGGTGCTACTAATAACGTAGTTCAGCCGTTGGAGGGAGAGACACAGCTCGAAGATGAAGATCAACTTGTAGATCAATATGAGCAGGAAAACCTCGACCAGTTCGAGACTATGAGGAAGGTTAGCCAGGAACTAAAAGAAATGAAGTCAAAGTTCCATCAGGCTACAAGTTCGGAGCCGGATATCAATCAAGTCATTGAAGAAGCTAGGCGAACACCTTTCATTCCGCGAATCGCAAGTTTGAGAATCAAAGATTCTCGGAAGCTCAAGTTGGACCCTTATAGCGGATTGGAGGATCCAAAGAGCTATCTCGCAGCTTTTCTGATCGCTGCTGGAAGAGTCGAATTGGATGAAGCTGATGAGGACGCAGGGTACTGCAAGCTCTTTTCGGAAAATCTATGCGGCCAAGCTCTAATGTGGTTCACCCAATTAGAGCCGGGTTCGATCAGCAATTTCGACGAACTATCAGCTGTGTTCTTAAAGCAATATTCCATCCTTATGGATAAAAGCGTTTCGGACGCCGACATTTGGAATCTATCACAAGGATCGAATGAGTCACACCAAATTCAAAGGAGTGCTATCGAAACTCCCAAGAATCTCGCAGCAGTCAGCTTTATCTGCCCTACGAAAAGGATTGTGACATGATTCAAGGTTTAAAGAAGATCTAATACTTCACAAACCAGACACAATTAAAGATGCACTCTTCCGTGCAAACAATTGGATGGAAGTAGAAGATGAAAAAGAAAATTTCGCAAAGAGGAATAAACAAGAAAAACTGGCGGTCGCCATCCCTACCAAGAAATTCGAGCCTAGGGAGAGCAAAGGACCAAGAAAACTTGGGTCGCAACCCTTCAACAGTATTGTCGGAAAGCAATTCCAAGGAAAAGGAAGATCAAACACTTGGGTCCGTGATGAAAGTTTATTTTGTGACATCCATAAAGTAGCCGGACACTTAACCAAGGATTGTAGTGTCCTTAAAAGGCACCTCGCGGAGCTTTGGGCCAGCGGAGATCTTTCCAAATTCAACATAAAAGATTTCATAAAGGAATACCATGAAACAAGGGATAAACCCAAAGATCAGAATTCCAAGAGACCAAGGTTATCCAATGAGGAAGAGCCAAGGAGTTCGAAGGGTAAGATCAATGTGATTCTAGGAGGTTCTAAACTTTGCCGAGATTCGATAAGTTCCATCAAGAAACATAGGCGAAATGTTTTACTCAAAGCAAGTTTGAGTGAAGAAGTCGATTTTCAAGGTGCATCAATATCATTTGACGAAGAAGAAACGCGGCACCTCGAAAGATCTCATGATGATGCACTAGTCATTACCCTGGACGTTGCCAACTTCGAAGTATCAAGGATTCTAATCGATACGGGCAGTTCGGTCGATCTAATCTTTTTAAGTACTTTAGAAAGAATGGGAATTAGTCGTGCAGACATAATAGGGCCTCCATCTCCGTTAGTAGCGTTCACAAGTGAATCACCCATGTCCCTCGGAACAATCAAGCTACCAATCCTTGCCAAACAGGTGTCAAAGATCGTGGATTTTGTTGTTTTTGATAAGCCCGCGGCTTACAACATCATCCTCGGGACTCCTTGGATTTATCAAATGAAGGCAGTTCCTTCTACGTATCATCAATGTATCAAATTTCCAGCACCAAGTGGAGTGGAAACAATTCGGGGGGATCAAGAAGCTTCGCGAACATGTTATCTAGCTAGCCACCGTTTGAAGATCCAATAGCAATTAACGAAGCCCGCAAAAGAGGGACTAAGACCAAAATTTCCTAGCGGGCAGAAAAAAGATGATGTAGTAATCGAAGTGGTGTTGGAAGAAGACAAACCAGATCGGAAAATTCGAATTGGAGCAACTTTGACTGGGCAAATGAAAGAAGCTTTGATCGAACTTTTAAGGAAAAACAGAACATCATTTGCATGGTCGGCGGCGGATATGCCTGGCATAGATCCAAGCATAATTTATCATGAACTAAACGTGGATCCAAGTTTCAAGCCTATAAAGCAAAAAAGAAGAAAGCTCGGAGTGGAGCGAGCAAAAATAGTAAACGACGAAGTGGACAAACTTTTAAAGATAGGATCCATAAGGGAAGTACAATACCCGGAATGGGTAGCAAATACCGTCGTGGTTAAAAGAAGAATGGAAAAGATAGAGTTTGCGTCGACTTCACAGACCTCAATAAAGCATGTCCCAAAGATAGTTTCCCACTCCCACATATAGATCGACTTGTAGAATCCACCGCTGGGAATGAGCTGTTAACCTTCATGGATACTTTTTTGGGTTATAATCACATAATGATGAACCCCGAGGACCAAGAAAAAACGTCATTTATCACGGATAGAGGTATCTATTGTTACAAAGTGATGCCTTTTGGTTTGAAAAATGCAGGAGCAACTTATCAACGGTTGGTTAACAAAATGTTCCACAATCATCTCGGGAAGACAATGGAAGTCTACATAGATGACATGTTGGTTAAATCGTTAAAGAAGGAGGATCACGTTAAGCATCTGGAGGAATGTTTCGATATTCTCAATAAGTATCAAATGAAGCTGAACCCGGCAAGGTGCACATTCGGAGTCCCATCCGGGGAATTTCTCGGCTATATTGTCACGAAGAGAGGGATTGAGGCCAATCCAAATCAAATCAATGCCTTTCTAAACATGCAGTCTCCAAGAAACTTCAAGGAGATACAACGTTTGACTAGGCGGATCGCGGCTTTGAATCGTTTTATCTCGAGATCAACAGATAAGTCGTTGCCTTTTTACCAAATTCTAAAAGGAAACAAAGGATTCCTTTGGGATGAAAAGTGTGAAGAAGTTTTCGGGCAGCTTAAGGCATACTTAACTACCCCACCTATATTATCCAAACCGGAAGTGGACAAAAAGCTTTATCTGTACGTGTCAGTTTCGAACCATGCGGTTAGTGGAGTCTTGGTCCGGGAAGACCGCGGGGAGCAGAAGCCGATTTATTATATAAGTAAGTCAATGACGGATCCAGAAACCAGATATACAATGATGGAAAAACTCGCACTCGCGGTGGTGATTTCGGCTCGGAAGCTGCGCCCATATTTTCAATCCCATCCGGTCGAAGTATTAACTAACCAGCGACTCCGAACAATACTTCATAGTCCAAGTCAGTCCGGACGATTGACGAAATGGGCGGTGGAATTAAGCGAATACGATATAGAATTCAAAAGCCGAATCAGTATGAAGGCCCAAGTTTTAGCAGATTTCCTGACCGAGCTACCAATACCTAGCACGACAGAACAGCCGGAAAACCAAACTTGGAATTTGCATGTGGACGGATCTTCATCAAAGCAAGGATCCGGAGTGGAAATCAAGTTGGAATCTCCAACATCGGAAATTCTGGAACAATCATTCCGATTGTTATTTAATGCTTCCAACAATGAGGCAGAATACGAAGCCCTAATCGCCGGACTTCGATTGGCATAAGGAGTTGGAGCTAAGGAAATAGTCGCTTATTGTGATTCACAATTAGTAGTTAACCAGTCTAATGGAGACTATGAGGCCAAGGACTCAAGAATGGAAGCATATCTCGAAGTGGCGAAGGATCTATCTAAAACTTTTTCGAAATTCGAGTTAATTCGCATACCCCGGGGAGAGAATACTACCGCGGACGCACTAGCCGTGTTAGCATCAACATCAGATCCTGACTTGAAAAGAGTTATTCCAGTGGAATGCATTTCGGAGCGAAGCATTCAAGATAACAAAGAAACACTCGTCGTTACAAGATATCGAGCAGCGGCACGTGACCGTGGCGAACCGGAGGCCGAATTGCCACCCATCAAACGGAGGAAATCAAAGGGATCAAACACATCTAACAAGGAACCTGTTACCTTATCAGAAGATGTGATTCCGGAAACAGTATTAGAGACCGAGCCATTAATCGAGGAGGATATTCTTGAACCAAACGAACATCCCGAACCAGAGCCACGAGTATTTCACAAGGTTGACCAAATTCCGGCTAAAGACTGGGGGGCTGACTGGAGGGAGCCAATAAAGCACTACATCATGACTGGCGAGCTCCCAAAGAATAAGTGGCAAGCCAGGAAAATGAAAATCGTTAGCGTGAAATTTTGTCTATCAAAGGATGCATTGTATAGACGAGGTGTCAGTGACCCTTACCTATTATGCATTTTTGGGCCCGAAGTCGAAATCGTCATGAGCGAAGTGCATGAAGGATTATGTGGGAGTCATTCATCAAGAAGAGCTATGGTTTTTAAAGTTAAAAGAATGGGATACTATTGGCCCACTATGATCACGGATTGTGTTAAATTTGCCCAAAGATGTAAGCGCTGCCAACTCCATGCACCATTGATCCATCAACCTACGGAGTTATTCTCCTCCATCTCTGCCCCATACCCGTTTATGAGGTGGTCAATGGACATCATTGGACCATTGCACAGATCAACTCGAGGTGTACAATACCTTTTGGTCCTGACGGACTACTTTTCAAAGTGGATTGAAGCCGAGGCATATGTTGGCATCAAGGATTCGGCGGTGAAGACTTTCATTTGGAAAAATATTATATGTCGACATGGAGTTCCATACGAAATAGTCACTGATAACGGGCCACAATTCATTTCACACGAGTTTGATGCCTTTTGTGCGGACTGGGGAATCAAAGTCAGTTACTCTACCCCACGATATCCGCAAGGCAACGGTCAAGCTGAAGCCGCGAACAAGACGATACTGAGCAATCTCAAGAAACGATTAAATCACCAAAAGGGAGGATGGTATGAAGAACTCCAACCCGTCCTATGGGCCTATCGTACAACCCCTAGGCGACCTACCGGAGAAACTCCATTCTCTTTGGTTTATGGCATGGAGGCGGTAGTACCAGCTGAACTCAACGTGCCCGGACTTTGCCGAACAGAAGCACCATTAAATGAGGAAGAAAATTCAGCAATACTTGATGATTCGCTAAATACCATAAATGAAAGGCGTGATCAAGTTTTGATTCGGATTCAGAATTACCAGCAGGCAGCAGCCCGATATTACAAGTAAGAAATACTATAGCAATTTTTCTCTCAAGTAAGAAATGTATGAGGGTGAAAGGCCATGTATGGGGATCGATTTTTCTCTCAAGTAAGAAATACTATAGCAATTTTTGTAGCAATTCATAAGCTTTTTACATATTCATTTTTGTCCCTCAAGAGTAATCTTTCCTACTTAATAAAAATACTTGAGTGTGTGAATCCGACATCCACATTGATGCATCTCCAAATTATGAAGAAATGTATCTTGAGACTCAAGAAAAGCTCCAGAAATCGGACCAAGTGATTGAGGGAATGCTGCTGAAGTTTAAAGATGTTGATTTTTGGATTACTATGATGCAGAACAAGTTTCCAAATGAAGTTCCACCTTCCATGAGAACAACAATGAACACCAATGGTGGTCTTTGAATTCAATTAGTAATTTGGTTTCATTAAGACTTTAAGCATTTAGGATTGTTTTTCAATATTATGTTTGGATGTTTAAGTGTTTTGAGATTTTAAAATGTTTACTTATTATGATTTTTAATTTTATTATTTATTTTTATTTTTATTTATTTCGTAATTTTATAATATTTTTTATTTAAAATTACCTAAAAAATATATTCCAACAAAAAGTTGATAAATGGTTCATGAGACATTTTGTTGGAAACTTAGTAGAATATATCAACATATTTTCAACGATTAATTTCTGATAAAATTCCAACAATTAAATCATCAGAAGTTTTTCACAAATTTACAAGAAAAAATAGCAATAAATTTTCAACAATTAAATTATCATTAAATTTCTATGAAGTTCCAACAAATAAGGCGTCGGAAATTTTTCACACGTTTTCAAGAAAACGTTTCAACAAAGTTGCAACAAATATGTTATTAGTAGTTTCCCATAAACAAACCTTCAGAATTGTTGAATATTTGTGGCAAATTATCAATGACATTCCAACAAAATATATGTTGGAACAATTCGTTAGAAACTTCACGGTAAATTCCAACAAATGTCCAACAAAAAAATTATCAGAACTATCCAACAAATTAGTCATAGAATTACTCGATGGAAATATTTCCAATAAATTTGTGACAAATGTGGATTTCCAACGATCATATTCCAACAAATATATGTTCTATTGAAAATTTATTGGACACATATAATTCCTACAAATTAACAATATAGATGGCTGTTGGAATTAAGCTTTTTTCTTGTAGAGACATGCATGTATATACACATATTTTTAGTAAAATTAATACGATTAGTTTTGTAACTTTTTTTATCTAATCAACATTATTGGTATTTTTCTTCTCTTGCTGTGTTTTACTTTATATTTCTATAAAATCATATTCTAGCTAGTAGAGATGTTTCTAATGTTTTCTTCAATATCAAGGCTTAAGAACAAATTCCTCTATTTAGGGGGTTAGCATCGTGTTGTTACTATCTTTTTTTCTGTTAGGACTTCATCGCAAGTTCATCAAGCTCAACCACAATATATCTAAATCATGAAACAATCTCTTACATGATAAAAAGTCTAATAACCAATCAAGATGAATGTGAAGAAAAAATTAGATTATTATTTATACAAAGATTTTGTTCGAAGTTAATATAATATTCACAAAACAAGCCTCCATTATTGTAGTTGCAGATATATTTTTCAACATCATTAAAATATTCTCTGAAGATTTCCTTGAAAATTTCACGAGTTGATACAAAAAAAAGAAGTCAATGTCACGTGTGAACTCAACTCAAGGATTCAACGTTTGTTGGTTTAAAACAAATCAACGAGCTCGCTGTTTGATTTCTAGGTAAAGTCAAATTGGCAAAATATAATTTCCAAGAAACTTGCATGTTGAATTTAGTAATAACACATGTAAATCGGAAGCTATAAACAGACCAAATTTTTAATAATCTAAGGTCTTAAACAATAGAGATAAATATGGTTCTATTACAAAAACGATTTGGGACCAGTGAAATATTGTAGTCTTTTTCAGTTTATCCTAATAATCTAAATATATAATACTCCAATTTATCAATATATAGTCTAACAACGACTTGTTGTGCTAACTTTATAGAAAGTTAGGTCTGGCCATAAACACTTGTTACAAATTAAATACGTCTGAATTCACAGTCTAGCCATATAAAAGAGTCTTCTCCACACCAAACATTTTTTTTCAATCATCAACTAGGAGGATTTAAAATCAAAATCCAGAATCATCAAAATCTCTTTTGAATCTAACTTTTTACCCACATAAAACACCTGTAGTGACCCAAACCAGATAACATTTACGATTAGTAGATTGGAAAATATGTTCATCACTCGCAATTCGACATTGGAACCACTATCCATTGGTTCTCTTCCCACAAACATTTTATCTTTGAAATTGCTATAAAACTATATTATAGGATTTAATTTATATATTCAGGTGGGAGAATGATTAGATGGTAGAGAAAAAAAAACATATGGGGTTTGGTGGGAGAGGAATGGTCGATAATATTTGATATATTTAATATTTATATCAAATTAGCATCATCATGTTGTCATATTTGATCATGAATGGTTAGTGTTTATGATCTTAAGAATTGCATGTACAATATTTGTTTCCCAATATTTTAGCCTAACGACATAAAAATGAGGCTTGGATGAATCAGCCGGAGTGGTAGTTGATTTTGTCTCGTTGCATTTCTTTTGCAATCTCAATATAGATAATGATAGATAAATTTGTCAAAAATTTATTAATGTATACGTATAAATAATAAGTCATTTTCATTAGCTAAGCAATAATAGATTAAAATTTAAGATTTATAATTTTATTTTCTAGTAATCATGTACTATTTTATTACTCTGTTATAATTTACAAAAAGTGTGTTAAAGAAAATCCAAAATGTAGTATAATATTATCATTTAAGAGGAGTCAAGAAGAATGGTGAAATGATGAGTGGGGAGGTAGGTGGGAGAGATTTCATGTATGGTGGTTGGTGGCATTTTAGGATCTGCCGCGTTGTTCAGATTTTTTTTTTTTTAACTTGAATATTAGATAATATCTTTTTTTTTGTTAAAAATATTTTATCAAATAAAAATATTATATACATTTAATGAAATGTATTTGTTATCAAATAAATATTAATAATTTCATACAAATATTACTAAGATTTATAAAAACTAATTTTGCATAAGCTGTTTTATCCTATATTACAAAAGTTTTAAGAAATTATATGAAATACTATGCTTTGTTTGTACCATTTTACGAATGCAAATATATAATTTAATACAAACTTAATATATATATTATATGTTCATATCATTGATCTAACTATTAATAACAATTTGATTTCGTTTTACGTGTCAAATAGCTAATCGGACTATTAAAAAATGGGAAAATCAAAAGCATGTATTTACAAGAGATGAAAACATCGACCATTTTGAAAAGGTTGACATGATTTTAATCAATTCTATAAACCAATCTAAAAGGTGAACAACATTGTATTATATAATTAATCCATAATTCCATATAATTATTAACCAATAAACCGTGTCACTTGATTTGCCTAACAAAGAGACAAAGAGACAAACGCACACAAAAGGTGATGACTT
The DNA here is from genome assembly GCF_000004255.2 of Arabidopsis lyrata subsp. lyrata. Taxonomy (NCBI): domain Eukaryota; kingdom Viridiplantae; phylum Streptophyta; class Magnoliopsida; order Brassicales; family Brassicaceae; genus Arabidopsis; species Arabidopsis lyrata. The sequence continues at coordinate 11,320,289 of NW_003302551.1, forward strand.
TCATAAACAACAAAAGAATAAGTAACAAATTAATTAAAGGTGCTTTTGCAAAAATGACACTTTTTCAATGCCACTTTTCAAAAATACATCTTTTTAAAATTTTATAAAAAATGCTCTTAAAAATATAAGACTTACCCAAATATGTATGTAATATTATTAAAACATACACAAACTACATTTCTATGTATCTACAATCTTATAAATACTTAATAAATACCTTATAAATGCATTTTAAATACCTTTAAAAACCTTTAAAATATCTTGTAAAACCTTTGAAAAACCTTAAAAATCTTTTAAAATAACTTGTAAAACCTTTAATAACACCTTATAAAACCTTATAAATACTTGGATCGAGTCTTCAAGTAGTAGTTACAATCCATAAGTACCTTATAAACCTAATAAAACTTTATAAAAATTTCAGATTTAAAAAGGAGTATTTTTGAAAATGAACATCTAAAAGGGGCATTTTTGAATAGGGGCACACCAAAAGGGGTATTTTTAACAATTTCCCTTAATTAAATCACGACAACAACAAAAACTTTGTTTGGTCGAAATTGAATTAAAAAAAAAACTTTTATCATAGAATTGGAAGGTTAAACAATTTTTTTTTAAAAAAAACTTTTTATATTAGGTTATAAAAAAAATACCAAAAGCAGGTTTTAATATTCTGTTTTGGAAGAAATTGCAAGATTCACAATATTTTTGTCATCTTTTTAGCAAATTAAATGTCTTTGATCAAGTCACTCTTTAAAGTTTAAATTTTTAATGTTGAAGACACTCTACTTGTCTCGGAAGTTTTAATGTTTTGTCATTAAACAAAGCATGTGTTATTGAGGCATGTGAGTCGAATTGTTGACGATTAAGTGCAAATTTTGGCCGTTGGTCAAAGAATAAAATCTAAATATAAATTTATTTAGTTTTGTTTATGTTTAGACTGAATTAATAATTGATATCGAAACAAAATCATATATTTAAGAATCTCAATTTTATTAAAAGATTGACTCAAATCCAAACAATATATAGCATTCAACATTGTCATTTTCGCATCCGTATTTAACCTCATGTGATATGTCTATAATTTGCATGTTTTATACATCCATTTATCACCATTTTGAGTCTAATTTCATTTATCTTTCATAGCATTCATCATCATTTCGCACATTTTGCATGTTTAAGTGTGTCTAGCATTAGTCTTGCATGCATTTAGCATTCTGGAGTTGTTTGAGGTGCTATTGATGTTCAGAAAGAGGAAAAACAGAGTTGAAAGTCACATTTGGACCATTCTACTCGATCACCAGTAGCAGAAAGGGAAGCAGTCAGCTCAGCAGATCATCCAGTCTAACCTTATACTCGATCACAGAGAAGAGAAGGCAGTCCACCTGACAGACTACCCTTATACTCGATCACATAGGAGGAGAAGCAGTCCATCCAGACTGTTATACTCGATCACAGAGAAGAGAATGCTGTCCATCCCGACAGTCTACCAACATACTCGATCACAGGAGAGAAGAAGCAGTCCAGATCATGCCATCAACCATTCTACTCGATCACCACCTCGACCCTCTGATCAATCCGCACTCAACCAGACAACCTGAGCATAGGAAAGAGAAGAGGAGAGAAGGAACCACTTGATCGCGGCTTCGATTCACGCTCGACCATGAAGCCCACTTTGAGCCCATACTCGACCTCCCTTGTCCATGGTGTGGATGTAGGATTCACACTCGATTGTCTTTAAATATTTCAGTGGAGAAAAACTCTTGTAAAATCAGGAAATGAATATGAGAATTTGAAAAGGAAATCAACTAAGAAAAGAAGTAAAGGAATTTGACGAGAGCGAAGTACAAAATGCCTTGTAGTAAAGAGAGAAAAATGTATTGTATTGCTTAGAAGTAATGAATAATGAGATCTGTCTCCCAAACACATGCGTTTGAGGTTGTTTTTATAGAGAAAACATGATCAATGCGGTCATTTACTGCTCATAATCGCATTGATCCGCATTAATCATATAAGTTACAACTTGACCAAAACGGCTTGAATTCGAACTATCTTGGGCTTCGCGTGGATCTTCCGAACTCTTTCTTGTTGACTCCGAACTCCCGCGTCTTGACGCTGCCGCGAGCCTCGAACAATATTCTCCTCGCTTCGGCCTTTCTCTATGCGAACTGTATGTTGAATAAGAGCGAACTCCATACTGGCAAAGATCGAGCTCTTTTAATAAACCGGAACAAACTCCCGACTAGTTAAGCTCGACTCTCATAATAAAATATCTTTAATTCTAAGAGGATTATTATGTAATAATGACGTGGACAGATCCAAGTGGATCCTACCGAAAATGTGTGGGATCCGACCCCAACAGTAATTAAACAGTAATTAATACCTAGAGATCTTTTAACATTCCAGAATTATTCCATGTTTTACGCTATTACGCCTATCTCGGATAATCAAATGATTTGATATCCCTGACAACCGTCATCATTAATTTTCTAATTTTATATTAATACTGCGGGGAAAACTGTCCCACTTCCCAATATTCTCGAGGCGGTCTCTCATCATACTTTAGGGTTCTAAGAGGTAACATTACTTTTCCATCTTATCTTCTTTACCTAGAAAACTTTCATTCATTTTACAGAAGTCATTGTTTCCTTTCGGTAAAAAATCCCTTTCGTAAAATGTCGAACCTTTCTTCTGAATTTTGCGAATATGAGGCTGACGATATCGAAGCTCTCATGGGTGAAGGAACCGAACCTCAAATCCCAACCGGAAACAGGTTTGATCTTCACCCCAGAGTGAATCGACTGTCAATTCTCTTAACGATCTTCGTAGATTATGTCACATCCCCCCTGAGGTGGAGATGGTAGTTCCAGAGCCCTTCGAGTCTTCGGAGTCAGGGCGAGAAGGTTACTGCTGCGCCTATGAAATTTATTTTAAAGGGTGCGGCTTATTCTTTCCCCTTCCTGAGATACTTCTCGTTTACCTCAACCATCTGGGAATTGGTTTCTCTCAGATGTCGCCCAACATGCTCCGGTATCTTTTGTGTACCTTCACTATTGCGGCGAAGGCGGGCTACTCATTGGGACTTTGCGAACTCTTGGAACTTTTCCAAGCTCGCGAATCCCGAACTTCTGGGTATTATGCCGTTTATCCGATCGCGGATCGGAATCTTATTGACGGCCTGCCTTTAAAGGACAACGCCTGGAGGAAGTTTTGGTTCTTCTTCCGCATAAATAATTTTTCTATTCAGAGTTCTTCCGAACTCCTTCAAACTCACTGGTCATCGAATTTGGGTAGAAATTAGGACTTAACTGAATAAATTTCCTATGTTATTTCAAACTGCGTTTCAACATATACTTGTTTCCTCGCAGGTCCCCAGATTCGGCCAGTTCCATCCGTTGATTTTCTTAAATTCTACAAGGCCGTCTTGGAGAGGCCAGTTAACTGGAATTCTTTTACTTTAGAAAGAATTCACGGTGCCGAATTTCTGTCAGAATGAGCCTAACTCACCCCGTCGACCTTCCTCCTGTTGAGATTGATCTCTCGAGTCTGAATGCCCGAGATAGGAGAAAGATCAAAGAGGCAAACAAAAACGTCAAAGATCAAATTTCCCTGGTCGGGAAAAACCAGAAAAATGCAACCTCTACCGGGGACGACAAAGTCTACCGGAAAACTCTCCTAGTTGACGATGGATCTCTTGAAGGTTCAAAGTCAATGGCGGTTGCTGTGAACAACGCTCCTTCCCCCATCCCAGCAGCAGACAACGTGGTTGCTGCCACTGCTGAAAAAGAAGGCCTTACAAGTGATTCTTCTCTTACGAAAAAGAAGAAGGCTGAGGAACTTGAACCCCCGCTCCAAGGACGTCCCAAAAACACAAGGAAGGGCAGAGCCGCTTCTTCGAATCTGCCAATTCCTGAACCTGCTGAAGCTCAGGACGTAAATCCTTATTCAGGAATTGTTTTAAAGGAACCGTTGGGTTCAGGGATATTACCCCCTAGACGTCCCCGAGGTAATACCTCTAGGGTTCGATCGTCTCCGAGCTCAGGACTTGTTGCCAGAGCTTCATCCCAATCAGGTAACCTTTAATTGTCATACTGTTACTTGAGATTAATCGACCTTTTTTTTTAGAAGCTCAAACCTCACATAACTATCTTTATTCTAGATAAAGAGAAGATTGGGAATATGTTTAGGTGCTTCCACACCCGCTTTGGGAATAACTCCCGTCCTTTGAGTGGTGGAAGCCTTATATCAAAAAGATGTATATCAGTCATTCATTCCATTCCTCCCAGGTTTGACTATTTGCATCCTTGAACAACCAATATTGAAAAAAAAAATTTACTAATGCATCTTCTTTCATTAGGCAACTCTGGACGTGAATGGCATCATCAACTATTACGAAGAGGAGCTTGCCAAAGTTTCCAAGAAAGCTGCTGTTGCTAAAGGAGAGATCGAGAAACTGCAATCTTCCAGTCGGCTTGTGCAGGAGACTGCTGGCCTCGACTCGGCTCGCCAGGAAGAAATCGAGAGACTCGAAAGATCCGGCGAGGAGACAAGGAAGACTTTGATTGAGACAAAGCAAAAACTAGAGACTGCCCTCGCTGATCATAGCTTCGCAAAAGGCGAGATCGAGCTTCTGAGATCAGAGCTTAACAGGGTTAAAACAGCTGCTGAAGAGCTCGAACGCAAAAATGAGTCTCTTTCCGAACTAAAAGATCGAGATGTTCGCAAAATATCTCATGATGCTCGGAAGGAGGTTAAGGGAGCAGGGCAAAAGTTTTTTCTTGCTGTGTAGGAATTTATCGCTGCAGACAAAGCTTGGAACAAACTTAACTCCGAACGTGATGAGATGAAGAGCATTCTCGATCTGATCAAGGAGATAGAGGACGGAACAGTCAACTTGGCTGAAGAAAAAGAGACAGTTGGCGCTGAGCTCGCTGAGACAGAAGCTAAGCTAGCTACTGCTCCTCAGCCATATTTGAATTTTTAGCAGTTTGTTTCTGAGTTCGCTGATTGCCCTCCACTGACTGAACCAAATGTCGGTTTGTCTTCGGACGAGAAGATGTTAACTGGTTCTCATCGCGCTCATTTTAATGAGTTCGGAACCAATGTTGACAGACTCTCCTTGGGACGAACTCAGGGGTTCTTTGGTCAAGATCCTGCCATCTCCTCGATTATGGGAGACGGCCTTGAATTAAGGAGCGAACCTCCTCAAGACGCTAGCTCGCTTAACCCTAAGGTGGTTCCCACAACTCAAGAAGCTGTCATAGGGGGGGCTCTTGTCTCAAGCCAAGTAGGATATGAAGGCGGTTCGCCTATAAATGAATGATGGTGATTGCATTCACCTTTTTATGGGGATTGTCCCTTTAATTTTAAGACATGAAATTCGCTTTGTTGGTCATGAGGCTTTTATTTCTGAGTTTTCTACCCAAGGGGGCTTTTAGTACTGTTTTGAATAATTAACCCAAGGGGATTTTCAATTAAAATTTCTTTAGAAAGAAATATTTAATCTTGGTGAAAACATTCGATTTTACCTAGAGGGTTTGCAAAGTCCTCCTAACCGAAATGGTTTTAGAATTATAGGAGAGATAGGCTGATCAGACCCACTTGCCTTTTTTAAAGAAAAAACATTGGAATTTTTCCTCGCTCTCTCGGTTGCGAGGTTAGAGCTCGGCTTACAAGAACACTTCGCAATACTTCGAATGTGTTCGATTAGAGAAATCTCCAGTGAGAACTGTTTGCTTTCTCTAAAAAGATAAAAAGGTGTGATACCATTTATTGATTGTTTTCGAATTTCGAGTTCGAAATTAAGTTTGCCTACTAGGTGTTAAGTGATACTTAAATAACCTATATTTCGTAGGTCTTGTTCATGCATGTACACGAAAATCGAAAGGTTGCAACTGTCAGATCAATAGATTGACGTTTAACTTCCTTTTTCAATAAATACTCAAGTGAGTAATCTTACATATTTTTCCTATATAAGGAGAGTAAGATTTTGGGAACTTCCCAATAAACCTTTTTCTTTGTAGTTCTCTTTTTCTTGTTCTCGATGGCCTCTCCTCAAGGCGAACCTTCTGGTCCTAATCCACCACGACTCCCTTCAAGTGAATCTCTTTTCCCGACGGGGGATGGATTCACTCCACAAGGGGTGGCCATTCCTTGTTTTCTTTCTTCCATGTCTAAGGAAGAAAAGATCGAGTGCCACGAATTCATGGAACAGGTTTGAACCTAATACCAGTTGTTTCAGGGTTTTACCCGATAGATTTGTAATGCATCTGTTCTTTGCAGATTACCGAGAGGTACGTTTTCCTCTGCTCCGAAAGGCAACGCCTTGGAAGAAAACGCCGTGTCCTTGAGGACAGGATTGCTAGAACGGAAAGGAAGATCCGACGTTTGGAGTCGGACGTTCACAACTGGGAGAGGAGGAGATTTGACTCTATCGCCCGCATTTCCGGCTGTCTTCGAGAACACATCAGGTTCCTGAAGAAGTATTGGGATATCTACCAAAGGAGCCTCAAACCCAACGAACGTGAAAACGGTTCGTCATCAGACGAAGTTCCTTCTGCGAACCCTCCTTCTTCTTAATTAAACTTTTTGTTTTTTTTTTGTAACATTCTCTTGGGCTGTCAGCAATATTAATCATATTCTCCTTTTTGCCTTAAATTTGCCGATTTACTCAAATCTTATTTAATGTGTTATAATTAGTGATTAACTCGATTTTATTTTCTATAAAAGTAGTAATTTCATATTTGGGAAATCGTCAATTAACCCTCTTAAATGCGGTCGAGTATTTTTCGAGTATAAAGCAGATGTAGATCGTTATTGAATTTAATCAACAATAATTCTACAAAAATGTTTGAAGAAGGTAATTTCTCAGAGAATCCCTCCGACTCGATTAAAAAGATAAGCGATGATCTTCCGGAAACGTCAGACATCGATCTTGTAAAAACGGAAGCCAATGGCGAACCATAAGAGTCACGCCCATTAGGGTGGGGAGCCAGCATTCAGGTTCCAAATGTGTTAATTGAGAGATCATCAGCTCAAGATCGTGTCAAGGCTAAAGAGTTTATTAACAAGGTATTGTTAAACCTAGTAACCTAACTCCTTTCGTTGTTTGCTAAACGAAGCGTTTTTGTTTTCTCAGCTTATTACTCGGCATAACAAGTTCGAAGATGAGAAAAAAGAGATTAGGAAAAGGATAATGGAACAAGAGAAGCGTCGCCTCGAAATTGCTCGCGAGCTTCATTGCCTCGAAGCCCATCCCTCCGATTGGATCGAACTAGGACTTCAGGAGTAAGGAAACATGCCAGGTTGTATTATGAGCATCGTTGACCTCGCAGGTCAAGGAGCAGAGCTATTCCGTAACTCAAGACCCTTCTAGATCTGGTTTTAGCTTATCTAGAAATATTTATTTATACATTGTTCGCAACGTATTTTTATATTCATGCTCGAATATTGAATTTATAAAAACAAGACTCCATGACTGGAATAATATTTTTATTTTTGTGTTATAGCTGGACTCGTGTTTAGCGAGCTGCCTACGTACCCAAAATAGGATCAAGCCAAATCGTAGTTCGATTGTGTTTGCTTTAGCAATAGAACTTTTTCAAGTTGATGATGTTCCAAGGCCTTTGAACGGGGTTTCCGTCAAGGTCTTGTAAACGGTAAACACTATTTCGGATTTTTTCTGTGATTTGATAAGGGCCTTCCCAGTTAATACCGAGTTTTCCAGCTTCTTCTTCTTTTGTGTTATCGAACACTCGCCTTAAAACAAAGTCTCCTACATTTAAAGGTCTGTTTTTCAACTTTGAGTTATAGTACCGAGCGGTCAATTGTTGATAGTTTTGGAGTCGAATAAGGGATTGATCTCGCCTTTCATCGATTGTATCAAGAACGTCTTCTAATAATTTAGAATTTAGTTCTTCGTTAAGAGGAGCTTCGCTCCGGCGTAAACCAGGAACATTCTGCTCGGCTGGGACTACAGCTTCCATCCCATACACTAATGAGAATGGAGTTTCTCCCGTTGCTCGTCTCGGGGTTGTTCGATATGCCCACAACACAGGTTGTAGCTCGTCATACCAACCACCTTTCCGAGCATTCAAGCGTTTTTTAAGATTGCTGAGGATGGTTTTATTGGAAGCTTCCGCTTGTCTATTTCCTTGAGGATACCTTGGCGTTGAATAGCTAAGTTTTATTCCCCAAGCGGAACAAAAATCTTCGAAATCATTCGAAATGAATTGAGGACCATTATCCGTTATGATCTCGTAAGGAACTCCATGGCGACAAATAATGTGTTTCCACAAGAATGTTTTTACCACAGAATCTTGTATATTTACGTAAGCTTCTGCTTCGATCCATTTGGAAAAATAGTCAGTTAGAACTAATAGGTATTGGACGCCTCGCGTTGAGCGATACATCGGACCAACTATATCCATTGAACACCTCATGAAAGGATATGGAGCGGATATAGATGATAAAATTTCAGATGGCTGGTGAATAAGGGGAGCGTGCATCTGACAGTTTTTCACCGTTTGGCGTAATCGATGCAGTCAGAAATCATAGTTGGCCAGAAATATCCTGACCGTTTGATTTTGATAGCCATTGCTCGTCCCAAAGAATGACTACCACAAAGCCCTTCGTGGACCTCGGGTCCGAAAATACATAAAAGATAAGGATCACTGACACCTCGCTTGTACAACGACTCTTTAATTATACAATACTTAGCGCTGATGATTTTTAATTTGCGAGCTTGCCATTTGTTCGATGGTAGTTCTCCGTTAAGAATGAAATTTTTGATGGGTACCCTCCAGTCAGCCCCCTAATCATTAGCGGAAGTATTATCCTTGAGTATAAACTTCCTTGGTTCGGGTTCGAAGGAATATCAGGATCCTCGATTGTTTCCCGAACTTCTTCATCACCTGGAGGTGTCTGTTCAGTTCGAGATGATTCTTTAGCGGGAACCTCTTGATCCTTTAACTTTCTTCTTGGCTTTCTTTTAGGAAGTTCTAGTGGTGAAGTAAGTTCATCATCTTGAGATTTTACTCGTGATCTGGTGACGACAAATGAACTATTTTCATTTCCGGAACTTAACTTTGGAATTTCGATATGCTCGTCTTCCAAACTGTTATCGTTTTTTGTTTCTTCAACCGAAATACTTCGCGAAAAAATACATTCAACTAGGATAAGTCGTTTGAGCTCGGGATCTGAGGTAGAGGCTAGGGCAGCTAAAGCGTCTGCCGAAGTGTTTTCTCCCCGAGGGATTCGAACTAATTCGAATTCTTTGAATTTTCCGGCTAATGTTTTGACAGCCGAAAGATAGGCTTCCATTCGAGGAGTCTTAGCTTCGTATTCTCCAGTGAACTGGTTTACAACTAGCTGAGAATCACAACAAGCTATTATTTTTTCTGCTCCAATTGCAACAGCAAGCCAAAGTCCTGCTAAGAGAGCTTCGTATTCTGCTTCATTGTTTGAAGCCGGAAACATTAATCGAAATGACTGTTCGATTATTTCCTTTGTCGGAGTTTCGAGCCTAATACCGATTCTGGATCCTTGTTTAGAAGAAGAGCCATCTACATGTAATTTCCATGTAGAGTTTGTTTCAATAAAGATTCCGTCATCCGATGGCAGTTCGGTCAGAAAATCAGCCAGAACTTGTGCCTTTGCGCTAGTTCGACTTTTGTATTCTATATCGTACTCACTGAGTTCGATAGCCCATTTCGCTAATCTACCGGACTGACTTGGTCTGTGAAGAATTGAGCAAAGTGGATGGGAAGTTAGAACTTCAATCAGATGAGATTGGAAATAAGGTCTAAGCTTTCTAGCAGATATGACTACTGCTAAAGCTAATTTTTCCATCATGGTATCTCTCGTTTCCGGACTGGTAAGAGATTTACTTATATAAAAAATCGGCTTTTGATCACCTCGATCCTCTCGAACTAAAACCCCACTTACAGAATGATTAGAAACCGAGATGTAAAGATAAAGTTTCTCATCTGACTCAGGTTTTGAGAGAACCGGTGGTGTTGTCAAATAAGTTTTGAGTTGATCAAAAGCTTCTTCGCATTGATCATCCCACCAAAACTTTTTGTTCCCTTTTAAAATCTGATAAAAAGGGAGACATTTATCGGTGGATTTCGAGATGAAACGATTCAACGCGGCAATTCTGCCCGTCAATCGCTGGACCTCTTTAATGTTTTTTGGTGAAGGCATTGTGAGGAAAGCGTTAATCTGATTACGATTTGCTTCTATTCCTCTTTTCGTGACTATGTAGCCTAGGAATTCTCTGGAAGGCACACCAAAAGAACATTTAGCAGGATTTAATTTCATTCCGAATTCATTCAGAATTTTGAAATATTGCTCAAGATGTGTGATGTGCTCGGATTTCTTAAGAGATTTTACGAGCATATCATCGATATAAACTTCCATCGTTTTGCCCATATGTTTTGCGAACATTTTGTTAACTAAACGTTGGTATGTTGCCCCGGCATTTTTTAGACCGAATGGCATTACTTTATAACAGTAGATTCCTCTATATGTTATGAAAGATGTTTTCTCTTCATCTTCGGGATTCATCATGATCTGATTATATCCAGAAAACACATCCATGAATGTCAAGAGTTCGTTTCCGGCTGTTGATTCTACGAGCCGATCGATATGAGGGAGAGGAAAGCTGTCTTTTGGACATGCTTTTTTTAATGTCAGTGAAATCGACACATACTCTCCACTTTCCATTTTTCTTTTTGACTACCACGGGGTTTGCTAACCAGTCCGAGTATTTTACTTCTCTAATAGAACCAATTTTCAAAAGCTTATCAACTTTGTCATTGACCGCTTGAGCTCGGTCAGGACCCAGTTTTCTTCTTTTTTGCTTTATTGGTTTAAAACTGGGATCGACGTTTAAATCATGGGTAATGATACTTTTGTCGATTTCAGGCATACCTTTCGCCGACCAGGCAAAAGTATGTCTAATTTCTTTTAGGAAAGTTACCAATTGATCTTTGATTTCTGAATCCAAAGTAGTACCAATTTATGTGGTAACCTCACTCGAACTGAGACCACTTGGGTAATGCGAGGTGCTTTCTTGCTTAGCATTTATCATTAATTGCTATTTGAGCTTTAAACGATGTCCCATGAGTTAGCAAGATCCCGACGTTTCCTGATCTCCTCGAATGGTCCCGATTCCACTGGGAGTCAGAAATTTCACACATTGGTGATAAGTTGAAGGTATAGCCTTCATTTGGTATATCCACGGAGTTCCGAGAATTATGTTGTAAGCGGCCGGACGGTCGAAAACAATAAATTCTACAATTTTTGGAACCCCTTCTGCGAGCACTGGTAGTTTTATGTTTCCTAAGGACATAGATGTGTCACTCGTGAAAGCTACTAATGGTGCCGGTGGACCGATAATGTCAGCTTTACTGATTCCCATTCTTTGTAAAGTGCTTAGAAATATGAGATCTACCGAGCTTCCAGTATCAATTAGACACCTTGTCACTTCAAAGTTCGCAACATCTAAAGTTATCACAAGAGCATCATCATGAGGCCCAGCTAATCCTTGGGCATCCGAATCGTCAAAAGAGATAGAAGGTATTTGTTCATTTGACTGAAAACCCACATCGGTTTGAATTGCTGCTGATTTCTTGTGCCTTTTAATCGATCTGATCGAATCTCGGCATAATTTGGATCCTCCCATTATAACATCGATCCTTTTCTTAGGAGTGTTCGGAGTTCTGGGCCCATTGGGCTTATGTTTCTTTTCAGGAGGATAAGAAGCTTCATAATCTTCTTTTTCTTGGTGGTAAGATTCCACAAATTCCTCGATATTGAAATTAGCGAGCTCTCCAGCTGCCCACAGTTCGGTGAGGTGCTTTTTGAGTACGCTGCAATCTTTGGTGGAGTGCCCGTTTACTTTGTGAATATCGCAATAGGCACTTTCATCTCTAACCCAAGTATTAGGAGGATTGTATCTTCCTCTGCTTGGGGAGGGTTTTCCTACAGCATTGGTAGAAGGATTAACTCCGAACCGTTTTTGATCTTTTGGTTCGAACTTTTTAGTTGGATTCGCAACGACTAATTTAGCTGGTCGATGCTTTTTAGCGAAGCTAAGCTTTTCTTCTTCTGCCTCCATCCAATTAGTAGCTCTGAATAAAGCATCTTGGATGGTACTTGGACGGTTGACGATGATTTCTTCTCAAAATCGAGATTCATGCCAGAGTTCGTTCCTTAAAGCAGAAAGGGCAGCAGTGTGCGATACCCCAGGAATTTTGGCTATCACTTCTTTAAATTTAGCGATATATTTGCGAAGTGGTTCATTCTGACCTTGGGTTAAATTCCAAAGATCCGCATCAGAAGTTGCCTTTTCCATGAACATGGAATATTGCTTTAGGAATGCAGAGGACAATTCCTTAAAACTATCAATAGTTTCTGGTTCTAACTGGGTGAACCATAACAGAGCCGGCCCAGAGATATTCTCGGAAAATAGTTTGCAAAATCGGCATCTTCCTCGCCTGGTTCTAGATCAATTCTGCCTGCGGCGATCTGAAAAGCAGCGAGGTGTTCGACGAGTTTCTTCGATTACTCGATCGATCTCAGGCGCTGAACTGGTCGCCTGATGAAATTTCGACTTCATTTCATTAAGTTCTTGACGAACTTTGTTGAAATCGTCTGATTGGGTGACATCAAGATCTTCCATAAGGAATCCGTCGTCAATAGGAAGATTTCCCTGACCCTGGGGAATTTGTTCCCCGGTTGGGTTAGTCGCTTACCCTACAGCTGCCTGATTGCTAGTATTAGCAAGTTGGCCTGCAGGAGGGGTTTGAGTATTCCCGGGCCTGTTTTGTGTGGGAGTCGCGAATAACCTGCGCTGAAGCGTTGTTGTTCGCGCTGAGGATAAATTATCTAAACGGTTCGAAACAGCGTTCTGCGCGTTTGACAAATTTGTCTGGGTGGTTTGAACACTCGTTAAGGTTTGCTCGATTGAGTTTAACCTTTCACCAAAAGTGGTGTTGGCAGTAACGAGTGTACCCATCTGATTGGTCAAATCGGTGGTTGTCTGAGTAAGCAAGGTAATCACATCGCTTAATGCTTGCTGATCAGCCATAGTTTCTTGGTTGGGAAAGAAAGATTTTGAGATTAAAGAGTTTTGTGGTAACTCCCCACAGGCGGCGCCAAAATGTGGATGTAGGATTCACACTCGATTGTCTTTAAGTATTTCAGTGGAGAAAAACTCTTGTAAAATCAGGAAATGAATATGAGAATTTGAAAAGGAAATCAAACAAGAAAAGAAGTAAAGGAATTTGACGAGAGCGAAGTACAAAATGCCTTGCAAAAGTAGTAAAGAAAGAAAAATGTATTGTATTGCTTAGAAGTAATGAATAATGAGATATGTCTCCCAAACACATGCGTTTGAGGTTGTTTTTATAGAGAAAACATGATCAATGCGGTCATTTACTGCTCATAATCGCATTGATCCGCATTAATCATATAAGTTACAACTTGACCAAAACGGCTTGAATTCGAACTATCTTGGGCTTCGCGTGGATCTTCCGAACTCTTTCTTGTTGACTCCGAACTCCCGCGTCTTGACGCTGCCGCGAGCCTCGAACAATATTCTCCTCGCTTCGGCCTTTCTCTATGCGAACTGTATGTTGAATAAGAGCGAACTCCATACTGGCAAAGATCGAGCTCTTTTAATAAACCGGAACGAACTCCCGACTAGTTAAGCTCGACTCTCATAATAAAATATCTTTAATTCTAAGAGGATTATTATGTAATAATGACGTGGACAGATCCAAGTGGATCCTACCGAAAATGTGTGGGATCCGACCCCAACAGTAATTAAACAGTAATTAATACCTAGAGATCTTTTAACATTCCATAATTATTCCATGTTTTACGCTATTACGCCGATCTCGGATAATCAAATGATTTGATATCCCTGACAACCGTCATCATTAATTTTCTAATTTTATATTAATACTGCGGGGAAAACTGTCCCACTTCCCAATATTCTCGAGGCGGTCTCTCATCATACTTTAGGGTTCTAAGAGGTAACATTACTTTTCCATCTTATCTTCTTTACCTAGAAAACTTTCATTCATTTTACAGAAGTCATTGTTTCCTTTCGGTAAAAAATCCCTTTCGTAAAATGTCGAACCTTTCTTCTGAATTTTGCGAATATGAGGCTGACGATATCGAAGCTCTCATGGGTGAAGGAACCGAACCTCAAATCCCAACCGGAAACGGGTTTGATCTTCACCCCAGAGTGAATCGACTGTCAATTCTCTTAACGATCTTCGTAGATTATGTCACATCCCCCCTGAGGTGGAGATGGTAGTTCCAGAGCCCTTCGATTCTCCGGAGTCGGGGCGAGATGGTTACTGCTGCGCCTATGAAATTTATTTTAAAGGGTGCGGCTTATTCTTTCCCCTTACTGAGATACTTCTCGTTTACCTCAACCATTTGGGAATTGGTTTCTCTCAGATGTCGCCCAACATGCTCCGGTATCTTTTGTGTACCTTCACTGTTGCGGCGAAGGCGGGCTACTCATTGGGACTTTGCGAACTCTTGGAACTTTTCCAAGCTCGCGAATCCCGAACTTCTGGGTATTATGCCGTTTATCCGATCGCGGATCGGAATCTTATTGACGGCCTGCCTTTAAAGGATAACGCCTGGAGGAAGTTTTGGTTCTTCTTCCGCATAAATAATTTTTCTATTCAGAGTTCTTCCGAACTCCTTCAAACTCACTGGTCATCGAATTTGGGTAGAAATTAGGACTTAACTGAATAAATTTCCTATGTTATTTCAAACTGCGTTTCAACATATACTTGTTTCCTCGCAGGTCCCCAGATTCGGCCAGTTCCATCCGTTGATTTTCTTAACTTCTACAAGGCCGTCTTGGAGAGGCCAGTTAACTGGAATTCTTTTACTTTAGAAAGAATTCATGGTGCCGAATTTCTGTCAGAATGAGCCTAACTCACCCCGTCGACCTTCCTCCTGTTGAGATTGATCTCTCGAGTCTGAATGCCCGAGATAGGAGAAAGATCAAAGAGGCAAACAAAAACGTCAAAGATCAAATTTCTCCCAAACACATGCGTTTGAGGTTATTTTTATAGAGAACACATGATCAATGCGGTCATTTACTGCTCATAATCGCATTGATCCGCATTAATCATATAAGTTACAACTTGACCGAAACGGCTTGAATTCGAACTATCTTGGGCTTCGCGTGGATCTTCCGAACTCTTTCTTGTTGACTCCGAGCTCCCGCATCTTGACGCTGCCGCGAGCCTCGAACAATATTCTCCTCGCTTCGGCCTTTCTCTATGCGAACTGCATGTTGAATAAGATCGAGCTCTTTTAATAAACCGGATCGAACTCCCGACTGGTTAAGCTCGACTCTCATAATAAAATATCTTTAATTCTAAGAGGATTATTATGTAATAATGACGTGGACAGATCCAAGTGGATCCTACCGAAATGTGTGGGATCCGACCCCAACACATGGGCCTGTTAAGCGGACTCGAAGCCCACTTACTTCTCTTTGTCGTTTTTGTTATAAATAAGTCTCTAAGGGTTTCCCCTGGGACACTTACGTTTTTAGACTCGCACTGAGACTTAGTAACCTAGTATCATTTTCTGAATTCAGTGCCGCTTTTACTTCTGAAACTTTATATTTTCGATTTCTTCTAAGTATTTTAAGATTTTGCTTTCATTCTCCTGTTGATTTCTGTTTCATTTCCTTTAATCTTTGAAGTTATGCAATCATCAATCGTTTCTATGTCTTTGAGCATGTTGTCTGAGTAGTGACTAGGATTTCTGAGGATGGGATAGAGTAGATGTGAGACCCTTAGTCGATTCTGATGGTTAAGTGTAGTTTTATTGAATCCCTTATGGATTAGTTTTGTTTACTGCTTATTCCTTTCTGATCAACTGGAATTCGATCAAAAGCATTCCCGCACCCAGAAGGTGTTCGATGGAATGCTTGATCTACTAGTTCCAGTGATAATCGTCTCTATCCCAAGGGATTGGCCGTTTAGAGCGGTTATTGACTTTAACAGTCGGTTCGTATTGCCTGCATAGTTAGATTCCGTTAATGAGAATTAGTCTGGGCTAGCTTTGCTTGAGGGTCTCTGTCACGGGAGTGAATTGATCTGTTGTTGAACCTGTTGTCTAGGGATAGCTTCATTGAGAATTGTTAACCATCTGAATTGATTAGGGAGTCCACACTATTCAATTACCCCATCCTTAGGAGTTCCTTATCCAATTGATTTATCTGTGTACTTACTTGCTTCTGCTTTGTTACTTGTTGCTTAAGTTTTTAACAATTTTTTCTCTGTGACCACTGGTTTACTCGATCACAGCCTCCCTTCTGGCAGTGAGCCTTGTGATCGGGTATAGCAGTCCATTTCAGCAAATTTACTGTTTTCTGCATCAATCACTAGGACTGTTAGGAAAACAACCAATTTCTGTTTGGCTTGACTTAGTACTTTCTGATCATATCTCATTTGTTTGCATCACACCTGATTGGATTGACACATAAAATACTACAACGACACGATAGTGTTTTAGGATTAATTGATCGTAAAATCCTATTATCATCAAATTCCATGGCGTCGTCTTGACCGTTATAGTCGACATCACATCAAATTCTCTTAATATCTAAACTGATTTCTTCAAATGTTACCGAAGTAGTAAATGCGTGAATCGTCTATGCAGATTCGTCTCAAGATTTTTCCAATTGTGCCATTATCAACTCTCGAAGTTCTATGCTATAAACATTGTTGTTTTATGTAAAATACAGTAATAATGGATAGTTCTTGTGTGAGTATATCTAAACCAATATCTATATGACTATACTAATAGAAAATGTTTGGTGTTATTTAAAATTATATTTAGTAAAATAAAAATTTATCTGAAGAAAAACATCAGCACTAAGAGTTAGTTTAAAACGATAATAAGATATAATATTTCCGTTTTACTATAAGGGTCATTCAAGATTATTTCATACATATTAAGAAGAAAATTCAATTTTCTATTTTACTCTTTTTTCTACATTACAGAAAAAAATTGAAAGTTTACCAAACATTTACAGTTTTTTTACTTGCATGATAAATGTGAAAGAAAGTTCCCACATGCTAATATTTCGAGTGGGCTTATTGACCTTATAAGGTCTTTAAAAGTATGTTTTAACCACATGTGGAATGATGGTTCTTTATATTGAGTTTTAACCTTCGAATTGTTGTAGCGTAGACGGATGTTTATAGAATTTTGGTGGGCTAAAATAAAAAGAAAAAAAAAACAAAGAAATTTTATACACTTTTGTGTTATAATTTTTCTATAAAAAAATATATGATTAACATTATTTTTTAATCTATGAAAATAACATTTTGTACTATTTACAAGAGTTTATACTGTTTTCATAACAATACTATTTTATCTATGAAAATACTAAAATTAAAACTATTATATTGTAAGATATTAAAGATAAATAGCAGTACTTTTAATATATTATAAAAAAATTCAAACTTAATAAAATTGCACTAGAAATTATATATTTTACCAATATACGAAATAATAATTTTAAATTTGGCGGCCTAAAATTTGCTTAATACTAAAAAGACCTAAGGTAAATGCTAATTTTCCTCATAGACACGCCCATGCGTGTAGAGTGCAGACTGTCCGCTGAAGCAAATGAGAAAATAATTACAAAAGGCAATTAAAAACAATGAAAAATAAGGGTTGTTTTAGCAAAACGGCGCATAGGAAGATAATTAATAAACATACGGAAAATAAATTAAAGAGAGAATTTTTAAAAGATCCATAAATTAATTTTGAACTGAACTTGGGATTGGAGTGACACTGTAAGTGCATTCACTAAACTAAATTATACATTTTGAAAATGAGGCCTCTCTAGTAAAGTAGTAACTAATTAAGATGTGTCTTCAAGCACTTGTTTGGTATGCCTCCACGTCACATATGTACATCTAATCTTTTTTTTTTTTTTCATCATATGTACATCTAATCGTAACTTCCAATAACTGACTTACCATGCACATCCTTGCAACACATATTTGCCATTATTCAACTAAAAGTCTTAAGCATGCGTGAATTTCTATGAACATCTCAACTTTATACTTAACATATATATATCACTAAAATAATATGACAGAAAACATGATATCAGTTTTCCTTCAAAACTTTTTTATTAATCTAATTGTTAAACTTTTTTTTTTTTTTTTTTTGTCAACAGCTTTTAAATCTAATTGTTAAACATATAATATATTAATATTAGAACAAAATATAATTAAAATTTTCAAAGGCTTTTGATTTATTCGAGGGCTTTTCAGCTGTTAATTATTTGGGCCGCTAATAACCCAGCCCATATCATGCATAGACATAATTGCGCAATTTAAGGTAAACACAATAAATAAAAGAGAGATTCATGCGCAAATGATGGTAAAGAAAATAATGGACCATGCGACCAACAAACAAACAAAGCATTCTTGCGGTCATAACTACTTCTTTCTTTCTTCTTTTTGTTTTAATCTCAATGTCTTGACCTTAATTGATTGGTTTATGAAAAAACAGAACAAATAAAAAGAAGATTTGATTGAATTTACAACCTCATTACACCTAATTACTTTTGTCATATCTGAACACAGACTTCTACATCAAGCTAGGGTTATCTTTTCTTTTTGTTTTCACCTTCCGATCCATTTCTCGTATTTACTTTATAACCATAAAATATCTTAAAGACTAGAACCCCAATTAATATTGTTTAAAAAATAAGATATATAAATTGTTTTTTGGTTAAATGATTTATAACTTAAAACTTTATATCCTTTTGATATTGTATTAAAATATCCAAAAATACTATTTACGTGTAACACTGAAAATCCTCTAGTGTTTTTGTGATAACTGATTAATTAGTTATAACTAGGGCTCGGCAAAATATCCGTTAGATTCACTTCGATCCGTTATTCGATTCGATTCAATTCGAAAAATCCGGATATCCGTAGTTTTACGAAGCAAATCAAATACTATATAAAAATTGGTATTTGTCAAAAGCAAAGCAAATCACAAATATTATAATTTAAATAGACGGATATCTGCTCCGCTCTAAAATTTAAAATACATATGCATATATATATATAGATAATTACATATATAAATTATAATTTTACTAATTTGAAGCGGAGGGAGTATGTTTTTATATAATTTCTAATCATCGAATTAATTATTTGAACTACTAGTTATATTTTTGATAAAATTTTACTATTTTGTAATAAATTTAAAATTTAAAATTATTTTAAAATAAATAATTAACGGAGTAAATATCCGGCAAATATTCTTGATTTTAACAGATATACGGTCACTAACGAAGCAAATACGAATCGAAAAACTAATTATTCAGATGAAGCAAAGCGAATCACGAATACCACCAAAATCTCGGATATCCATTTCGTGCCCATCTCTAGTGTTAACCAATTAATTGGTTCAAATTGGGATAGAAAATGTGGGAAAGAAAGAAAATAAAAAAAGCAATCTCGAGAGCTTTCATTGTGCCGCCCGTAATCATTTGAATTCTCCATAGGATCCAACGTCCACTATTCATATATGATTTCTTCTTTTATTTTTGTGGAAATAGACATCCCACCACTTTCAAAATTAAAACAAGAACAATTTATAAAAGTCACAAATACAATTTAATTACAATCTAGAAATTGGAGATTGAGAGAGAAAGTTTATATAAGATTTCGAATTCTTATATTTCTTGAAAGAAGCAAAACTACAATTGGTTCTTATACACAAGTATCGAACTTAACCGGTCAACTGAACCAGCAAATTAATCTAAACCAAAACTATATACACTCCAATTGTGTTACATAATGGCAAATGCTAACGGCTGTATTGTATATATATATATATGAACAAAACCCATCGTTATAACAGTATTCTATCCAAAAGTTTTACTCATTATATTTAATTTCAATAATATTATTGTGCTTTGAGTGGCTTTACCAAGTTCAATTTCGGTGTTTCCAAAAGACAAAGCTCTATATTTCTTAGTCCTTAGAAATAGTCGCACCTAACACTTAATGACATAATATATTCCAGTCACACAGATATATAAATTGATTCCAAAGTCACACATATAAAATTGAAATACGATGATGAAAGCAAAATATACAAATTAGTATATGGAAGAAGAGCGAGGAATTGTTTTAGGGCATATCATGCTGCTTAGTGAGGTATCAGGTGGGCTCACTTACGACTAGAGTTTTCGTTATCTGACTTCCATGGATGCTCGCCACGTGCCAATCTTGAATATTTAAAAGGTCAACCATCCCATGAGCTGCAAGAAGAGGAGTGGGTTTTACGTTTTAACTTTTAACATATTAATTACAATTCACAACTATCAAAAGTAGTCTACACTAACTATACCATTCATGTCCGACAAAAAGAATAGATAGTAAGATTTATTTTTCCGAGTCGGATTTTCAAATCCATCAAAAACGATCGAAGTTTGTTGGGAAGAGTAGATAATTCATCGAACAATAAAATCGTTGGATTTTTAGTGCGTATGGTAGGCGATTTGAACAATGAGGAGTATGTACATTGGTTCCTTACGCCGGTTTCAAGATGAAACAAAGTATCCTTAAAGACAAATTGGTTCTTTTTTTCAGTCAACATGGGTCACGTTGGTTCTTGAAAAGATAAAATAGAGGTATTCTTTCGAAGACTCTTCGATGCTTTGATAAGAACTTAAAAGATTCTTCCACGCTTTAATAAGAACTTAACAAATACGACTACAAGATAATCGAGAAAACGTTGGTTAAAAAAGAAAATTAGTTATGAATCTAGTTAAGAAGTTATCCAGTGATAAATTTGGTGTTTTAGCGAACCTTAGAAAGAGGGTTTTAAGAAATACTATAAGGTTTTCCTCGGAAGGAGGATTGGAACTTTTTGAAATTAAAACAAACTTTTTTTGAAGATTTCTTTCGTGAATAAATAAAACAAACTATTCACAAGTTTTAACATTTTGCCAAACTATCTTGTGAAAGATACTGATAAATAATTTTTTTTTTTCAAAAGATACTAATTAATGAATTAATAGCAACAAAACATCCCGATAAACAGTAGAAATAAGCTTGACGTTTTAATAAAAAGGGAATAAATAAGCAAAAGACAGTGAACCAACACTTGATTTTCTCTACACATACACGTCTCTCTCTCTCCATCTTCTATCCGTTATATAAAAAAAAAAAACACTAAAGTGTAAAAGGCAGCGAATTAACACTTAATTTTTCTCTACACAAATCTCTATTCTCTCTCTCACTCTTTCTCACTCTCTCTACCCTAACCCCATCTTAGAAGTTACGACATCGAAGAGCTCATCATCCCAAGTTCTTTGTTCTGGTTCGAATGGTGTGATCGATGTACAACTCTGAGTATTAACTTGTCCCTTCAGGTTCAACACTTCTAGTTAAGGTTCGTGCATGCATGTAAGTTCTCTCTAATCCCACTTCTAAATCTAGTCAAAATCCTCCATCTATTGTTATCTTTCTGATCCTGCTATATATCAGAAATATTAATGTTTAATAAGTATTTTCTTATGTTGAATTAGTCAACCAAATTATAGAGATATAGAGATCTATCACTTCTTCTATTGATTTCATTTTCAGATTTTAAATTATTATTTCTAATTACAATGTGGTTTTCTCACGCAATAATCTAGTAACGTCAGCAAATGGTTTGTGTAAAATATCAGAGTAAAATGCAAAATGGGTATTTAGAAACCATTTCTTTTATTAACTTTGCTGAATTTTGAGAAATATAATGCATATTGATGAAACCGTGTTTCAGAAATTACTAGTACAATCTTTTGGAAAATGACTAATAAATTAACTCAACAGAAAAATAATAAAAGAAGAAAGGTGAAAAAATGCCACAAGAATTAATGAGAGGATTAAAGGGTTTGGTGGTGTCGTCCACAAGCAATGGAGATTATGAGCTTGCTCAACGAAAAGCTGAAGAAACAGGTTTGTCTCATCATCACCATTCTTTGTTTTTCTTTTATCAATCTTTAAAAAAATTGTTTTCACGATGAAAAAGAAAAATAAATCAAATAAAGTAAAGAAAAAAGAAGTCGAAGATGGACCATATATTTAATTAGCTTTGTGATTCAAAAAACAATTACGTTGGGTTTGAATTAGAGAAAGTCGTTTAGAAATTGCTTTATGAAAATGGCTTTCATTAGAGGGTTACCCACCACAACCGCAAAACTATTATTACTTTATGTTTGGTATGGTGGATATACAATTCAAATTTTGTATAATCTCCCAAATTTTTTTTTCCTACTGCAACTATTTCTTTTAAATTGAAAAAGACAGATTTGTAAAGCTTATTTAAGTATATAGACATATTGTAGGTCACAATTAAAGAAATAACCTTTATGACAATATGGTAAATAAGAGAGAGGGTGATATTGTGATGATTGACAAAAAAACCCATTAATTTGCCTCTGTAGTGAAATTGTATGATTTTATAAACTAACTTGGCATCAGAAAAATAATACTCCCTCTGTTTCAATATATAGGATATTATAGGGATTTTTTTTTGTTTCAAAATATAAGATGTTTTACAAATTTCTATGCAAATATTAAATGTATTTTATATTTTATGCTTATTTGTATTCTGCAGTCTTTTATATCATTGGTTGAATTTTTTAAAATTAAATATTAAATGAAAGCTTTTAAAGAAAAAACAAATTTCTTAAAATGTGTGCTTTTAACTAAAACATCATATATTTTGAAACAGAGGGAGTATGTCATTTTATTAAGTACCTTGCTAACATTATTAAAGAGCCGGTAATCAAATATTGTTTACTTAACCAAAAAATAATAATCATACTAATTAAGATGGAGGCCCCGGCCCAACATTATTACAAGCCTTAGGGCAAAAAATTTTTTTTTGGACCTTTTAGTTTTTTATTAAAAAGAAAAAACTGAATATTTGGACATATTTTAAAATTGTTTAGGCCTATTGTTGACAAAAAAATGAAAAGTTTAAATATTTGGGCCTAAATTTATTATTTTTAGTAGGTTTTTAATGAATAATTTTAAAATAAAAACGATTTTGGCTTTTTTAAATACAAAAATAAATTAAACGAGCTTTTTTATAACATAAATTTTTTAGAGTTAGGTATGAGCCCACGACGGTCGCACTTCTGCCCTACCCACTTGGGCCAGGCCTGGATGGAGGTCAAATGGTAATCAGCAAAAATGTCATACCTTTTTTTTATAACAAAAATCGTTTATTTAGTAAAATAATCTTAAGTGATTTACTTAATTTATGAAAATGTGTAGATTGTCCAGTGTATATATTCCCTATAGCAAAATAAGTTGTCATGTAAAAACAGTAATAATAATATGAATATGAACTCTTTTTTTGAAACCCATTAGGCTAGATATTGGGCTTTTAATCAATATCTAAGCCCAATTAGTTTCCCGCGTTAAGTTCCCGTTAGGAGATATTTAATTATTTCTTATACTTTTTCCGATTTTTCCCATTTTTCATTTTTCGAGAAACAATAATAAAATGTATTCTGTGTCTTGTCTTGTGAATTGTCAAAAATTGATAAGCTCTGAGAAGGTACCAAGCGGTGGCATGGCTGAGACAGATGGACCAAGGCGCGGCGGATACACTCCCGGAAAAACCGTCGGAAGACGAGTTCTCCCTCATTCTCCGGAACGGCCTCATTCTCTGCAACGTCCTCAACAAAGTCAATCCCGGTTCTGTTCTCAAGGTCCGATTCTTAATCCTTCTACTTCTCTAATGCAATGATCTAGGGTTTAATTTCGTGAAATCCATTATCACATAATATCTTCTACAATTTCTATTAATTTCTGAATTTCCTGTGATTTTGATTGTTGAATCAGGTAGTAGAGAATCCGATTACGCCAGCTATTCAGTACGCCGAGGGAGCGGCGCAATCCGCAATTCAATATTTTGAGAACATGAGGAACTTTCTTAAAGCTGTAGAGGATATGCAGCTTTTAACATTTGGAGCTTCTGATCTCGAAAAGGTTCTATTTCAGTATCAAATTACGTAGTTGTTAGTTTAAGTTCTTGGCTTTATTCCAAATCGAGGGTACGCATATGTTATGTTCGATGAAATTCTTCAGAGAATTATAATATGATGAATGATGCATTTCGTAAGTTGTTTAGGATATGAAAGATTGTTATTTTTGTTTTGTTTGTGCAGGGAGGATCGTCGAATAAAGTAGTAGATTGCATTTTGTGTTTGAAAGGGTTTTACGAGTGGAAACAAGCGGGTGGAGTGGGAGTATGGAGGTATGGAGGGACTGTGAGGATAGTCTCTTTCAATCCAAAAGGCAGCTCTCCGTCGCAGTATGGGATTGGTAGTGAAAGCACTACCGATGAGTCTGTTTCTTTGGATGAATCTGAGTCTTCTCAGTATGACCAGCTTTTGGATTTTCTTCACCTTTCTAATGAGATTTCAACTGAGGAATCTGAAACTGCAATCTCCATGGCCTTTCTTTTCGATCATTTTGCGCTTCAGCTTCTACATGGTTATATCAAAGAGAGTGATGGGATCAACGATATGCCTTTAAATGAAATGGTAGGTAAGACATGTTTGAGTTAAGTTTGATTGCTATGTATTTAGTTATGCAACATGAAACATTTAGCTTCTGTTGAATCAGTCATTTAGAAAACTACAATAATATATCGTGTTTCACCTTTTCAGATTTTTGTTACTTGTGTAGGTGATTGATACATTGCTCAATAGGGTAGTTAAGGATTTCTCTGCAATACTAGTTTCTCAGGGCACTCAGGTAATACTTACTCTGCTGCATACTCTTCAAGGAATTATTTTCGAATGGTGAGACATATCTCCGGGGTTTAAAAATAGTTTTTGGTATTTACTTGCAGTTGGGTTCGTTTCTAAAGAAGATACTGAAATGTGATAACGGGGATCTGTCAAGATCAGAGTTTTTAGCAGCAGTCTTCAGATACCTTCAGCACAGAAAAGATTTGGTGTCAAAGGAGTTTTCAAAGTTTTGTAAATGTGGCGGAAAGCTTGAGTTTATCAGACCAAACGTCAGCGAGTTTTCTCCTGGTCATGCAGAAGCTATTGGTCTTCAACAGAAAGAACTGGAGGTTAGAATTTACATTTCTTTTCCAATACTAAGTTTAAATTTTTTTTCTTTTCAACCTTCTCATTTGGTCAATTCGTAAATGGTGAAAGCTGCGTGAGAATCTTCGAATTTACGGAATGGATTTCTTTCTTTGATGAACTCATGTAGGAAGTAAAATCAAATTTTGTGGAAACAAGAAGCCAAGTTAAACAAATGCAGTCAGAATGGCAGAAAGAGCTTCAAAGGATAGGTAATGAATCTTCTCATACCCAAATTTTCTCTTCTCGGTAATTAAAGATTACATGATCAATCTCTATCATCCTCTATGTCAGTCCATCACGTTAAGGCCATGGAAGTTACATCTTCTTCTTACCACAAGGTTCTGGAGGAAAATCGCTTACTTTACAATGAGGTCCAAGATCTCAAAGGTACCACCACCTATTACATCCTTGCATTTGATGTTAGTAGTTTTTAGTTTATTGACTTATGTTATGGATGTGCTGTAGGGACCATTAGAGTCTACTGCAGAGTCAGACCTTTCTTACAAGAACAAAAAGATATGCAATCAACTGTGGATTATATTGGAGAAAATGGTAATATTATTATTAATAATCCTTTCAAGCAGGAAAAAGATGCACGAAAAATATTTGCCTTCAACAAAGTATTTGGACAGAATGTCTCACAAGGTATGTTTAATGTTTTGTTATTCCATTGATGTCCATCTACAAGTGAATTCTAATTTTCAAAGATATTTTGAGACTTTTGTTATATATGACTTAGCTTAGAATTGGTTGGTTTTGCACCACCTAACTATTTACATGATGCTTTCTTGTCTATTGATATTTGGTTGTGTACTTACCAGAGCAAATCTACATTGACACTCAGCCGGTAATAAGGTCCGTCCTCGACGGATTCAATGTTTGTATCTTCGCGTATGGGCAAACCGGTTCAGGGAAAACGTATACGATGGTATGACCATTTCTATCTGCTTGCAAAGAGACTCCCATAAACAGTCAGACATTGTTATTTCTTACTCTGCCTTGGACATTGGTTTGTCTCTATTTTGCCTTGCAGAGTGGGCCAGATCTGATGACTGAAACAACTTGGGGCGTGAATTACCGAGCTCTACGAGATCTCTTCCAGCTTTCAAATGCCAGAACACATGTGGTGACTTATGAAATTGGAGTCCAAATGATAGAAATATATAATGAACAAGTTAGAGATTTACTAGTCAGTGATGGTTCTTCAAGAAGATATCCTTTCATATACTTTATAATGAAGAAGTCTAGAGTTCTATTGAAATATTTACATATTCCTCTCGAGTTTTTCCTCTGAGAGTCCCGTAATCCTTGACCAGCTTCTCACATTAGACATACGCAATAATTCTCAACTCAATGGCCTTAATGTACCCGACGCAAGCTTGATTCCAGTTTCTAATACTCGAGATGTTCTTGATTTGATGAGGATAGGCCAAAAGAATCGTGCAGTGGGTGCCACTGCTTTGAATGAGAGGAGCAGTCGTTCTCATAGGTAAATCTTTTAATCTCACTTCTTAAGATTTTCCTATGATCATGTAATAGTCGTTGAACAGCTGTATATTCTTCTGCAGTGTATTAACCGTTCACGTCCAAGGAAAAGAATTGGCCTCAGGGTCCATTTTAAGAGGCTGCCTTCATTTAGTGGATTTGGCTGGAAGTGAAAGAGTAGAAAAATCTGAAGCTGTAGGCGAGAGACTCAAAGAAGCTCAACACATAAACAAATCGTTGTCTGCATTAGGAGATGTCATCTATGCACTTGCACAAAAGAGTTCCCACGTTCCCTACAGAAATAGCAAGCTTACACAAGTTCTGCAAGATTCCTTAGGTAAAATACTAAGACTAGATTTTGCAAGCCATTATATTTCACCGTGCTTTGTTTTCATTTTCTTGCAGCTCCATCTCTCATCTATGAAATTATGTGCAGGTGGGCAAGCCAAAACTTTAATGTTTGTGCATATTAACCCTGAAGTTAACGCGGTAGGAGAGACTATAAGCACCCTTAAGTTTGCACAAAGGGTTGCATCCATTGAACTTGGAGCAGCTCGATCAAACAAGGAAACCGGTGAAATTCGAGATCTTAAGGATGAGGTATATATATGGTTCCTGTTTCATTTTCGTTGTGAATAGGAGAATAACTATGTCGTAAACAATCTTTCTTCCACATTTGTAGATATCAAGCCTTAAATCTGCGATGGAGAAGAAGGAAGCAGAGCTGGAACAATTGCGATCAGGTAGCATTCGGAACACAACTGAATCTCAGAGAGCAAGAGCAGTTTCTCCTTTCCATCTCCCAAGAAATGGTAACGGTGCTGGAACAAAGGCTGAGGCAAGTCCACAGCCAAACGAAAGTACCAGAAGCTACGAGGTAAAATCACTCAGAGACTAGATCAGTTGGCAAACGAAACTATTATGTAATCAGTTTGGTGAACGCCATTTGCAGACCAGAAGTTGCTCAACTGGCAAACAGAGAAAGTCAGGTTTTCCGTCTGCACTGAGAAACAGAGAGGCAAGCCCGAGGATGCCGAATCTAGCAGAAGAGAGGTTAAATCCGAGTCCGAGTAGGAGGTCACTATCCACAGATAGAGCATCTGCCATCAAAAGTAGGAATAAGCCCGACGTTACTCAAAACCTTCCGGTTTCAAGAACACCTTTTCCAGCTAGAGTACCAGTAGCCAAATCCTTTTCAACTGTTCCATTGAACCCATCAGCAGAAAACAACCCCAGGCATCAAACAGATAACACTTCAGAGACATTTCACAATCATCAGAAGTTAAGCGCTCGAAAGCTCTTCCCTGAGATCGAGGAGGAACACATTAGGCATGCAATTCACATACGTCAAGGTGGTGTTAAGAAGACCAGAGCCGAGAGCAGTAAAGCCAAGGCAAAGCAACCATCACCAGCTAGGTTTCAGAAACTCGATGTTGGGATCAGTTTGCGTTCTGAGGCAGATTCTGACGCAAAGGTAGGAAATTATCAGACCCAAAAGGGGAACAACAACCACAATGTGATACACTCAAGATTCCAAAACTTCGACGTGGGTATCAGCCTGTTCTCTGACCTCTGTGCCGGTGACAAATCAGATTCAACACTCAAGAGTGATTCCTCAGAGACAGACAACGAACCACCCTCGAAATCTAAGAATGCCCCAAGAAACGCGTCCAAAAACTCCCTCAACCACAAACTAATGTTACAATAAACTCCACAAGATCTTTCACTACGTATAATCAAACACTTGTTAACTTCATTATATATACCGCGCAGGACGATTTATGCTCATGAGGACACTTCACTCATGGACGACAAGCCTTCAAATGATACAGCCCATATCAAAGAAGGTAATAATAATATATCTATGCCTGAGTTCAGAAGAAGTCGTTCAACGCATCATGCAAGGTTCATGGTACCATAGAAACATATCCAAGACTACAAAATATTTATCTCACAAATCCATTACACATCATATCCTTTGTACATTTTGAAGTTGGGGTTTCTGGACTTTTTCATGTCCTTATACTACATAGTTGTGACTGAGATTGAACTGTTTATCCTAAGAACGAGTGTCCCACGTCGTAAAAGATATATTTATTCTTCTTGAGGTTCTTCGTTACCCTCTAAATTGTTCATTTAAATTGCCGTAAACGTCATCGAAGCAAATCTAAATCCGGTGAAAACAGAGCGAATCGCTGAAGATCTGTTCCATATCCAGCCCCCTACGTTCTATGTATACACTAGTATTTGGCTATTTGCACATTCTTAACAAGTTTTGAAACATTAACATTCTCTAATTTTAACCAAAATATTTGTTTCTTGGAGCTGTTTTCTCACATAGGACTCATATACAATACATATATACTAGACATTAACCAGACGGACAAGGAGGTTTCAAAAGAATAGCGTGACATAAGATAAGGAACCTTGTTCTCTATTTTTTTTAATCTTAATCACAAATGTCATGGTACAAACAACAAAATAAAATTATCTAATAATACCATATAAGTCAATATTTATGATTATGAATACCAAAAAATATTTTAATAGTCTCAACTAGGTAATATCAAACTACTGTAATAGTTTTAACACAAATAGTGAAATGATATAGTTAAAAAATGTTTTCAGTAACATAATGAAAAGAAAAAAAATTTGACCAAAACAAAATAACATAATGAAGAAAATCTAATGAAAAATGATCGCATTTCTATTATTTGTATAATTGTACAAATTGGTTGAAATCAGATTTAATATCAACATTAAAAAGTTTTTAGATAATGAACTAATTATTAAACTGCAAAATATTGTTGTCTTAAAATTACTTTAAAAAAAATTAATCAAATAACATAGCTAAACTATGATAGCTTTATTAGAAAAAACTAATCAAATAACATAGGTAAGCTATGATAGCTTTATTAGAAAAAAAAAACTAATCAGCTAAGCTATAATAGCTTTATTAGAAAGAAAACTAATCAAATAAGATAGCTAAGCTATGATAGCTTTATTAGAAAAATACGAACCAAACAATATTGCTTTGTTTACGTAGTAGTTATTTAAAAAAATGTATAGCCATATCAATATGTTTAGAACATTTGATTGTATATATGGAATCGACCTCTTAAAGAACATAGTTTGCACACCATATATATGTTCCCGTAGACCTTTTGGTCTTCGTTCCATCTTTCCAGGTTTTAATGAAATGTTGGCAAAAAAAAATTTTAGCATACATTAGTTTTTGATGTATTATTATTGATATAATCTAGGAAAATTGCAAAAAAAAAAAGAAAAAAAAAATCCTAGCCTGTTAATGTTTTACCTCAAAAAAGATCCTAAGCAATTTGGTTCTTTCGTTCGATCTCTATTAAGACTATCCCGAAAATAGAGACCATCGATTTCAGAAGTTCTTTTCTCCAATACACTATTGGTACTATGTAACCAGACTTCGTTTGAGGAACAATCGACTGAACATAAATATATGTAATCAGCCCCTTGCGAAATGGAGGTATAAATCCACGAAAAAGTTGATTAGAGGCAATGAGTTGGTAGGGCACAAGGAGATTCTCGAACTGAAAACTCCTTAAGAAATAAACATGGGCTGGAAGCAAGAGGTATACAAATTGGAAAATCAACATTTCCAACATTAGGTCTTATAGTCCATTTGTACTACGATGAAAGTCTTGACAAAAGAGTTCAGTAGGCAGCTGAACCTCAAAGAGCTCAAAATGAAGCACTTGATAACATAGTTGAGCTGCAATAAGTACAACGTGAGATTATGACACCGGAGATATGTCAAAATGTAGTGGCAGAGAGAGTTGTTGCAAGGGATGCTCGGTCTTGGTTCACCAAATGCTTATGTGGTCTCCTATGAAGGTAATTAGTTAGAATTCTATGTATAGATTAGTATGCACTATGTATGCACTATGCATAGTTACTAATAAGAGCCAATATATGGGAGAGAGTTTGTTGGTCAAAAATAAAATAAAAATAATGATATCTTCTACTATCATTTTACTTACCATTTTATTCGGAAAATTGCTGCACATATCATTCCTTTTTACATGCACATACCGTTTTTGGATGCCTGTAACAACAAACCAATCATATATACCATATATACCATATTTCAACTATCGACAGTTTAAAAAAAATTAAGTCCCTAAAGTCTTTAAAACCATATTTACCAATTGGTCTCATAATCTAAAAAATTATCGGTAATGAATCCAAAGGATAGCTGCTATAGGCGATAAATGAAGAGTCCAAATAGAATTTTGAATGTAAAGACCGTTGCAAAGATTCCATAACTCAAGAAGATGATTCATATCTTTTACACAAAAAATGAAAAAAGTATTAGTTTTTTTGGACAAGTGAAGACTATGAAAGAAATTAAACGGTTTCAACTTTCAAGTAAGTTGATCAATAACTTGTTTATGCAAAGGGTTTATTTATATTGGTCTTACGCAGTTCATATTTTGTACCCGCACGTTGCGCGGGATTTTAAACTAAAATCTCTTCTATTAATATACCTTTTTAAGCGTAAAATATAATCATTAAAATTTAAAAAAATATTTGAGCATAAATGTAATAATTCAAATTTTAAAAGATAAATATATATAAACACTAAACTTATTTTACGAAGCTCCTACCAAAAAAAAAAAAAAAAACTTATTTTACGAAGCAATTTACAACATATATATATATATTATCTACGATAATGTTTCTTTGACAAATAAATGGTTTGAGATGTATCACGTGTTAACAAAAATCATTTAAGAGATTTGCGAGAAAATAAACGGTGTCGAAGACCATCTAGTGATCATTTATCTCTACAATAGTTTCTTTCTTATTCATATTCCATGAAGATATTTTTTTAAAAGGTTTGACGTTAAGTATCGATTGTTGTCCTAATTGTAGATATTATTTATTATTAAATGTTGATATGAACATAACATCATTCCATATGAAATGCGAATATACCGAATTTCATGAACATATTAATGTAAAGGTACATCTATAATACCATGTTGTTAGAACAGCTTTAGCAAACTTGTTTTACCCGTCGAAGCAAGTGCAACGTGCCATAAGAGAATTCTCAACTAAGTCATCAAAATGTATATCTTATCTCACTCTCCATGATTACATGGCCAAACGGTTAAGCCCAACTTTGAATCTAATAATCTGTTTCATATATCTTTCTAAGAGGCCATTTGTTTCACACAATGAATGAGATCTCAAAGATTTTACCTTAGTCATGTGCATTATCTCTCTAAATTTTAGAAATTTATTTTAAACACTTTTAACTACCATTTTTTCGTCATCTTCTATGATGCAATCGTTGCCTCTCGATATCTACTTTCTTTTCACCTTTTGTTGATTCGCATATAATATATTGGACTGTGAATTGATTTTCAAGACATATCATAACTATTTTCTCCTTAATTACTATCTTTCAATACTCAATGTTTTTGGTTAAAAGCATTTGACTCAATTACTGAAATATAAAACTTGTTTTTCTTATTGATCAAGTTGTAGTTCCACTTAAGAATATGCAATACAAATTACATATTACTTTTTTAACGGTTTACATATTAATTTTTTGTATATTTTGTTGTAGAACTCATGAATAATGTGATCATTGATTATTTATTTTTGAAAGATGGATGATAATGTTTTAAAATTTTCAAGCTTTTTTTTACAACTTCACAAGATAAAGTGTGACTCTTACAATATATTTGTCTTAAATTATAAAATTAAGTTGAGTTTAGTAATCTTTTATTTTTCTTTAAGTAAAAATTTAATAATAAATAAAATATTAAAAATATGTAGTATATTGTTCTTAGAAACTAATGTTTAACTATCAAATTTTATTTTTTTTGTTTAAAATTTTACATATAGAATTACACAAATTTAGTTTTATCCTACCATGAGTTTAAAATTTAATTTCATTCTAAAACTCATTAACACATTTAAAATTTTGAAATATGATCATTTTTAATTTTTATCTGTTAAAAATTGAATTATATTATGACCAGTAATAAAAAATTTATAGTATTCTTTTTATTATTTTAACCTATCATTTATTTTATACAATTCGTTTTTTATTTTTTATTTTAACATAATTATGTACTAAATAAATGTTTTAAATTTATTTTTATATAAAATAAATAGTGTTGCTTAGGTGGATGCTTAGCTGGATAGGCTAGATGGAGAGAAGATTCTTCTATTATATATATAGATTCTTCTAATAACATCAACACAAAAACAGAAAAATAGGTAAAAAAACCTCACATTTCCTAAAAACATGTAAAAAACCATCAACTTGTTTTGTAAGATTTTAAACCCTCACCTTTTTTATAAATGGTCAAATAAACTCTAATATTAATAAACTCATTTTTTAAAAAAAATCGTTATATTAAAACAGTAAAAAATAAAAACAATTTTATTTATGATTTTATTTTTTCAAATTCGAGTTTACAATTTTTTTTACTAAAATTAGGGTTTTTGCGCTATGAAAACTGATTCACATTTAGCTGAGATTAGACATATCATTTTTGTTACCATTAGAAATTATGTTATATAAACTACAAAAAATTATAGGATATCACATTTGATTTTTATTTTTTTCGAGTATTAAATTTTTGGATTAAAATATAGTTAAATAATGATTAATTAAATGTAATTTATATTATATTTTAATATATCGTAATATATTTATATAAAAATATTAATTGTTAGTAAATCTTATTTAGTTTTTCCAATGAAAATATTTTGATGTGGAAATTCATGTACTTTTCGTAGTATTATAAAATTTGGTTTGGTTTCATGTTAGTAAATTTGTGTGATCAAACCAAATAAACTTTTATTAATATAAACTCATATTCGGTTTGATATAAGAATTTAAATATTATTCGTAACAAAATCTGTTTTGTATCACGTTGATGAATTTTTGTAACACAACCGAATAAAACTTCATTAATGTGGATGTCGGAATCCCAATTGATAATTTCCTCGATCTTATACGGGTCTCTAGTCTCGGCGGGTCGAATATCGATCATTATAAAACAAGAAAGCTTAGAAAAAAGTGATTGAATTGATTCTGGTATAAAGTTTTCCGATCCCCTTTACAATCCCCCTATGTCACTCTTTATATTACAAATTCGAACCCGAGGTCATTAAATGCATGCTATTTTCACACCGTTATTTTTGTCATTCATTGATGTGTCCGTTTCGAATCTTCGAGTCAACACATCCCGCGATCAACGTGTAACACCCCAGTTTCAGGAATGTGGTGGTGCATGCGGAGAGGTTAAAAGAATTGATTTGGCCACCTATGTCACCAAAGTGCACTTATCTTTTCGGTCAACTGTCCAGAGAGAACTCCACAATTAAGGGTGCTTGAGCTGGAGCATTTTCAAGATGGGTGACCTTCCGGAAAGTGATTGTCGGAACTGTGTGAGTGAGGAGAAAACACAGGGAAAGATCATGTAGTGATTGTTAGGTTCGGTAACAAGTCTTTAAATCCTCTCGGACGTAGCGGACCGACCGTCGGACAGGAGTAGGCCCACAGGCCCGAGAGAGGACGTGGGTGCTCACTGGTAGGGGCGGTCGGGGCGTTACAAGTGGTATCAGAGCCGAACCCAAATGTGTGTGGGGTCAAGAGGGCTCACACCGTAGGGAGTGACGGTCTTGGTGCGCAACGAGGACGTTGCGATCAGTTATTAGGGGTAAATTGTAACACCCCAGTTTCAGAAATGTGGTGGTGCATGCAAAGAGGTTAAAAGAATTGATTTGACCACCTATATCACCAAAGTGCACTTATCTTTTCGGTCAACTATCCTGAGAGAACTCCCCAGTTAAGGGTGCTTGAGTTGGAGCAATTTCAGGATGGATGACCTTCCGGAAAGTGATTGTCGGAACTGTGTTAGTGAGGACAAAACACAGAAAAAGATCATGTGGTGATTTGTAGGATCGGTAACAAGTCTTTAAATCCTCCCGGACGGATAGGAGTAGGGCCCACAAGCCCGAGAGAGGACGTGGGTGCTCACTAGTAGGGGTGTTACACAACGCCTCCTCATTATTTCGCGAGGTCACATAACTCCCCGAAGTAACGGTTCGGAATTAGTAGGCCTTTTTACTAGGCCTGCCAACTGCATGAGTTGTTGGGCTTTCTCTTTGTCTGGCCCATTAACCTGAGGCTTACAAATTCTCCGGGTCAGATGGATCGCGAGATCCGACACCAACTATTAATTAACTTTTTTACATCATGACTTAAAAATCTTCAATTTCGAAAAGATTGTAAACTAGAATCTTAGAAGAAAAACTCTAAATCAAATTGTTTATATTTATTTATGTTTTAATATAACGATATGTTTGAATTTAAATTAAGTTTATTAATAATAGCATTTATTTTACCATTTATGAAAATGTGAGGATTTAAAAACCCACAAAAAAAGTTGAGGGTTTAAAAACCCACAAAAAAGTTGAGGGTTTTTTATATGTTCTTAAGAAAGCTGAGGGTTTTTTACCCATTTTTCCCACAAAAACATATGCATACATGTATATATATATATATATATATATATATATATATACGCAAATTATTTTAAATTAAAAAAAAGATATGGAAATAATATTTTTGATGATTATGGAAAATATTCAGATATATCTTGCCTTTATAACGTTTCCGAGTATCAAGAGTGGATGATACACAATTGTTCCCGCAAAAGTTTCAACTAAGGACCCATATTTTAGAAACAATCACATAAAAGATTAAAAAACCGTCAGAAAATGCATTGGGTAAAATATTATACTATAAATACATAAATATAAAGGAATGCATTGGAATTGGAATTTGAGGAGATTTGTCGAAATTACAATTTTATAAGATTTGGAGAGATTTAAGTGAGTTTTTAAAATATTTAGATTAATTTGGTTATTTTTTTACTTTTTAAAAGATAAATGACCAATGACTTCAGAGATATTAATTGGATTTTGTATGGTACTTGTGATATTTAATATTTTTAAAGAAAAAAGAGAAACATTGATCATCTTGCAGTCATCATCATATATATTCATCGCCAACGTATACCGTCATCTTTTTTTTTGAATGTAATGTTAAATTATATTCAAGAAAAAATAACGTTTTTGGGTACATAGTTATGAAAACATTTGCTGAAAAAATTGAAAGCTAGAGATACATGAATTTGGACTTAATGTCTAGATACAAACTAAGCTTGTAGGCTAGATGCAAAAACATATATCGTCATCATCTTCTTTATATTTTTATTGTAGTCGCCATCATCGTAAACCCAACCAAAACCAAGGTTTGTGAGTACTGAGGTTCAACTTTAGATGCGAGGGAATATAGGATGAAAAGTAGTTTTCCGAGGATATCTAGCACTAAACAATAGTATAGATTTTACCCATGAGTAGGTGAAAATCTTATAGTTGATAGAATGACAATGTCCAATTCTCTGCCTTGAAAGGCATCAACAATATCAACTTCCACTTCTTGAGACCCAAATTCTTTCAAAGACATGATAGCGCAAAAATGTTGAGTTTATGTTTGTAAGCGGTTATTATCCCAATCCTTTCCGGAACATCTTTAGTGGGATAACTGTAATAATCAAAGAAGCAGCCAATAATTAAGATAACATTATAAAACATGTGACAGATTAAATACCTCTTCTTAAAAACTTTTATAGATGATTATATAGAAACTTCAACATCTAGGTCATTGCGGTAGGACCTACCATCTGCTCTAGACCATCAAGAACATAAAAAGCATATGGTTAGTTAAGAATATAGGATAGAGTTTCTATATAGAATTAAGAATATGAGATTAGATTTATTTCTATTGATTTATATATACATACATATATATAGATACTAGCATTATTCTTCTTCTTAAAATAAAAATTGATATACAAGCACTCAATTTGATATATTTCTTGATTTCCCCGTGAATTGTATGTTTACAACAATATGGACAGAATTTTTTCAATTCCAATCGACTAGGGGTGTTGTACATTCCCGCCGATGCTTTCTTAATATAATTTCGAAAACTACTGGTACATTCCAAAATAATTGTTACTCTTAACATCTTTACCTTGGCCATGAAACCTCTTCTGAATTTATGATTCACCTCAATCTTCTATTTTAGTTTTAGAATCCAGAAAGAACAAGAACAAAAAGAATAGAAGTTGTTAACTAAAAAATTCTGAAATATTTCGTTGCAATGAATATATAATTTCTGAAATAATTTGTTGCAAACAAAATTCTGAAATATTTCGCTGCTCGACTCATCAACGCCATTAAGGAACTCCTTGTTATAGAAATGCCTAGACGGAAACAAGAGATTTGGGGATGCATCCTATATTGGGTGGAAAGCATTACCACATTATGTCCTGTCTTTTGAAGTCGTTCAAACATGCTTCTTTGAAAAAGAAAAAAAAACTTATTTTTCATTATTTCAAGTAAGAAGTAATTCTAGGTCATTGCGGTAAGAGCTACCATCCGAATGCTCCATGCCATCAAGAACATAAAAAAAAACATATGGTCGAAGAAGATTGTTCTCGTGGAATGGACCTATTTTGCTCGACTTATCAACGCCATTAAGCAACTTCTTGTTGTAGAAATGTTAGACGTGAAACAAGAGATATGGGGATGCATCTTATATTGGGTGGAAAGTATTACTACATATATAATGTCCAGCCTTTTGAAGGCGTTCAAACATGCTTCTTTGAGAAAAGAAAAAAAAATTCATTATTTCAATTAGTAAGAAGTAATTGGGTTTGTTGGAATGGGCTATAACGAGAATAATACGTGTAGAGAGTTTGGAAATCAAACTTTTAGAATCATTGCGTGAATTGAGTTCTGATAAAAATAAAAATTAGGTAATTTTAAACATTTGATAAAATGCCTCAACCAAATCCAAAGGATCCATAAATTGTGTGACCACCGAAATATTTTTTTGATCAAACGTACAAAATCATAAGGGATCAACTACCCTCCACGCATCACTTTATTATTATCGAGAAATGAGAATCAAGTGAACAATCAACGAGACATGAGTCTTTAAATCCATCCTCACATAAATCACACAAAAACTAGAACAATCTTATATCACTAGAACACAAAAACAAAAACCTCAGCCATCTCTCAGGATCAAATCTACTGAGAGCATTTCTTCAAGTATGCATTCCATCCTTGTACTCTATACTCATGAGTCATGAACCGTCTCTGCTGGGTTTTTCGCCTTTATGATTCCCTGTCCTACGATTATAAATTATAATACCACTTCCCCTCTCAGTAATCACCTGAACAAAGAAAAAGAGCAATCAGCATTATATTTCCGACTAAAATACTAACAATGGATGTAAGATGAATGCAAGGGTTGGGACTTGGGAGAGACTCACAGAGTGGGGAGTGTTATACTGTTGACCAAGTGCATCACCACCTTTCACCATTTGAGTTTATCATAAGAACTCTCTAGATTTAGGATTAAAATATTTTAGATATTTTGTAGTTTGGTTCCTCCCCCTCTCATTTGTAGTGTTGTTGTGAAGTTGTCTTCAAGTTAAACAAAAGCAAAGTAATAAAAGTTCTACTCTCTAAAATTCTCTCTCAAATATTTTAACACTTTCTCAATTACCTCTAAAGAATTTTACTCTAACACACACATCATATCCTTTGTACATTTTGAAGTTGGGATTTCTGGATTTTTCCATGTCCTTTTACTCCATAGTTGTGACCGAGATTGAACCGTTTATCATAAGAACGAGTGTCCCACGCCGCAAAAGATATATTTATTCTTCTTGAGGTTCTTCTTTACCCTTTAAATTGCTGTAATCGTCATCGAAGCAAATCTAACG
Organism: Arabidopsis lyrata subsp. lyrata; assembly: GCF_000004255.2. NCBI lineage: Eukaryota > Viridiplantae > Streptophyta > Magnoliopsida > Brassicales > Brassicaceae > Arabidopsis > Arabidopsis lyrata. Next base: position 11,358,836 of record NW_003302551.1, read on the forward strand.
GACAAGTAGATATCTGGTGAAAACAGAGCGAATCACTGAAGATCTGTACCATGTCCAGCCCTATGTTCTATACTTGAAACAAGTTTTGAAAGTATTTGCACATTCTTAACAAGTTTTGAAACAATTAATTCAATCAACATTTTTTTCTCTAATTAAAAACCAAAATATTGGTTTCTTGGAGCTGTTTTGTCACATAGGACTCATATACAATACATATATAGCTAAGTAACATTAACACAAAACATACACATACATATTTGTATGCAAATTAATTAAAATGTTAACAATTAATGTCAATGCTTATGGTGCTGTGTGTAAATGTAGTCTAAGTGAGATTCCGTCATCATCCTTCTCTTCAAACATTCTTCATCTCCTTCTCCACAATATTCCATTCCCATCAATTTCTATTTTTATAAAGACAAAAAAAAAAAAAACTCACAGGTTAAAATATTTATCTCCGAGGCTGCATGTAATTTACTAACTACTTTAATGTTCCTTAATTTCTAGTAGGAGATACTTATTTATTACAAATGGGATGAAATAAAAATACACCATTCAGTTTCTCATATCTTCTATTTTATCTTATTTTTTATTAAAAGTGAAATGGCAGACTAAATATTGATTTCTTTCAAGTCCAATTTTCAATTTAAGAAAGTAGAACATTACTATGAAATATCATTAAGAAAATCAACTTTGAAAATGTTTCTTGGTATGCATCTGAAAACATATTTTGAGGTGGTTGTATATGGTTTTAGGAAAATTAAATAAGCAAATTGTTTATTTAATTTAGGGAAAAATTTTATATGGACTTACATTAACTGAGTCCTCTTCCACTGGTGTAACTGAAACTAATGGATTTATCTCTGGATCTTCTTTTCCTGATTATATATTAAGATTTAGAGTTGGAAGATGATTTTGGTATTGATAATATTAATTTTGAGAAACTAATCAGTACTGTGTTCAACATACCTCTTCGAATTGCAGATGAGCTTGTTGATAAAATGAGGAAGAGAACACACACTGCGAGGCACAAAGTTTGCTTCATGTTCTTGGCTCTGTGAGAGAGAGAGAGAAAGTGAGAAGTTTGTGATAGACATATACCGAATATAAATACACCTAGTCGATCTGAGATTTCATTATTTAATTATGATTTATATATAAAAAAAAAAATCTTTTTCTTCGTTTGGTCAAGTTTTTTTTTTTTGTTCACATCAATATATCAAATTTAATTTGAATCCAGCTGATAGATAAGAGTACATTAGCTCAAACTATTAGATAATATGGGACATAACAAATATCAAATGCAAATAATGACATGATTAAGTGTATATAAATCACATACTACATAGTTGGATTTTAAAATTGTTAGTGAAATATTATATACGTTGATTATTATGAGTATCTCAAAATATGAAGGGGGACAAGGAAATCTTTAGTAATTCGGGGAGAGCCAAGTTTCGCTAAATAATTGAAAAAGTGTGGTCCAACCAAAGTCTTTAGACACACTAATGCTAAAGTCTTGCCTGTTTTGTCAGAATTTCCAACCTAAGTCAACTCTTCCGACATAATTTGACAGCTGTTTCCCATCTTCCCATTCTCTGTTTCTCTTTTTTTTTTCTCTATATAATTTCTTCTCATATTTATATTCATTGTTTTTTTTTTTTACTGTTATCTTTTTTATATAATACTTTCTCTGTTTTACAAAGAGTGTCATTTTATAGTTTTGCACACAGATTAAGAAAACATTAAATTTTTTTTTTTTCTAAACAAAAACATCATTAACTATATACCTAAACATAATCTGCCCAATAGTAAAACAATCTGCAGAATACTAATAGTCATAAAACATAAAAAATCATTAAATTTTGCATTAAAAACCTAAAACGACACTTTTTGTGAAACAAAAATAAAACCTTAAAACGACACTCTTTATAAAACGGAGGAAGTATCACATTAGGGCATCATCAATGGGGGATCATGTGAGGGTGTTCTTATAGAGAATATAATGTTAAAATAATGTAAGATAATGTGTTTAGATCTTTTGTTTAGAAGTTGATTAGTGGGAGAACATGTGTAAGATCTTAAGACTTAATAATATAATAATCTAAATTAAATTAAGATTTTACAATTATTAAAACATTTAAAAATAACATATAAATTGCAAATGCCAAATTTATGAAAAACTGAAAATAAAAGTGAAAATACAATACTAAATATTTATGAAAAAAACATTAAAAATATAAATAACAATAAACAAACAAACATATTACTTAATAAAAGCACAAAAACATTTTATCTAATTAATACATAGTTTATTATCCAAATTTATTCCAAATATGTTGAATATTCCAACCAATGCCCAAATGCCACGTCACCCCGCAACACCCACAAGAACAGATCCAGGTCAAGAGCCCAGTTCCTGATCTTAAGCCCATTGACCCATTTTTTTGGATTTAAATAATGCTTAGATCAGGGGGGGTGATCCCCCAATGCAGATGGTCTTAGTTATCAGTTACTACTATAGACAACAGTAGTTATACAAGTCTGGAGATCTTTTAGATGGTAAACCACAATTACGAAGCAAAATATAGTTTCATATGTAGTGTAGACATATAGTATAATTTAATAAATTGGAATAAAATGGTGGAACGTCGGCAGGTAATTAGTAGCATTGAATAAGAAATTAAAACCATAACAAACAACTATAAATATTTTTGGAAAAATAACAAAAGTTGTGGACGAAATTGCATAACACATGTGAGCAAAAACCTACGTATGTGGCAACACCACTTCTGTCCCTTAATGCTATAGTCACTCTCCCTCTTTACACCTTTTATTTTGTTTTTATGTCGATGTCATATTATTACCAAACATTTCTTATAACAAATCTAAATGCAAAATAATAAAGATGACATCTAAACAATAAGTACAATTTGATGACGAAAACAAATGAGATAGAAGTACACGTATGTTTGACAAAAAAAAAAAAAGAAGTACACGTATATACCAAGTTTAATTGGTAGCACAAGAAATACCATTTTGATTGGGCAGACCGTAACATTCCATCCGAGATCTAGGTGAGGATGAGGTCATTCAGTTGTACCACCCGTTCCAAAACAAATACCACCTCTAACACTTTTAAACAATTTCGGTTAAGAAAACACAATGGATCGATGATACAAAGTACAAATTTTTAGCAAATAAAAAATGGTAAGTGATACCAAAATAATTAAAAAGGTTATAAAATGACGATAAAAATTATATTTTTGATAATGTTTTTGGTATTGGCTTTATGATTGGTAATTGCTAAAACGATAAACCTTGTACCAGTTAGAGTCGGTGTCTAAAATTAAATTTAATTCAAAATTTTAGAGTAATTATACTGCATACCCTAAGACCACAAAGTATTTAAGTCAAAGGAGCAGTAGCACGTTCGTAAATAATGTGTCTTTTGAAAACATGGAGAAAAGACAATAATATCCCTCAAATCAAACGCATCATTTCTTCTTATTTGCTTTCTTCTTCCTTCTTCTTTCTTTCGCTTTCTCTCTCTTCAATTCTTTATTCATTTTCTTTTCTTTACTTTATGAAATACTCCATATGACTCTCTCTAATTTTCTTAAAATTGATTGTATCCTGAATTATGATATTCTGAATTCATTAAATTGATTAGATTTTTCTGATCAAAATGCATACCATGAACCTCATCGAACTCTTGATACCAAGACGTCACGAATGTGTGTCGTTCGTTATTATTGAGCTTCTGTTAGAGATGATAACAAATATCAGATATCGTTATATCATGAGATATATTTATAAACCTTGATATATATTTATATAGCACGATATTTTAATATATATTATATTATATATTGAGATATCATGATATATGTTATGATATATATATTGATATATCATGACATATATTGTTATATCATGATATATAGTGAATATCATATTATATCAGGATATATAGTGATATATCAAGATATATAGTGATATATCTATAGTGATGTGTCATATGTAAACAATATTAATAGAATATTACGATGTATGATATATATTTATATATCACGATATTTTAACATATATCATATTATATATTGAGATATCATGATATATATTGATATATTATGAAATATATTGCTATATCATGATATATAGTGATATATCAGAAAATATAGTGATATATCTATAGGCATATATCATATGTAAACAACATTATTAAATATTACGATGTAAGATATATATCCATGTATCCGATAAAAAACAAGATATCACGATACGTAATTGCATATCATAATATATTATCGATATATGCATTTAATAAGTGGAGGCCCACAGAATATTGCATGATATCCCTGTCCCCTACGAAATTCTCAGAGGGAAAACTCCCGCATTTATTTCAGGGGAATATTCTTCTTGTTTTTTTGAAAACAAATATTTCTCTCTCTTATTTTGCAAACAAAAAAACTTGTGTATGTCACACTTAATTATTTCTCAAATAATTAGCATGCAGCTAATTGACTCAAAATTTTATCTATATTCTTTTCTTTATTTTAGTTCATTTTGTTGGAGACTTATATAAACGAAAACTAAAATATACAAATGGTCAGACAAACACGCATGCAGTCCATGATAGAGAACGAGAACGAAGAGATTGTGAAATGATTTTCTATATTTCCCAAATTAGAAAAGGTTGTTACAATAGTGTATATATACAATCTACACTAAACCAAAGACTAAACCGTATACATGTATAGTAACTTAACCAGTACATTAAACCGGAATCATATATACATCTAATAGCCCCCCTCAAGCTTGAGCTTCATATATGTTAAGAACTCCAAGCTTGCTGTTGTTTTCTCGAAAAAGAGATAGATATAGAGGTTTAGTCAATATATCTGCAAGTTGATTATCAGTTCGCACAAACATCGTCTTAAGAGTCCCAGCTTCAATGCATTCACGAACTTTATGACAATCAAACTCTATATGCTTTGTCCTCTCATGGAAGACAGAGTTACTGGCAATGTGTAATGCAGCAACATTATCACAATAGAGATATGCAGGAGAACGAAAAGGAACCCTGAGAGCAGTGAGAAGATAACCTAGCCAAATCAACTCCTTGGTAGCCACACTCATAGCTCTATACTCAGCCTCAGCTGAACTCATGGAAACAACATCATGTTTCTTTGAACGCCAAGAAACCAATGAATTACCAATAAAGATGGCAAAACCAGTCACACAACGCCTACTGTCAGGACAAGTACCCCAGTCAGAGTCAGAAAAGCCTCGCAAATCAAAAGTAGGATCAGCACCATAGAATAAACCCTGTCCAATAGTTCCCTTCAAGTATCTCAAGATTTTATGAATAGCCTGAAGATGAATATCAGTTGGAGCAGAGGAGTACTAAGCCAATTTAGAGACTCCAAAGGTGATATCTGGCCTAGTAATACATAAGTACTGCAGTTTACCAATCAGACGTCTATATTGTTTAGGATCAGCAAGAACTGTACCAGTATCCTGAGCAAGCTTCTGATTAGGCTCCATGGGAATAGAAGACGGCTTACAATCTGAAAAACCAGTTGACTCTAGTAAGTCCAAAATATACTTCCTCTGATTCAAAGAAATGCCCTCAACAGTTCTAGCAATTTCAATTCCCAGAAAAAACTTAGGTGGACCAAGATCTCGAAGCTGGAAAGCAGAGCTCAATTGTGTCTTCAACTCAGCTACAAGAGAATCACTGGTACTAGCAATGAGTATATCATCTACATAGACCAGAACCACCAGAAAATTACCATTAACTTCTTTAACAAAAAGAGTATGGTCTCCATGGCATTTGTCAAATCCAAAACCAACCAGAGTGCTTGAAAACTTAAAAACCCACTGGCGAGAAGCCTGTTTAAGACCATAAATGGATTTATGAAGACGACAAACTGCATTAGGAGAGACCTCAATTCCCATTAACTCTGCATAACCTGGGGGTGATTTCATATATATTTCCTCAACAAGGTCACCATTAAGAAAAGCATTGGAGATGTCCAATTGGTGCAAAGACCACTGCATTTTCGGTGCGGGGGATAGAAGAAGTTTCATTGTTACCATTTTTGCAACAGGAGAGAAAGTATCAGTGAAATCTATACCCTCTTGTTGAGTATACCCTTTGGCTACTAGGCGAGCTTTATACCTTTCAATACTGCCATCAGCATGAAATTTGATGGTGAAAACCCATTTGCATCCTACTGCAACTTTTCCTGGAGGCAAGTCACAGACACTCCAAGTTTCAGTTCTTATAAAAGCGCCAATCTCCTTACCCATAGCATCTGTCCATTCCTTGTCATGCTTAGCTTATGAAACTTTGTAGGTAACTTTGTTTTGGTGATGATATTAATGAAAGCACCAAAAGGCTCAGATAGATAAGAATAAGAAATATAGTTTGCTAGTGGATAAGGGGAAGTTTTAATAGGATTAGTAAGAGTATTATTATTATAACAATGAAAGTCCTGCAAGTGGGAAGGCAGTTTTCTCTTCCTATGTGGTTTAGATTCAGAAGGAATAGAAACCAAGGAAGATGACTCATCATGATTGTGAGGAGCATCAGAAGATGATTGCACTGGAGGCAAATGTTCATCATGATTTGGTGCAGGAAGAGAAAAATGAGGAAAGAAAGTTTTGACAGCATCCGTGATATTGGATGAAGCAAAAGGAAAAATTTCCTCATGAAATATAACATGTCTAGAAACAGAAACTGATTATGTCTCAATGTCTAAAAGCTTATAACCCTTAAACCCTGAAGGATAGCCTAAAAAGATGCAGGCTCTAGGCTCAAATTTTGTTCTGTGTTTAGGAGAAGTAGAGCTATAACAAAGACACCCAAAAGCCTTAAGAGAACTATAATCAGGTTTTTCATTGGTTAACCTTTCATATGGAGTTTTATTTTCCAAGACAGGAGATGGTAATCTATTGATTAGAAAAGCAGCAGTTAAGACACAATCTCCCCAAAACTGTAAAGGTATACTCGATTGAAACATAAGGGCCCTAGCTACATTCAACAAATGCTGATGCTTTCTCTCTACAATAGCGTTTTGTTCCGGAGTTTCAGGATAAGAATGAAAACTTTTAATACCTTTTTCCATGTATAAAGAAGTAAATTTCAATTCATTGGCATTATCTGATCTAACAGAACAAACTTTACTATTATATTGAGTTTCAACAAGTTGAATAAAACCAGGAAACACATGCAAGACATCAGATTTCTGTTTCAACATATAAATCCAAGTTGCTCTACTAAAATCATCCATAATAGTCAAGAAATATCTAAAGCCATCAACAGTAGGTACAGAGAAAGGACCCCATGTGTCAATATGAATTAATTCAAATGGTTTACTTCTCATATTATGTGACAATTTAAAGGGTAAGTGCCTCTGTTTAGCTAAATGACATATGTGACAATGATGAGATGATTTATTTATCTTTTGTTTTGACAACAATAAAACTTCAGAAAGAGATTCAATTTTATTCAAAGAAGGATGCCCTAATCTCTTATGCCACATTTCAGAATCAACATGAATACTAGCACAAGCAGGCGTACCTTGTAAAGTAGAAGAAGAAACATTAACAAGAGACTTATCAAGATTCAGCACATACAAATTTGCAACTTGACTACCTTGCCCAATCATTAACTCCTGAGTAAGTGCCTGAATAGAACATGCATCAGAAGTAAAACTGTCTTTAGATCTCAGAGTTTTAGTCACAACACTCACACTTAACAAGTTAAACTTGAACTCAGGGATATATAACACATTATGTAAAGACAAAGCATCAGTAAGTTGAATAAAACCAGTGCCCTCTATTTTCACGGTTTGACCATTTGGTAATCTGACATAGGTTCTTTCTAAAGCTTTGTACTCTACATAGATTTCCCTTTCATATGTAACATGATGACTAGCCCCAGAGTCTATTACCCAAGCCCTATGAGACAACTCAGTTTCATGAGGTAAGGAAGATGTCAACATGTCATAGTAAGTAAAATAATAGAGAGAAAGGAAAGTACCAGTCATCTGGGAGATGGTTGGTACAGAATTAGAAGTCGAAGCTATAGCCTTATCAGGGGATGGAGAGATGGTATTAAACTGGAGCTGGGAGCTAAGATAAGAGATCATCTGTTGGAGTTGGTCTTTAGACATGTCTTCATTCTGCTCTACAGGAACATTCTCTTTCTGAGTGACCATTACTTCTGAACTGGTCATGTTTGCACTGCCCACATAATTGTTCTTCTTAGCTCGTGGATGACCAGGGGGATAGCCATGTACCTTATAGCACTTATCCACAGTGTGACCAATACGAGAACAATGAGAACATTTAGGCTTCTGAGTGTTTCCATGTGCCATCAGAATAGGAATTTGTTCAGTGAGAATAGCCTGAGCTTGAAATGCAGAAGGAGTAGAAACTGGTCTAGTATAACCAACAATTCTCTGACTCTCATCTTGATCCAGAATGTTGTAGATCTCATTCAATCCAGGTCTTGGCTTCATATTAAGTATCTGGCCACGAATGTTATTGAAACTATCATTCAATCCCATCAAGAATTGAATAACACGGCTAGTCTCTGCTTCCTCAAGAAGTTCTTTAACCTGATCACAATCGCATTTCTTCACAGTTCTTGATCTTGTGTTGGAAAGTTGTTCCCACAACGTCTTCTTCTTTGTGAAGTATGTTGATAAATCCAGATCACCTTGCTTGAGTGTCATAACTGCCTGTTCAAGTTGATATTTCTGTGGAAGATTATTAACCTTGAACCTAGTGAATAGATCATTCCACATCTCCATAGCATCTTGATAATAAAGTATACTATCATAAATCTCCTTGTTCACGACATTTAGAATCCATGATTTCACCATACTATTGCATCTACTCCAGATTCGGAAACCAGCATCAGTTTCAGAAGGCCTTAGCAAAGATCCATCAACTAGTCCTAGCTTATTCTTCGCATCAAGACTAATTTTTATCGCAATCGACCAACTGTTGTAATTAGTTCCATCTAGGATATGAGATACAATCGTTAAACCTGGATGATCTGAAGAATGGAGGAAGAATGGATTATCGATCGTGTTGAAATTCATCGATCCATGTCCCTCAGAGGCTTCAAATCTTGAATTCAGCTGCTGTTTCATCATCGCATCTTTAGGATCTTCAACGATCATCGATTCGCGATTAGATCTAGCAACGGAACCACCATCTTCAGGTGTAACACTTTGATTTCTCTGTTTTCCTCCTTTCTTCACCATTTTCGTCGAAATCGATAGTGCGGAAGAACGATTGATGATGATTAAGACGAAGAAACGAAGAAATTGTAGAAGAATCAGAAGAAATTAGGTCGAAATCAACAGAAAAACGCGGAAAAATGCTCTGATACCATGATAGAGAACGAGAACGAAGAGATTGTGAAATGATTTTCTACATTTCCCAAATTAAAAAAAGTTGTTACAACAGTGTATATATACAATCTACACTAAACCAAAGACTAAACCGTATACATGTATAGTAACTTAACCAGTACATTAAACCGGAATCATATATACATCTAATAGTCCACCCATACTAATAAGATACTATATTTTGTCAAATTTCTGTGTTTTTAGTTAATTGGTAGTTTTACATTTTAGCTCTCATACGTTATACGTATAAGTTTTGTGGTCAACTTGCAGTTTACCAATGTGACCCAAAGCCTTACCCATTGGTCGAATCGAATTACAAACATAGAACATGCATGCACGAGCACTTCATTTTATTATGGTAATCTTATCTCAATTAATTTAATATAGATAATATGTAGCTTTTGTTTTGTTGATTTCGATCTATTGCCTTTTTTTTTTTTCTTTTTCTTTTGTTACTGTCGCAGCACTCTTACTTAGTCCGTTAGAAATGACTTGAAACTAGACTATGATAATTAGTAATGACACAGGAAAATTTCTTTCGGTTTTAATTAATAACAATGATAATTAAACACAGATTCGCTAAATAAATTTGATGATAAACATTAGCATTCTCAAAACTGAAACAAATTGTAGAGTTACGCGACTTCAACTTTCTATAATCTATTCTTAATATCAGGCGAGAAATTTACATGCGTAGGATGATTTAACATGGCCATAACACTGCCATATCTTAGATTTTTAAAACACCAATATCTTATAATGAATTTTGAAAAGATTGAAACTTACTAATGATATGAACGTGTGATCACGATGCTGTTCTGTTATCTTTCAAACAGTAGTAGTAAAACTACTAAGACCAATATAATTACAGAGAGTTTCGGTTATCTGAAACACACAAAACAAAATGTTACAGCCACTTATAATTGATAGAGTACTATGGTATATATTGATTGTTCACACCAAACTATGACTTATTCACATGCAAGTTTTTGGGAATTGCTAACTTTGCAATAACGTATATGCGTACCACTAAAAAAGTCATAAAAGTCCTATAGAATATTAGATTGACTGCTGCATAGACCTATATATATATATATTTTGTCGACTGCATAGACCTATATTTTAAAAAGCTTATTTTGATCCATTTTCTATCAAGAATGATGAATCACAATTTGATGTATAAACTCACATATTTTGGGACACTCACGTACGCCTTGAGGAGACCAACCCTAACCCCAAAGCTTTATCTCTCTAGCAAACGACAAGGACAAGACACCACTTACTTCTATGCATGGAATCTTTATCACAAAAAGATCAAACTTTCTTATAACCTTATATCTATATAAATCTACATACACATTGTTTATAATAAACAGCAGAGTGGAATTTGCTCACACTGTTACTAGTACTACATACAAAATATTATTGTATCAGTCATTCACATGTGAAATAATATATGTTGGTCTCGGGCCCGCACCAGAAGTACGAAACCAACCAAAGATTGCCACGTAATCAAGATAATGGCCCACAAAGGACGAAGCCTAATGGACCCATGAGCCGAAGAAGCGGTCGAAGTGGTCGTCACCACTTCGAGAATCCGAAGTGAATGCACTGTGACACGAGTTCGATGTAGAAGACATGGGTAAGTCGGTTCAAGGGCACTTGGGCCAAAAGAGGCGAGGCCCATGAAGATCAGAGTCAACTCAAATTCAAACGTTGAGCATTAAAGCCGAAGAATCAAAACGGACACATTTAAGAAGAAATAATTGTACTTAATTGCTCATTTTAATGTCGTTTATCTATGTATAAATATAGAGGCCAATGGCCATGTAAAAGGGAGCTTCCTCTAAAGAGAGAAATAATATAGTAATTTTCGTATCAATCTATAAGTTTTTACATATTCATTTTTGTCCCTCAAGAATAATCTTTCCCACTTAACAAAATACTTGAGTGTGTGAATCCGACATCCACATTTTGGCGCCGTCTGTGGGGATATTAAGTTCTTGAGTGGTCAGATTTTTTCTAAATAATTGTTGTTTTATTTGAAATATAATTGGTATTACGTGTGTAATTAACTGGAACTAAAAAAATTGGTATTTTATTTAAAATATGGATAGAAAATTTCTCAAAAAAATGGTACTGTCTTGTTTTTTTTGTTCAGTTTTGAGTTTTTTTCTTCTCTTTTTTTAACTTTTTCTAATTGTGTGTCGTCATTCGAGTCCCAAACTGGGAGAGGAAACGAGTCATTTGGGATGTTATCGACATAAGTATATATGGGATGTTACGAGAAACTTTTCATTGTTGGATGGAGCTCAAATTTGGAATAATATATGCTAGAAATTTGAGATAGTTTTATTTGGAGGTGGTTTGAGGTCATTCAAATGGTTGAATTGATAGTTAAAAAATATATATATCTGGCCAAATATGGCGGAGCTAGGATACTGAGCTGCACAGTGCACAGCACACCCTTGCTCCAGACCGGTATGGAGGTATCACTCATGGCCTCTTCATGTATTTTATCTTCTTAATTCTTTTTTTTTGCTATTAAACCTTATTTTCTTGTATTTGAAAGAAATACCTTTCTATCTATTGCCTCTCATAATGTATTCCAAAATCTTGTAAACACTTGAAAGGAGAAGATAGATAAACATGTTGATTTATCAGTTGGATTTTCATCTAGATCACCCTAAGAGCTAAAACTTGATATTGATCACTCAGTTTTAGATCCTTGTTTAATGTCTTTGTGGTAGATGTAATAATTTTTTTGATTGGAATGTTGTTTCCGTACAACCTTGTACCTTTTTGCAAATACTTTTACTTTTCCTAATATGAGGACTTAAAGCCCAATCACTCTTTAACGGTTTTCCTTTTGATTTTTATGACTAACATCTGATGCTCAAAATATAAGCTATCAACCATAACGAAACATTTGTGCTCACATTTTCTTTTTGTGACTCCTTCCCTTTTTTCTTCACAACTACGTAATTAAAAGTGCTAACTTTTGTTTTTCATTTTTCCACGATAATTGAAGCAGCTAGTTACTCATCTACAGCAGCTGAAGAGTGGTGAGGGAAACTAGCCCAGACGTCTTGCCACGTCATCTTCCCCTCTGCGACTGAGCTAACCACGGAAGCTGCCTCCTCTAAGCTGACTCGAACTTGGTCTTTGCTGTCTCTTTCTCTGATTGTCACTGATGTGTCCGAGTCCACTGTTATTGCCAATGGCACTCCAAGCTCATCGGTTCTCGCGTATCTCTTCCCGATCGATGTACCTGTTCACACATGTAAATCTTCACTCGCTCTCCTCCATTTCAAAATATTAAGAACTTGTAATTGTCAAATTGTTTACATACCAGTGATGTCAATCTTATGTGAGATGCCAACAGAAGCTAGTTCCTTGGAAATAACTTTGGCTGCTTCCTCGAATTGTTGGTTCTGAACAAGCGGGAAAACCGTGCACTTGATGGGTGCTACAAGAGGAGGGAAACGGAACACATTCAACTGTTCATCACCTGTTTTGCTTCGTCTTGTGATATGAAACAGTGCTCATACAAACAATATATGATCCGACCAATCCCAAATGATGGTTCAATCACTGAAGGAGTGAAAACCCGCTGGTGCTCTTTCTTTTTCTTCTGTGAGATTGACACCATATTCTTCTTGATGCTCACGTTTTTCTCTAGGGTACATACGTAAAACTCTACTTCCCCTTTGGATTCCAGAGTTGCTTTCATCTGCATAGCTTCGTCTTCATTCATCGCCTAACAAAACATTACATAAAGCATCACCATCAGACAAAGAAATATGTTAGTAAAACAATGGAATTCAGTCACTCTACCTCTAAAGATTCAACCACATTCTTTTGATTTCCCTTGAACGCAAGACCAAGTTCTTTCTTCACAGGAGTAATCACAAGTTTCTGAAATAACAGAGAACCCATATTAAGGACAAGTTATAGAGACAGAGATAAAAATATGGATTAGAATACCTCTACTTCTTTAGGTTCTGCAAGTTTCTCTTCAGCCACAAGAGGAACGCCACTTTTTTCCTGCCATACAACAATGGATCCATAATCTACTTTAGTAAATTAAGATAGGAATACCTCTGGGTTTTAACCATCAATTCTCTAGCTGTCATATGAAATGACGAAAATAGAAGTAAAAGGTGAGTTTCTTACTGAGTGGGCACATAAGTCGAATGCAGACCTATCTGCAATCCCAACACATTCAATCCACCCATATGAACTCTCAATTTCAGCATCCCAACAATCTGCAGCATAGTGGGCCATTTCATTTGCTAGATGCTGGCGGAAACGCAACCGTTCCTTGTCTATGCCAAGACGGACAAGGAAAAGATACACTCTCCCAATGAAGTAGCCTAGAGTTTCATTGTTCACAGTTCCCTATTCGAATACAGTTGCAGGCATCAATAAGAAATCACAAAAAAGTTCTGTGGGAGTGCTTAGTAGAATTAAGTAGGCGCAGATGAGTACAGATACTGACCTTGGCAACAGCTTCGCCAAGGCAAAATTTTTTGGCAGATTGGCCAGACATTTGTTCCTCTCTTGGAAACATCAGGAATTCCAATTTTGCTACCTCAGAGAATTTCAGATGTGACTTATTCTCAGGATCAACAAAATGCTCAATTTCTGCCAGAGTGAATTCACGAACTCTAAGAAGCCCTTGACGAGGAGATATCTGCAAGTAATATGCTACTTATTGAACCCAAGACATAATAGAAAAAAGAGTCCCTTAAAGAAGATTGAGATAAACACATCCAATCTACCAAGCTAAGTAATTGCAAAAAAAAAAACAAATCACCTCATTTCTAAAGGCCTGACCAATTTGAGCAGCAGCAAAGGGAAGTTTTCTCCCATTGTAGTAATACAAGTCCTTAAAGTTCACAAAAATGCCTTGTGCAGTTTCAGGCCGCATGTAACTGACACACAATAAAAAAAAAGAAACTTGATCAAAAACCAAGGACTTAACTAGCTCAAGAACACTTACAACATGAATAAAATACTCACCCGGGACTCGAACCAGATGGACCAATGGATGTTTGAAACATCAAGTTAAACGGATAAGGATCAGAGAGAGGGTTCTTCGTGTCTGGAGCAGTAATCCCATACTCCTTAATCTTAGCACCAAGCTGTTCAGTAGAAAAATCTTCCATGACAGCAAGAACATCCTTCAATTCAGCAGCTTTCTCACCCGAGATAGTAAGATCTTTCTCTAACTTCTCGTTACAATAATCCTTAAGCAAGTGATCCGCACGGTAACACGTCCCAGTTTTCTCATCCTTAACCATAAGATCAGTAAACTTATCTACATGTCCAGATGCCTTGAGAACAATCTCTGGTGTCACACATGGACAATCCACTTCTAGCATATTCTCCTCAAGAATGAAATGCTGCAAATAGAACCAAATCAATCCCGTATAAAGACCAACTCAACACAATCTCTACTCTACTCTATGAATCATGTCAAATTTTCCTCAATTACTACTCACATCCATATGAACAAACCTAACACAATCTCTACTCTACTCTATGAATCATGTCAAATTTGCCTCAATTTTCACTCACATCAATCCCAAATAAGAACAAAACCTAACACAATCTCTACTCTAATCATGTAAAATTTACCTCAATTTCTACTCAAATCAATCCCATAGAAGAACAAACCTAACAAAATCTCTACTCTACTCAATGAATCATGTAAAATTTGCATCAATTTCAACTCAATGAGAAATAAGAATGGTGTTGTTGCTTACTTGACGCCAGAAGCTAAGAACATTGGATTTAACAGCACAACCAGGAGGACCATAATCGAAAAGTCCGGCGACTCCACCGTAGATTTTGAATGAAGGAATATAGAACAAACGCCGCTCAAGAGTATTAACAACATTTTGTCGAAAAGCTTCACGGTTATGTAAACCATTTCCGATACTTGCTTGAAGCTGCTTCTCAACGGCGGATTTCTCAAGCTTCAATTTATTGAGCAGCTCAATAGCAGCATCGATCTCCGGTTTCGCTGCTCGCGAAGCCTTGAGAGCTCTGACGACATTCCCTTGAGCTTCGACGGAGGAAGATTTCTCCGATAACGATTCACGAAGAGTCTCC
This sequence comes from Arabidopsis lyrata subsp. lyrata, assembly GCF_000004255.2. NCBI lineage: Eukaryota > Viridiplantae > Streptophyta > Magnoliopsida > Brassicales > Brassicaceae > Arabidopsis > Arabidopsis lyrata. The sequence continues at coordinate 11,374,393 of NW_003302551.1, forward strand.
ATTAGAATCTGATCGGAGCAATGTTAAATTTTTCTGTTTTAAAATTTATTTTATACAAAAATTTTGTAACAAAATTGCGTATTTATATTTTGACAAAAAAAAAAAAAAAAAAAAAAAAAAAAAAAAAAAAAAAATTGCGTATTTATGAAAACGGCGTCGTATGAGAGAATGATCAAAAACCCTAAAGAGCAAAGCACTTAAAACCCTCTCTGTTATATAAATAGTCTCTCAAAACCCTTTCTTCTTCTCTTTCATTTTTAGCTGCTCATAAACCCTAAAAATCCTCTCTTTCTCAAACTTTTTTCCTACCTCGATTCTTAGCTATGGAGTTCTGGGGTAATATTCTTCTCTGTTTCAGTCATTTAATCGATGTTTTTGTCTGAAGCTTATTGGGTTTTCTTAAAAATCTGTTTTTGAACTCTCTTCTGGCTGCTTCCTTGTGTGTGTAGCTTCATCTAGGGTTTACATAGAAATTATTATCTTGTATAGGAAATAGTGTGGTAGGGTTTAACTTGAAGCTGTTTATTGATACTCATGTTGATTTTTGTTATGTAATCAGGAATTGAAGTTAAACCAGGGAAGCCAGTTACAGTGACTCCTAAAGAAGGCACTCTTATCCACGTTTCTCAGGTTTAGTATCAAATATTATTATTGATTTGATTCTGGGAGTTTATAGAGGTTTAGTGTAAACAATCTTGGATCTTTCTTTGTTTAGGCATCGCTTGGAGAATGTAAAAACAAGAAAGGAGAATTTGTGCCTTTACATGTTAAGGTTGGTAACCAGAACTTGGTTCTGGGAACTCTATCAACTGAGAACATCCCTCAGCTTTTCTGTGATTTGGTATTCGAAAAGGAGTTTGAGCTTTCTCACACTTGGGGAAAAGGAAGTGTCTACTTTGTTGGATACAAAACTCCCAACATCAAATATCCTTTGATGATGTTTATTTGTACTTTGTTTTGGCTTTAGATAGTTTCTTATTGATTTGAGTTTCTATGGTTTCCTTAATTCTTAATCGATTGTGTTCTCACTGAGGGAGGAGAATACTTTTCTGGTGAGTTTGCAAGATAAATCTCTTTCAAATCAATTATTCTCTTTGTAACTGTAATATTTGCTTGGTTGCTGATGATTCGTTATGTGTTGTATTGACAGATTCAGAGGAAGAAGAGGAAGAGGTTGAAGAAGTTCCTGCCACCATTACTGCTAATGGTACTTAAACTAGGCAGAGACTACTTGTTGCCTTGATTTGTTTTCCGGATAATTGGTAATAACTAGTTCCATTTGCAGGGAATGCTGCTAAGGCTGTAGCAAAACCAAAGGCTAAGCCTGCAGAAGTGACTAAGACTGCAAAGCCGGTTGCTGATGCTGAAGAGGATGACTCTGATTCCGACGAAGGAGTGAGTTGCTATAGCTTTCTGTGATATGTCTTTTTGTTTACAGTAATATGTGTATCATACCATTCCAGAATAGTGAGTGAGGAGAGGTGGCATTTTTTTCAAGTAATGTTAGTGACACATTCTTGTGTTATGATTCTTTCAGATGGATGAAGATGATTCTGATGGTGATGACGATTCAGAGGAAGAAGAAGAGACACCTACTCCTAAGAAGCCTGCATCAAACAAGAAGAGAGCAAATGAAACTGCCCCTAAAACACCTGTGTCATCAAAGAAGGCGAAAGTAGCAGTTACTCCTCAGAAAACAGGTAAAGATATAAACCATTCTCTTATATTATTCACTGAATTTTGGAAACATAAGTACCCATCTGAACCTCTTTTGTCTTCTTTGGAACAGAGGAGAAGAATAAAGGTGGAAAGACCCCCAAGCCTGCTACCCAGAGCCCAAAGTCGGCCAGTCAAGTCTCCTGCGGTTCATGCAAAAAGTGAGACACTCTCTTTCTCTAACGTCCTCTTCACTGCTCAATATATCTGGTTCTAATAACATTTGCTTATCGGCTTATCTTTGTGGCAGGACTTTCAACTCTGGGAATGCACTTGAGGCTCACAACAAGGCCAAGCATTCTGCCGCCAAGTGAAGTGGTTTCTTAGAGCTTATCAACTATTCCTCTGTTTTGTGTTTTGAGTAGGATCATTATGATATCTTTGAAATTTTGCCTCTAGTCTTTATGAAACCTTCGGATTTTCATCCTTTTTTTATAACAAGTCTTAATGAAAGAGTGCCAATTGGAGTCTTATCTCCACTATATTTCAACATTCTATCTAGGCACAATTTGTTAATTTAGATTAGGTTTTCACCATTTTCTATTTCCACAACATTTTAAAAATGATCGGTCCTTTAAGCCAGCAACTAAGTTCATGAACAAAGATGCCCTGTTTTCCCATCCTTTGTTATCCGTATTACCGTTCTGTTGTTTTTGGAAAAGGCCACCTTCAACGCTCTTGATACTAAAGTGTATGTAGTAGATTGCATTACTAGACTTAAGCTTATGGCGCGGTTCTCTATCAGCTTTACGGGTTTCAACTTTCAAAACCTATCTTCTTGATCTTTACTGTTAAAGAAGACTTGAATTGCCCACTCTTCTTGAAAAGTTGCCAACTCTTCTTGAAAAGTGCAAATTCAGTAAATAAACAAAGCCAATCATTTTCACATATGTCCTGCTCCTGAACCTGTCAAAACATAACACATCCAAATTGCAGAAGAGTATATATCTCCAAGCGACTAGAGTAAACACAGAGATGGTAATAGTACATACAAATGTATCAAATATCAAATACTTAATTTGATTTTGAGACTCAATCTGGTTCAATTCAACGTTATCCTTGTTGCAACGGTGCTTATACTATATAATATGATGGTAGGTGGTCGAACGAAAGATCCTGAGTTCTTCAACTTTGAGGTATCGAATTTAACTCTCCGTCAGTCTATGTGGCTTTTGGCTGAGCTGATGGCACTTTTTTGTTGCTATAAGTCAACTCACTGCATAGTATCTTCCTGGTACGATGGTAAGACCATTGATTTCGAAAGAATTGACAAAGAGAGATTGCTATGGTCTATGGTTTCTTGACTTTGGCCTTTTTGCTCATGAACTTGTTCCGTTGTTCGGATTCTTCTTCGGAGTTTTATGTCTACCTTTTTCTCCTCCGTTTCTCTTTTTGGTTCAACAATTCGTCAAGCGAAGAAGAGAATCTCAAGATTAGATAATTGCTTGGAGATGAAGATACAAACCACACATTGGTTTTAGGTTTTAGGTTTTTTTTTTCTTTTAGGGTTGAATCGTTTGGTTGTGTGATCAGGTGTTGTAATTACTAGCACTAAGTTTGGTTTTGCTTTTGGAATTAGAGTTTGTTTCAAAAATACATTGAAACGATAGAAGGTAATTACATTGATCACATGAAAGCGAAAGCGAAAGCAACATACTGATTTGTCAAATTAACTGTCCCAAAGGATGTAATTACGGACTGCAAAAAACTTGATCCGGTCCGGCCGTGTTGACTATGTTTTAAGCCTACTCCTGATTAGCTGTGGTGAAAAAACAAAGTACATCCTTCACAAAAAATGCATAAAATTGCATAGAAACGAGTATGTAGATGTAACCATGTTAAAAACACACAGGGATTCCTCTTCAAACGAACACAAATCGCAATCCATAATTACTTAGTCCTACAATAAACTACAAACCGCCATATATAGAGGTCCATAAGTTCAAAAGCTCGTTGGTCCAGAAAAGCTTCACAAGGAGAAATTAAATACTACATAATATAATGTCAATGAATGTACAGACACACCTTCATAAGATTAGCTGGGGTGGAAAACAAAGTACATCCATGCATAAATAAGGTTTCGGCCACATTAACCTATAAAAACAAGTAAAAACTATAGCCTTTTGGAAACATTAATCGATGAAATCTAGTAAATTAGGCGGCTTAAGGACAGCGGTTCAGGTGGAGCTAGGTTGATCGTTCTTCCAGGTATTAATTTCGAGAACTATATGTCCCGGTTTCCCATCCGTCGTTCTTCTTACAACCGATTTGTAGTCACAACTCTTGGCACTGAAGTTTATGTGGAAGATGGCATTACTAGACTTCAGCTTCAGACGCGGCTCTCTATGAGTTTCACAAGTCTCCACAATTATCTTCTTGATCTCCACAGGTAAACAAGACTCAAATCCGTCCTGCAAAAAAAAGCTTACTAAAGTTCAAAAATTGCGGAAGATATAAGACTAAACCCAAACATCCTGCAAGGTTCCCACTCTCAAGTACCTCATTATATCTCCACAAGGAAAAAAGTGCAAATTCAGTATATAGACGTAGCCAATCATTTGCACATATGTCCTGCTCCTGAACCTGTCAAATACAACACATCTTAAAGAGTTCTAATAGAAAACGTTTCTTTCAAACACATATAAGAAAACACGTTTTACCTCATAGAATCTCAGCTTATCAGTGACAGCTCCTTGTTTGGACACAAAGTTGGGCATAACACCTCTGTAAAACTTATCTATTGCTTTCTCATCCACAAGACAGATATCTCCTTCTACAATATTAACAACACACATTCAGACTTTTCAGCTACAACTTTGAATGGTTGTATATCACTAGTAATAGAGTTACCAGGTGTTTCGGGTTTGATTCTGCAAATTCCAGTAGAGACTCTTAAGTGCTCTCCATTCCTAGAGAAAGATCTTATGACCAAGGTCTGTAAAGTGTGAGCTGAATTATCAGCAAGATCCTTCACATCCACGGTTATATAGAAAGACATAGCTTTAGGAAATTGAATATTGTATTTAGGTATGCGCATATACTTCAACTTCCTCTCCTACAAAGATTGAATCAAAAATGAATGACAACTCTGAACAAGACGATAAAGACAAGATTCCACAGTTCTCAGATATGAACACTAAACCTTGTCAATGTTGAAGCAATGAACTCCCAAACGGCCATAAAGAGCGATTTCGCTACGCGGGTTTTCATTAGCACCTAGAAAGACTGGTGAGATTCCACATGCTGGGATACGATGATAACGGAAAACAGAGGAACGAAATAGAATACTTCGATTAATGAAAATGACAGATTGATACAACGTTCATAAAACGCGATATCAACTTCTCATCTACAAGAGTTCAACATGAAACTCCGGCGAATGATGAGGAACGATTCTCAGAGAGAATCCAAAAGGAAACGATAAACAACAAATCCAAATCTTCTTATTCTTCTGCAAATGATCCTCATTAGCTATATATCTCTGCGTCTCGATTCTTCCTCTAACACTCCCATCGACCAATCTTCTCTTGCCACGTCTCACAGCTACTGTCTCCACTCATGTATTGCCACGTATCTAACCATATATCAATGCCTAGTTTCCTATATCAGAGCTCCCCTGTTGGAAGAACCTTGACCACAAGGTTCAGTTCGAATAGGTATTCTCAAGTAGCTCTTGTGATTCAAGTCCAATCCCAGGGTCAAAGGTTTGGCTCTGTATGACTTCAAGCTTTCGTTCGTCTTTGGCAAATTTCAGTTTAACAAGCTGATACACACGTTGAGACACCTCTATAACATTCTTGGCCTCACTTCCAAGCTTGTAAACAACCAATCTCCTGCTGGAAAAGAGTTGCGTCCCTTTGTCACTCTGTTTCCAAATAGAATATTCATAACGCACTGTAGAGGACCCCCCCGTCCATAAGCAATCCCACAAATTTGCATAACTAGTGGAAAGCTCTAAACTGTCGAAATATAACAGCAACTCTGAAGCTGAATGTAGGAACTTAAATCTCCATTTATGCTTGATTAGGAACAGCACAACACCAATTGTAAACTTTTGCAGGTCTTGTAAAGTTTTTCTCTTCAATCTAATAGAGAGACAGTTCAATTCTTGTGGCTGCAAACATTTGTTCACACCAACAGAAGCCACTTGCTTCTCATCCGTGGAGTCTTTATCCATAGGTGAAGGAATGTGCATTTGAATGTTACTTAAAGAAAGTCCTGCAGCTTCCCTTGGAAAATTTAAAGGTTGAGCTCCTTTCTCATAATCCCCACCATCTTTTCTGATAATCAGTCCCTTCTGATGAGCTTGCTCATACAATCTTCCAACCAATAAACATTGGCTCACTGTTTGTGGCTGATGTTTGAGAAACGAGTCCTTTGGTTGTAGCAAACTAAGCTCCATAATTGAATCCGTGGAATGATTCCTGGCTTGTTCTTGAATCAGTTGACTCTGGTCACTCAAAGAATCTATTTCCATAAACGATATTGTCCCCAAATTTGCATAAGGAGCACTTCTTAGAATCGCATCATGTCTTTCTTGATCAGACATTATACCTAGCAAACCTCTCATGTTAGCAGCGCTGGCCACACTGAATTTCTCATCATGTTTACCCTTATCAAACATTAGTTGAAGGAGGCTGGAGTATCTATACTCTCTCATCATTTTCTGCAAATTCATGTTCATGAGCTTGAATTTCCAAAACTTGAATCTAACAAGTAGCCACACTGGAAATGTTTCATGATTCACTTGATCATCTTCCATGTAACAATCATCTTTCAGCATGGACCAAACTTTGGTAAACTTGTTCTTCTTCATCAATGCAACTTTAGTATTTGAACAAGGATATTTGTACTTGACAACCCCTCTGTAAGTCTGTTTATGTGCCTTTCGTGACCTGCCCTTATGTTGACTCCGTTGTTTGAATTTGAACCTCCAACCCTTGGGACACTTAATATGTCTCTTCTTACTGTGTACTATGAGAGGCATTTTATCGAACACCTTATGTGCATAGTCATTTTCTGTGATACTTGGCACTTTGTAATCCTTCTCAACATCACCTTCAACCTCAAATCTCTTACTAATGTTCTTTTGAACCCACTCTTGCTCTAGATTCTCGTTCAGCACCATTTCCAACCCTAAATTTACTTCCCTAAGTTCCATACTCCTCAAAATATCTGAGTTAGCAAGTGGTACCTGAAATGGTGGAATTGATTCTTTCTCTAAGATCGCTTTCTGTACCAACATCTCGTGATTCTCCAACTTGAGGTTCTCCTCTTGAGCTTCGCACACCAACTTCACCTTACGATGTTCAATTGATTCACCAAATTCAACATTAGGAAGTTGATCTTCATCACCATCAATCATGAGAATTCCTAATTTCTTGTGTTTTAGGTGGTGATCGAGAGTTTCTGGCTCTTCGCAAAACACACATAACCCCTTCAACCTTCTCTCGTTAATCTCTTCCCACGATATGCTCCGACGAATCTTCATTGTGCGATTTGACAACGGATTCGTTCTAGTAGCTTTGATCTCTGCCCTGGATTCCGAGGTCGTCTTGCTCTGATACCAGTGATAACGGAAAACAGAGGAACGAAATAGAATACTTCGATTAATGAAAATGACAGATTGATACAACGTTCATAAAACGCGATATCAACTTCTCATCTACAAGAGTTCAACATGAAACTCCGGCGAATGATGAGGAACGATTCTCAGAGAGAATCCAAAAGGAAACGATAAACAACAAATCCAAATCTTCTTATTCTTCTGCAAATGATCCTCATTAGCTATATATCTCTGCGTCTCGATTCTTCCTCTAACACTCCCATCGACCAATCTTCTCTTGCCACGTCTCACAGCTACTGTCTCCACTCATGTATTGCCACGTATCTAACCATATATCAATGCCTAGTTTCCTATATCATACGAACATTACCATCAATATCGAAACCCTGCAGCCAATTTTTTTTATCAAAAAGCATCAAAATTTTGATATGTAATTTCGTAAAAACAGAACCTAAATACCAAATCAAAGCAGAGACATGAGAGAGTACCAGAGACTCGGTAAATTGGCGACAGTATTCTTCGTCAAGTTGTTCATCTTCCTCAGATGTCCATCCATCGACTTCTTCTTCGGTTTTGGATAAATGAAAAGTATCAACATGTTTACTCAATCCACACAAAATCGAGTGGCAGGTTTCGTCTGATAATTTCCCACTATCCAACAGCTGTCGTAGAAGATCCGCCATCTCCGAGATCCTAAGCTTCGAGAGATTTAGGGATTGTTAACTGTTTTTCTTCTAGATTTAGGGATTTTTTATTTTACGGGTAGGGCAAGTGTAGGCCCAGACATAAAAACCGAACCGAGTAGACGAACCAAAACCGACTCGAAAAATATCCATCCGAATCGAGATTGATTCTATTGGGTCCTAAACTATTTTATCCAAAAACCCGAACTCGAATCCGGCCCAAATTCAAATCCTAAAAAAAAACCGAATTTCTTTATTAAAATACCCAAAATTTATCCAAAACTCGATTTTTTACCTGAAAACCCGAGAATTTATCCGAAAATTTAATTAACAGATATTATGCAATTCTGAAAATCCATATACTCGAACCCAAAAGGACCTAAACTAAAACCGAACCGATTTTATCCTACTGGATCCTACACTCTTCTACCCTTACATCCGAATTCGAACGGGTTTTATGCGAACCCGACCCGAAGACCCAGGCCTAGGAAAGTGGATCAAGTTATTGACCATAACACAAAATTTTTATAAACATTTAGAATTTTACAATCTAATGGGCAGCTAATTCAATATCATAACCTGACTTGGATAGGTTTCCACACTACATAATTAATTCAATATCATAACCTAATGAATATTGCGAATTGAATTTTACAAGTTAATGACTAATTTATCCCCATTGGACATCATACAAATATCATCAATGAACAAACCTGACTTGGATAGGTTTCCACACTACATAAATTAACAATATCTATAATAAATATGTAACACTAATAGAGATGCCGTGTCATGGCTCTTTTGAAACAAAATCAGTTTATTTTGGTGAATCAAATGATGTCATCTTTATGATCTTCGTACACTAGTTCTGCTTGAAGAGATGGGTCTTCATAAATTGGCAGCTTTTTTTTTTTGTCTCGACAGGTTTCTATTATGTTTTCCTAGGAATTAATTGGCACCTAAAGAATACAGCTTCGATAACAAAGAGCATTAACTATTAAGCTTGATAACAAAGAGCATTAACTATAAGGCTGAAGAATTAACTATTAAGACATAAAAATGGACTTTTTTTTGGGTCTTGCTAACAAAGAGATCGCTCTGTTTAGTCTTTCTATTTAAAGTAACCATTTTGAATTTTATTTAGTTTATCTACAATATATAGTAGTTACTAGTAATATTTAATTTATATCATAATGTATATATATAGTGATGATATAATTGTAAAACGTCCATGTGAATTAAAAATTAAAACACATTGATCCTCAAAAGGCATATACGGAGTCACTTCTAAAACCATATGGTACTTGTTATTTCTGATCCTTAAATATCTTAATTGATGTATAATACCATGTGCTATAAAAATTTATAATTAAGGTTATCATAGACAGTAATGACAACAAAATGATGTACATGTTTAATCCCCTAAGTAATTACGTCGTCGTAGAATCTTAACACTGAATCGTGATAACAAAATAATAGTAATAACAATTTTGTAAACCCTCATCGTGTCACTCTTGCTGACATAACAAGAGGACCATCATGCATAACTTATTTTTCATTGTTCCGTTGCTACTATTTGTCGTTGGTGTTATAAATTACACGTTCTAATCACCTATGTTTAACTTTTTCCATAGGAAATTAAACTATTTTGCGAGCTGTTTTATCAAATACTGTGGGTCGTCTACTCTTCTAGACATATATAACAATATAACAAGTTGTTATTAACAACCCTAACGGGGTCCAAATTATAAGTTTATAACCCATATTTTGAATTGCAGACCTTCGGATTTTAGTTTTAATATTCTTAGGGAAAACCTATAGTAGTTTGCACTCTAATAAATCAATAATATAAGTACTTTCGTTATTACAACAAAAGTTACTTTTGTTTACTATAATTTTGTAGTCCACACTCCACATTTTCCATCGATAAGTGGTTAATCAGTTTACGAAAATTAAATAAGAACAAAATTCAAACTGTAACATTAAAAATATTGGGGTATGGTAGAAAAAGTATGGACTGACACCGTGAGAGAAATAAATTAATAAAAATTTGAAAAAAAAAGAGAATGCAGAGAGTAAAGACTCAACTTTCCATGCTCAGTTTCTATAAAAGCTTGGACGACGTTGGTGCACATCTTCTCTCTCTCTCTCTCTGCTCAAAACCTCAAGTAATCTCTCATTTCTTACTTAGAATCTGAGTTCTTTTTGTGGATCTATAGACTAACTTATTTCCATGTTCTTGGTTGTTTTTAAGGTGATTTCCATGGATTGCAACGAGAGTTACATACGACTTGACTCATTGAGTCGGTGATTTCCTTTTTCACTTTCCAGAAACATTGGTTAGTTAATCTCTTCCCTCTCATGTTCATTGTTTACTAATCTGTTGTTTATCACCACTTTTATCCATATATACTCCTAACTTAACGTTTCTCTTTTATCTACAGTTGCTCAGAGTTGCTTGTTTTAGTGGGAAGAGGCAAGCTTCTAGGGTAGGCTCATTCTTCATTTTCGGTTCCATTACACTAATGACCTAGAATCTGCTTCTCTCTTTTTTTCTTCTCAAACCTCTAGCTTCTTATTCATACGATTAAGTTCATTAATGTGTCTTTGTCTTCTAGGGTTTCATTTGCTAACTGTGTCTGTAGCCTTTGTTGCTTGTTCCGTATAGCTGTTGGGTGCCTTGGCCTTGAAATTGTCTGCAAGGTAAAAAAACACTCCATCCACTGTGTTTGTTTCTCAATATTGTTCGTTTCTCTCTTCTATGAGCAGATAAGGTAAGAGTTTGACTCTTTGAGTTTCCAGAAATAAAATTGGAAAGGAAAATGAGTTGTCTTCCCATGAACCATCGCCTCAAAATTCAAACTATTTTTTCTTCATAGGATTTTTGGGAAGTTTTCTGAGATTATGGAGAAATATACGGAGACCGAATTACTTCCTCTTCCAGTAAGTAGATTATTAAGCTATTAAATTTAATCTGGGTCAAAAATATTATATTCTTTTGATTTGTTTTTCTATTTATAACGTTGAATTCTCGTAAATCTAAACAGGTAATCTACGAGTCTGATGAATTGTTTTCAGAAATAAAAAAGATTTGCAAGATCATTCCACTAGCATTATTGGTCAAGATTCTGCAAGTACAACCTGAAGCTAAATTTGAGCTAATCCGAGTGACAAGCACAATACGTAAAAATACACCAACCGAGAAAAGTATTGATGTAACCTATGCTCGCTTGAGAAAACACAGGGTATAATACTAATACTTTGCTAATATATAACTTATGTCTAATTGATGAAATATTTCAAACTTCACTTTTCTTTTTGTCATTTCTTAACTTTTTAGTTTTTTTTTTTCATTTTTTTCTGTGTTGATCAATAATATATAGGCAATGCCAGATAAAACGAACAATGTGGACTGGAGTCCTTATTATGGTATCGTGCTAGATCAGGAAAACCACGGTAGTCCAAGTTTACTCCCTTTTTATTTTGCAAATTTAGTAACTATAAAATAATTTGATGAAATTAAAATATTAATTTTTTCAGACATATGTTGGGTGGGCTATAGTAGCAGCTGAATTGGTCAAGGCTATAAGATGGATTAGAGGACGTGAAAACGGAACGGCGTATTCATTTCAAGAGCTTGTTGATTTTGTGGATCAAGAGAAAGGAAAATATGTCAAAGAGGGTGGTCATTTTTGCTATACACTAAGCATCATTAAAGCCTTAACATACATAGTCAAAAAGGGGATCCAAAGGGAGGTAGATCGACCTTTTGTTGGGTGTAGAGCAGTTCCACCACCACGGGTTATATTGAATTCCGAACTTGGATTTATTGGTGCTGTAAAGAAGATCCCAAAAATAGAAGAAGCACTCGTGCACTTGCAAACACAGCCGTTAGGAGCAGCTTTTCCAATTTTCCTTCCGGATTACGAACAAATAAGAGGGGTACGTACTTACATGCATGATCTCTTGTTTCTATATAGAACAATTAACATTTCATTTGCACATTTGTTTTATGTATTTATGGGCATAAAAATCTTCTTATAATAGTTAATTAAATTGTTTGTGTTTCTTTATAGGAGATATATCGTGGGCCAATGTACAAGGGTTCAAGGTTTGCTGGCATGCACGCAGTATCAGTGACAGGAGCTTCAACTGAGAATGGAGAAAGTTTTATGACGGTGAGATCATCTCATGGCGAGAAAATAGGGATAAAAGGTTACTTCAAAGTTTCAATAGACGTTATGCTCCTCCGAACAAGCACAGAATGCCACGAGCATGAGGAAAGTTATTTCCAAACGCCCACACCACTACTAACGAGATTTTGCTTTCCAGAACTTTTAGAGGAAAGTGAAGAGAAGAAATTGAAAACAAAGATAGAGGAGGTTAGTTTTCTTGAATAAGAAAACAATAAATAGTTGATTCATTGATTTAATTCCCATTTATAATGTAGAGCTGTTGTTTCACGTACGCTTTTAGTTTAACATAATTTAGTATTCTTAAATGAATTTTTGTTTTTATGGTTTAGGAAAGGAGGCACTTCAAGCTAAAACTGTCCTTGGCGTTTTGGTCTTCTAATTCTATTGTGTCATATTTAGCAGCTTTAATCGTTTTGTTGTTGTTATCTTGTAATTTCTACTATGTGGATCGGAATTAATGTCTGGGATTATGCTTTAATTTTCTTTATAAGAAAACAGATTATGCTTTCTTTATATTTTGTGGATTTTCTCGTCGTTCGTTCTACTTTTGTTTGTTTTGTCATTAATCGTATTTCTATTATTTAAAGGTTGTGTGGGGAATATAGATCCCGATCAAAAAAAAAACTCAAAGAACAAAACTAGTTTTTGGAGAAATTTGGTCTCTGTTTTTTTTTAAATTTTATTTTTCATGGGTTTCATAAAATAGAGAAGAATATTGAATATATCTTACAATTCCTACAAACAAAGAAATAACTTAACTTAATGACTACATTATTAATTTGAGAAACAAATAAGAAAACAACTAAATGGGGAGAAACTAAGACACTATACAACTAAATGCAATTCATCGATCAACCTCTTCGATTATTTTCATGTGTCTAACAACATTTTATTTGTCTAAACGAGTCTATGAAAGTAGGCAATTAGAGTCTTAGCATATCAAATTCTTTTTCACCGTTTTCTTTTGCCACTAATAATAGTATTAGCCAATATCGAACATAACAGGGTGAATTACAAGGATAAAATAGTGTCTGTTTGGCAACATATATAAAGAAATGATCAATTCCTTTTTATCTTTAATAAATAAATTTTAGAGCCTGTTAGTAACTTACTAGCATCTGCTGCTCATAGCCAGCATCTGCCCAATCCGTGAATTACCATCTTCCTCAGATGACCACGCCATTTCCACTCCTTTAATATCTCCAAACCCTTCCAAAATTTCGAAATTGTAAACGTTATGGTCGCATGGTACTAAATATAAAATTGTGACAACAAATATATAAAACATGGTTATAGTAAATACGAATATATCAAAAACCCAAGCACTTTTATGATTATTTTAACGACAAAAAAAAAAAAAAAAAAAACCAGAAAAAGGGGAAACCAACAATTGAAAACGTTGGTCTCTCTCTCTCTCTCCATCACGAAGACGCCTGTTCACCAACAAAACCCCTCCGATCTCCATAGTTTCCGGCCGGCGTCGGCTTCTCTGGCGTCGGTCGGCACCTCTCTCCTCCTTTAGTCTCTTCACATAGTTTTTGCATAGATTTCGTTTCTAATAATGGCTAATCGTGAAAATCAAAATCACGCCCTTTGCCTCTTAGAATCCGTGGTGGTACATGTCTTCATTTCGGCGATCTCAATTCAAATCCCAACTTCGATACTGGCACCATCTTTTCTTCTCCATACCCTTTCTCCGTTGAAAGATGTCTATTTATACGATCATCGTATTCGTTTTCTCTTCATCCAGAAGAGTGTTTGTCCGGAATCTGTTTTCTGTTTTCATTGGATCAGACATGCCGGTGTTAGTCCGTTGAGTGAAATCTCTGACGGTTGGTGGAAATTGTCCCTCTTGGATAAAGTTCGACCCCCTAAGCCACCATGGATGTCCTCTACTTTTCACGCCTCTTCGAGACTATGGGATAGAACCACAATCTTCATATTGCGTGCAAGGAGGATCACTATTATCGGTAAGACCAATGGTGGCTGTGAATTATATCGACGACGCCTTCACCGTTTGAGATGCTTTGTCAAGGATTACGATCGGGGTAAAGTTGGATTGGAATTATTCCTTCACATGTCTCATGTGGTGGATTTGGATTACAGAATTTGTTCTACTCAAACGTATGACGTGCGTTGGATGGGAACTCATGAATCTAGTCTGAAATATTTGGAAGATGCTCTTGGTTTTGAAAAATATCTGACGCAACAACTGTGGAAGAGAGGGCATTGTGGAAAGAAGGAGGAAACCATAGCCAATATGCGGAAACGACATCAAAGGTTGATTTCAAAGAAAATAATCTCAAAATCAAATTTTCATAGAACGACTCGGTTACGGAAGTGTTGGTATCTGATAGTCATAGCTCCAGAATATATGATGGAAGCATTAGGTTTAACCATGCAGTGTGCAATTTAGAGATCAAGCCAAGAAAAGCTATCCACGCACACAGTTCGCATCAGAGCGAGATCGAACATAGAGAAGAAAAATAATGGATTTAATAATCCGTTAGCGAATAAGGCTTATCTGTGGAAAGCATCGTCAAATTTACTTCTTTTGTGTATCTCTCATTATATGGCGCATATATCTGCTTATGTAATAATTTGTTTCCAAAGTTTCTGTATACTGACTTTGTAACCTTGATTTGATATCAATGAATTTAGAAGGAAAAAAAAAAAACAGAAAAAAAAATGGTACGTGTGATTTCTTTTCCAAAAACCCTAACTCATGTTTTTATATAAAGCGCGATCTGCAGACGTCATCAATATTCGATTTAGGTTTCTCAACAAATTACTTGATCTCCAAAATCCATATTCTTCAACCTCTCTCGGCTCTTGTCTTCAAGATTTCGCATCTTTCTTCTCAGTTAAAAAGATAAAACGATGAAGCAAGAAGTGGGACATACATACAAACTGATAGCATCAGACGCAGTTTTCAACAAACTCGCAATCATATTCAACATTCTCCTACTTGGAACGCTCTTGCCTCTGTGGATATTACGGCCAGAAGAAACAGAGTTCATCGATTTAGAAAACTTTGAGATATCGAAAGTAACTTTCCGTGGAACGATGGGGTTTTTGGCTTTGATATTGGCATCTTGTTATCACTCGAAATGTATTCACTGCTTTGTATCTTTCATGTTCGACGCTGCGGGTTTGTTCGATGATACAACCGAAAGGACTTACATAGAGATGGCTATGTTTTATGGTTTCTTGACTTTGGCCTTTTTTTCTAATGAATCTGTTCGGTTTCGTCTGGGGATTTTTGTCTCTACTAGTTAGTTTCTCCACCGGTTCTATTTTTGATTCTCCAATTCGTCAAGTTAAGAAACGCTAAAGAATCTCAGGAATATATTGCTTGGAGAAGAAAGATTCAACCACGCAGATTGATTTTAGGGTTTTTTATTTTTCTTTTAGGGTTGATTTGTTGGGTGGTGATCTCTATTTTCATTGTAATTACTGCTACGAGACTAATCTTAAGATTATTAGATGCTTGGGGTCTGGGGATCAAATCTGGTTTTTTAGGGGTTTTACAGGTGTTGTAAATACTTCTACGAGTTTGGTTTAGTTTTCCGAATTCAGAGTTTTTTCAAAAGATAGATTTTACTTGTCTATGTTATTAGAGAGTTTTTTTTTTTTTACTTTGTATATAATATTCTGGTTAAACAAATGACAAATCTAAGCTCAAGCTTGAACAAGACCTAGTAAAAGGTAAAAGTAAATATTTTTTAGTCTCATGATCTCATCTATAGCCGTTCAACGGCAAAACTTGATTAATTTCATCGATTTCAAGGACTTCGAGTTATCGAAAGTAACTTTTTGTAAGACGATGGGGCTTTTAGGTCTAATGATGGGAGCTGCTTATTGCGCTGATAACTCGATCATATGACGCTGTTTTGACCATTGATTTCAAAAAAAGAACTGACAAAGAGGAAAGAGCTGGCTATGATTTATGGTTTCTTGGCTTTGGTCTTTTTTTCTCATGAACTTGTTCGGATTCTTCTGGAGAGTTTTATGTCTACCTTTTTCTCCTTCGTTTCTCTTTTTGGTTCAACAATTTGTCAAGAGAAGAAAACAATCTCAAGATTCGATTGCTTGGAGATGAAGATTCAACCACACCGATTGGATTTTTCTTTTTTAAAGGGCAGAATCGTTTGGTGGATGAGTTTTAAGTTTCAGATGATGTAATTACTGCTGTGAGTTTGCCACTAAGTTTGGTTTTGCGTTTCGAATTCAGAGTTTGTTCCAAAAAAAAAAAAACACATTTAAACGATAACAAAAAAAAACACATGTATTGTTAAAAATCACTCTAGAGCTAAAGCAAAATATATTGATTTGTCAAATTATAAATTGGACTGTCCTTAGAACACAAAAAATGTTAATTAATTTTGGATGACAAAAAAAAAAAAACAAAAAAAATGAATTGTCCATCCTAATTAAAGACTCAATCTGGTTCAATTCACACTAACTAAACCGGAACACAAGAAGATTTGGTCAAACAAGGTCAACAGATGTTAAAAACAAATGGGCCTAGAAAAGCCCTAACGTTATCTTTTAAACCGACACCAAATAAACATTATAAATACCCACAAAACTAAAAATTTTCGATTTAGGTTTTCTCAACAAAACTTTGTTCAGTCTCCAAATTCAATCTTCTTCACTTTCTTCAAGATTACGCATCTTTCACTTCTGTCAAAAACGATGAAGAAAACGGGAATGACTTGCAGATGGATAGCTTCGGATTCAGTTTTCAACAAATTATCGATCAAATTCAACGTTCTCGTTGTTGCAACGCTGATTCTGCTGAGGATGACATGGAGAGAATTTATCGATTTCGAAAACTTTGAGATATCGAAAGTAACTTCTCGTGAGGCGATGGGGCTTTTGACTCTGATGATGGCTTCTTTTTACTACTCGGGAAGTTTTCGATGGATTTTATCTGACTTGCTCAAGTTTAACGATCCATTGGTAAGGATTGACAAAGAGTTGGCTATGTTATATGGTTTCTTGACTCTGGCCTTTTACCTCATGAACCTGTTCGGATTCTTCTGGGGACTTTTATGGCTACCAGTTTCTCCTCCGAGTCTTCTTTTGGTTCTTCGATTCGCCAAGTCCAGAAACGTTAAAGAATTTCAAGATTAGGTTGCTTGGAGATGAAGATTCCAATCTAATTCAACACATGGATCATATATGGGTTTAGGGTTGAATCGTTTGTTGGTGATTTTTTAGGTTTTTCTCTCAGATGTTGTAATTACTGCTATGAATAATCTCAAGATTAGATAGCTTGTAGATGAAGGTTCAACTCTGGGTTTTAGGGTTTTTCTTACGGTTGGAGCTTTTGGTGATGATTCTTAGTTTTCTCAGGTGTTGTTTGGTTTTGCTTTTGAAATTCAGAGTTTGTTCCAAAATACATTGTAACGATAGATTTTACTGCTCTCTCATGTTGTTAGAGAACCTTTTTTTTACTCTGTTTACAAGTATATTAAATCAACAAATTGAAGCTCGACCTTCGGACCTTGAACATAAGCTATGTACGTTTCTCGTATCCGATGTGTAAAATGTGGTTCTGAGAGGTTGAAACTGATAACAATATGAGTCCATAATACACAAATTAGGGAAATTTTATAAGATACACATACCATAATAGCATACTTTTATAAGATTTAACTATTTAACCATAAGAAATTCTTTAAAGAAAATCAGAACCACTTTATTCCTTAACCACTTCTGATAATTAAGATTCTTGGAGATGGCGGATGTTCTACGGCATAGTGGGAAATTATCAGACGAAACCTGCCACTCGATTTTGTGTGGATTGGGTAAACATGTCGATACTTTTGATTTATCCAAAACCAAAGAAGAAGTTGATGGATGGACTTCGGAGGAAGATGAACAACTTGACCAAGAATACTGTCGCCAAGTTACCGAGTCTCTGGTACTCTCTCATATCTCTGCTTTGATTTGGTATTTAGGTTTTGTTTTTACGAAATTACATATCAAAATTTTGATGCTTTTTGATAAAAAAACTTTGGCTTCAGGGTTTCGATATTGATGGTAATGTTCGTATCCCATCATGTGGAATCTCACCAGTCTTTCTAGGTGCTAATGAAAGCCCGCATAGCGAAATCAGTCTTTATGGCCGTTTGGGAGTTCATTGCTTCAATATTGACA
Source organism: Arabidopsis lyrata subsp. lyrata (assembly GCF_000004255.2). Classification (NCBI taxonomy): domain Eukaryota; kingdom Viridiplantae; phylum Streptophyta; class Magnoliopsida; order Brassicales; family Brassicaceae; genus Arabidopsis; species Arabidopsis lyrata. The sequence goes on from NW_003302551.1 coordinate 11,392,722, forward strand.
AGGTTTAGTGTTTATATTTGACTTCTGCTTTGAGTATTCATATCTGAGAACGGTAGAATCTTGTCTTACTGTCGTTGTTTCAATCTTTGTAGGAGGGGAAGTTGAAGTATATGCGCATACCTAAATACAATATTCAATTTCCTAAAGCTATGTCTTTCTATATAACCGTGGAGGTGAAAGATCTTGCTGATAATTCAGCTCACACTTTTACAGACCTTGGTCACAAGATCTTTCTCTAGGAATGGAGAGCACTTAAGAGTCTCTACTGGAATTTGCAGAATCAAACCCGAAACACCTGGTAACTCTATTACTAGTGATATACAAACATTTAAAGTTGTAGCCGAAAAGTTTGAATTAATGTGTGTTGTTAATATTGTAGAAGGAGATATCTGTCTTGTGGATGAGGAAGCAATAGATAAGTTTTACAAAGGTGTTATGCCCAACTTTGTGTCCAAAGAAGGAGCTGTCAATGATAAGTTGAGATTCTACGAGGTAAAATGTGTTTCTTATATGTGTTTGATAGAAACGTATCTCTTTATGATGTGTTGAATTTGACAGGTTCAGGAGCAGGACATATGTGCAAATGATTGGCTACGTCTATATACTGAATTTGCACTTTTTTCCTTCTGGAGATATAATGAGGTACTTGAGAGTGGGAACCTTGCAGGATGTTTGGGCTTAGTCTTATATATATCTTCCGCAATTTTTGAACTTTAGTAAGCTTTTTTTTTGCAGGATGGGTTTGAGTCTTGTTTACCTGTGGAGATCAAGAAGATAATTGTGGAGACTTGTGAAACTCATAGAGAGCCGCGTCTGAAGCTGAAGTCTAGTAATGCCATCTTCCACATAAACTTCAGCGCCAAGAGTTGTGACTACAAATCGGTTGTAAGAAGAACGACGGATGGGAAACCGGGACATATAGTTCTCGAAATTAATACCTGGAAGAACGATCAACCGAGCTCCACCTGAACCGCTTTCTTTACTACTACAAAAACAGTCCTTAAGCCGCCTAATTTACTAGATTTCATCGATAATTGTATCCAAAAGGCTTTAGTTTTTACTCGTACTTATAGGTTAATGTGGCTGAAACCTTAATTATGCCTTTTAGTTTTAGTCATGGATGTACTTTGTTTTTCACCCCAGCTAATCTTATGAAGGTGTCTGTATATTCATTGACATTATATTATGTATTTAATTTCTCCTTGTTAAGTTTTTCTGGACCAACGAGCTTTTGAACTTTTGGACCGCTATATATCAAGGTTTGTTTAGCTTGTCTTAAGTTTATTGTTTAGGAGCATTTCTAGATGACCAAATTTGTTTTTTTCTATAACACTTTGTTAATAGCTTTTTTAAATGACGTTTAGTTTATTGTAGGACTAAGTAATTATGGATTGCAATTTGTGTTCGTTTGAAGAGGACTCCCTGTGTGTTTTTAACATGGTTATCTCTACATACTCGTTTTTATGCATTTTTGTGAAGGATGTACTTTGTTTTTTCACCATAGCTAATCAGGATTAAGCTTAAAACATAGTCAACACGGCCGAGCCGAATCAAGTTTGTGCGGTCCATAATTACATCCTCTGGGACAGTTAATTTGACAAATCAGTATATTGCTTTCGCTTTCATGTGATCTAATTTTCTAATAACATGGACTAGTAAAAGCTATTGTTTCGATGAATTTTTGAATAAAATCTGAATTCGATAGCAAAACCAAACTTAATGCCAAACTCATAGCAGTAACTTACAACATCTGAAAAAAAAGACTAGTAAAAGATCACCACCAAACGATCGATCATACCCTTAAACCCCCCTAAAACCCCCAGACTTGAAAATATTCTTCATCTCTAAGCATCTAATCTTGGCATTTTTGGCTTGTTGGAACGATAAAAACATCTACTGAAACTTTTAAATAGCCAACGTTCCCCACTTTCACACGATGTGATGATTTCACCAACATGAAACTTTCTCCATTTTCTACACAGTCACTGCGTGCATACCACAGAATCTTGAATTTCATGCATGGGTCCACGATATATCCCCTACAATGAACATATTTAGTCAACAAGTTATATTGTTATAACATCGATATTAAATTTATTATTCTCTATAAAAACAAATTATATGAGGAGAATGATTTCTTTAACTAAAACAAATCACAAACCTTTTTTATAAGTGAATTGAATAATCCTGTTCGAATATTGGCATTCCTGGCCCCCAATGGTTGTGTTTGTTAGTGAAAAGGAGCATCTTCTATTGTTGGTCATATCTTCTTTGTTCGACGCTGCTTTGTTGGGCAATGATAAGACCATTGATTTCAAAAAATTTGGTAAAGAGTTGGCTATGATGATCTATGGTTTCTTGGCTTTGGTCTTTTTACTCATGTACTTGTTCGGTTTCTTCTTGGGAGTTTTATGTTTGCCAGTTTCTCCTCCGAGTTTACTTTTGGTTCAACAATTCGTCGAGCAAAGAAACGTAAAAGAATTTCAAGATTAGATTGCTTGGAGATGAAGATAGCTTGGGTTTTAGGGTTTTTTCTTTTTTTCTTTTTCTTTTAATGTAGAAATCGTTTGGTGGTGATTTTTAGTTTTCAGGTGTTGTAATTACTGCGATGAGTAAACTCAAGATTAGATGGCTTGGTGATGAAGATTCAAAGCTGGGTTTTAAGGTTTTTTTCCAGGGTTTGAATCATTTGTTGGGTGAGTTTTAATTTTCAGGTGTTGTAATTACTCCTATGAGTTTGCCACTAAGTTTAGTTTTGTGTTTCGAATTTAGAGTTTGTTCAAAAGTACATTGAAACGATAGTTTTTTTTTACTAGTCCAATGTTATTAGAGAGAGTTTGGTCACTTGAAAGCACAAGCAAAATACTGATTTTCAAATTAACTGGTCCCAAAGGATGTAATTGCGGACGGCACAAACTTAATTCAGCCCGGCCGTTTCGATTCTATATGTTTAAACTTTAAGCCTAATCCTGATTATACTAATGAGAAGTGAGATTAGTTGTGGTGAAAGTTGAAAAAACAAAGTGCATCAATGACTAAAAAGGCGTAAATAAGGTCAAATTAAGGGGGGTGTATTGGAACTATAATTTTAGAAGATTTGGTGGAATTTGAATATTTTAGGTTTTTGAGAGATTTGATAAGTTTTAAAGATATTTGGGTTGATTTGTTAGGCTATTTATTTTTTTATTTTTTAAATGATTGGTGATTTGGTGAGATTTTGAGGGAAGTTTATTATTTAACTTTGAGTGATTTGGGATACTTTAGAACCAAAAAAAAAAAAAAACTGGGTTTAAATCCCCTCTCTCATGTCAACGAAATTGTGACCAATCAAACCCCACCATTGAATTGTTTTTTTTTTGGTGAATCCACCATTGAATTGTTTAAACGGTGCTCTGCTCTCATGATCATCTTCTCCTCTCCGAGGATTATTTGGTGTTTGTGATGTTGTTGTGGCGTTGATCTCATGTGATGTGCCCATTGAGATTTTTAATCCTACATATTCTACCAACAAATATATCGAAATAATGTTTCAGTTTGGTTGGGTTTCATAACTTGTGTGGCTTCAATTCTGTCTCGTGAAGCAAAAGATATAAACATAAAACCAAGAATGAAACATCATAAGAGAAACCACACATAGGACTAACTCAAACTTTAGATGTAAATATGCAACTTTTGAAGCTAAGCAATAGTAATTTGACATTGGTGAAGAAATAACTCACCAAGATTGCATGTTTGCTAAAACGTCACCATGTCTGCATAAACAAAATAACAAGAAACCCACAAAACTGAAACATTATTTCGATAACACCATTGAATTGTTACTACAGACAAAAACATAATTGAACTTTCACTGAATGAAGTGAAAAAGGGAGCAAACAACCATTTGTAATCTCTGATTCGTTTCCAATTTTGCAACATCAGTCAAGAGCTTAACACCAAGTTCATCGAGAACCGTTAATTTCAGAGACTCTTCAAAAAAATTTATGAGTTGCTATCTCAAACTTCCTATGAATGTTCACTTGCTGTCACGAAGTTACAATAAAATAGAATTTTGTCACTTCCTATGAAGATTAGAAGGAAGAAGCATAAAGACAAGAGCGGAGAATGATCAGAGTTTCTACATTCTCGAGTTTAGATTTTGCATGTGAAAAACACAGAATTGGTTGGAGAATCGGACACTAGGGTTCAATCGGAAATTGAATTCGTGTATGGATTCGATTACTGGAAGCAATTAGTTTTTCACAATCGATCGATCAATGCAGAATCAGAGTGTGAAACCCTCTTTTTCCAAGAATATGGAATGAAAGACAAGAGAAGGACGATGAGGATATGTTTGCAGAGTTTTTCTGTGAAATTTTAATTTTATCAAATCCTTGTGAATAACACCTCTAGAGGTGGGATTTTTTCATGCTATTTTTCAACTAAAAAATTATCCAAAGTCTCCCAGAATCAGTGATTAGTATTTTATTAAAAAAAATTTGTTAAGTTTGGATAACAGTAGATTTGATATGGGTTTTATAAATTCTTGATTGAATAACAGGAGATTATGAGTTTTTTTGAATGATTTTATATAAATTCCAGTTTCAATAACAAGGGATTTGAGAAGATATTTACAAATCTCAAGTTGAATAACAGGTCATTTTAAAGAAAAACCAATATCTTCCAAAATCCTACTTCCAATACACCCTCCTAAGTCTAATGCATGCTAGTGTGACATCTGCCTAATTATAACTTGGAAAATTGGAGTAGATAACCATAAAAAAACAACAAATTAAATAAGTAACCACAAAAAAAAAAAAAACTACGATATTCTGTATATAATATGTAATATATACATTTATACCCCCAATTAGCCACCGTCACCGTTCCGAACAACCAAATCCCACAGCTCACCAATCTCTCCTCCGTCCAACAATGGATATCCGATCAAATCTAACCTCACTTCCTATCAATCAACATCACCTGAATACTCGTCGGAAACCGATTCATCTCCACCGCCAATCACCTCCTCAACAGACCTCTAGTCCCGGCTATGCAATTTCTTCACACCACCCTCGTCTCTATCTTTTACCACCATCGAATCCAGATCTAGACACCGGATTCCTTTCTAATTCTACTCCTCCGTCTTCGAAAAAATTTCGCTCTGTTTAGATTTAACCCAAGCTTTTCGACCACGAATCGATACTTCTAATATCAAACATGCTCGACTCTCAGTGATTCTGTCGGCTTTTCTGCATCGACGCCGCTGCTAATGGCGCAAAACCTGAGCTCCGACGATAAAAAGCATATGCGTTTCAGAGTAATGGCAAATTGGAAAATAGGAAAATAATGCAGGGATAGACTTGTAATTATTTAGGGTTTTTGGTTACTTGCTGAATTACCTAAATTATATGGCTATATTCTTTATTTTTGGTGCAAATATGGCTACACAGCTAACTTTACCAAGTTTGTGTGATAATGAAATGTCTCAGAAACATAGTGAAAATTTATTTAACTTTATTTAATGTATAATTGTATATAATGATCGTTGCAAAAAATATATAGGAGAAAAAAAAAAGATCGGTGAGGAGGAGTTAATAGATCGTCGGAGTTTGGGAATTATTAGGGGTTGCAGAATCGGAGATGGCGGATGTTCTACGGAAGCTGTTGGACAGCGGAAAATTATCCGACGAAAAGTGTCGCTTGATTTTACGTGGATTGAGAAAACAAGTCGATGAGTTAAATTTATCCAAAAACGAAGCAATCGATGAATGGTCCTCTGACAAAGAAGAAGAAATCGACCCAGAATACCTTCGCCAAGTAAAGGAATCTCTGGTACTGTTTATCACTTTTTTCTGATTCGATCATAATTTTTTCTTGGGTTTTGAATTTAGGATTCGGTGGTTGGATCTTAGATTTCTAGAAGAATCCTCAACATGTTGATTTGTTATTTAAGATGTGATTGGTGAATTCTGGTATGTGCAGGGTTTCGATATCGATATATATGAACCTTCGTATCCCTAGCTATGGAATTGCACCACATGAGATAGGAGACGATTGTGAACCGCCTCACAACGTTGCTCTTTATGGCCGTTTGGGAGTTCATTGTTTCAACTTTGAGAAGGTTTATATTAGTGTGTTCTTCTGCTTTGCAGTATTGTTGATAACTGGCGACGGCTTATTCTTATGTCGTTTCAATCTCGCAGGGGAGGAATCTGCGGTTTATCCGCATACCCAAATACAATTCCCAAATCCATCAAACTGACTCTTACTCTATAACCGTGGAGGTGGAGGATCTTGCAGATTGTTCGCCTCACATTTTTCAGACCTTGGTCACAAGGTTGTTTCCCAAGAATGGTGAGGGCTTAAGAGTCTTTACTGGAATCTGCAGACTTAAACCCGCGACACCAGGTTTTTACTATTTACTGACATTTTCTAAGGATTTTCATACTATATTGACAAGAATGTTATGTTTTGAGATGTCCATGCACATCTTGAACTCTCTCTGTTTATGTCCGTAGACTTTGTGATATGTCATTTTAAAAAGTTACATTCAGGGTTTGCAACATGGATTTATGTTCTTAACATTGTAGGTAAAGGAGATGCCTATGCTATATTGGATGAGGAAGCAATAGATGGTTTTTACAGAGGCGATATGCTGGACTTTGTGTCGGAAGCAATAGCTGATGATGAGCTGAGATTCTACGAGGTAAAGGTTTATGTGTTTGAAGTAAATGCATCTTAAGAATTATTTGGATCTGTGTGCTATATTTGCTCCAAGTATATATGCTCCTCTTATGCAGTTTGTATGTTGTTATTATGTTGCACAGGTTTAGGAGCAGGACATATGTGAAAACGATTGGCTTCGTCTATATACTGAACTAGATATCAACCCGCGGTACACCGCGGGCCTATAATTTTACTAAAAAATTAAAGTAAATTTTTTAAAGATGATCTATAGATATATAGTATTGTTTTGTTTGATTTAAATGTATGGTACACCGCATGACGATATTTTATTACTAAAAAATTTAAATAAAATTTTTATTTGTTTTGTTAATATTGTTTATTTAGTTTTGTTTAGTGTTTAAGATTGTATAGTTATAGTTATATTTTGATTATCAATTTTAGGATTTCACCCGTAGTATATCTTACTGTATTAATATCGACCCAACCTCGTCCGACCATAACCCTGTCCCGTGAAATCTACATCATTTTGTTATTTTCTAATAAAATAATATCGACCCAAAATTCAAATAGTCTTTTGATTGTTATATCTAGGATTTCACCCGTAATATACCGTTTCGTATTTAAATCTTTTGTAAATATTTATAATGTTTAAATTTCTGATAAATTCTTAAAAATTCAAATATTTATTTTATTTGAAAGTTTATAAAATTCTTAATATTATAAATATTTAAAATGAAAAAGAAAATTAACAATATGGAATATATATTCATATTTGTAGATAAAGTTTTTTTTATATTAACTAATAGATTAAAAAATTGTAGTAATGGCATTCTCTAGGATTTAATGCATTTTGTATCATAAAGAACATCTCTTTACGATGTTGTTTACTTTACTATGATTATGCAATCATTACTCTAATATGAAGTTTGGTTTGTGTTCGATTGCTACCAAACCTTATCGAGATTCATTTCTTACTTATGCGGAGTCAAGATGTTGAAACTGTTATAGTTTCAGATGAAAGCTTGGGACAATATTAGTGAAATATAACGAACAGAATCGATGGTCTTGCAGAGAGGTGATGGAGAGAGAGAAACGAGGAAGAAGATGATGATGATTAAAATGATTCTGTCATTATTCTTCAATGATAGGTACAAACGTTATATACAGTTTAAGGAAGGTATCCGGTACAAACCGGTTATATACAAAGCCTATCTAAACCATACTAAACCATTTACACATCTAATATTCCCCCTTAAGATGGAGTGTATATGTTAATAACACCCATCTTGCGGATTAAGTACAAGAACTGTGTAGGATATAATGGTTTAGTTAATGCATCAGCCAACTGGTGTTCAGTCCCAACATATAATGTCTTGACAATGCCTTCTTGAACCTTCTCTCGAACAAGATGACAAGCAAGATCCAAATGCTTAGTTCTCTCATGAAATACTGAATTGTTAGCAATATGTATTGCTGCTGTGTTGTCACAGTAAAGTATTGATGCTTCTGATGTATCAAGCCATAAATCAACCATAAGTTTTCTTAACCAAAGTATCTTTTTCACACCATTAGACATTGCCCTGTACTCTGCCTCCGCAGATGACATAGAAACCGTTTCTTGTTGAACCAAACGAATTATATCCGTATCCAAACATAGGGCGGAGAAACCCAAGCTAAGGTTCAAAGCAGGGACCCATCTGGCTAAAGACAACCAATCAGGCATAACAAACCCATCAACAAACCCCACTTGGATTTCCATGACACCAAAGAAGGACCAATGAACATGCAAAAACCATTTACACATCGCCTTGAATCAGTACAAGTCCCCCAATCCGCATCTGTATACCCTTTTAGCCGCAGGTCAGAGGTAGCAGAATAGAACATACCTTGACCAATGGTTCCTTTGAGGTAATGTAAGACCTTGAAAACGGCTTTCATATGAGGTTGTCGTGGCGCTGAGGTGAACTGACAAAGTTTGTGAACCGCGAATGTGATATCAGGACGAGTGAAGGTGAGATACATAAGCTTCCCAACAAGTCTTCTGTATCGTTCCACATCCTCTATGAAGTCTCCTGTTTCCATGTTCAGTTTCTGACTAGGATCCATTGGAATAGAGGAAGGTTTACACCCAAGAAGACCTGTTTCATCCAAGAGATCCAATACATATTTGCGTTGGCATATGGAGATCCCAGCATCTGTCCTTGCAATTTCAAGCCCCAAAAAATACTTTAAAGGACCTAACTCTCTTAGCTTAAAGGATTCCTTTAAAGAAGCTGTAAGAGATGATGTGGCTGCAGAACAAGTACTAGCAATGATTATATCATCAACATATACGAGTACTGCCATGCAAACATTCTCAGACTTCCTTGTGAATAAGGTGTCATCACCATAACTTGACTTGAAACCCAAGGACAACAGAGACTGAGAAAATTTTAAAAACCATTGCCTTGACGCCTGTTTGAGACCATAGATGGATTTGTGGAGTTTACAGACAACATTTTCTGGAAAAGATTCCCCCTGTTTGGGAAGGTAACCAGGAGGTAAGACCATGTAAATTTCTTCTTGTAAGTCCCCATTGAGGAAGGCGTTTGAAACATCCAGTTGATCCAAAAACCACTTTCTTGGTGCAGCAACATAGAGCAAAAACTTAACAGTGGCCATGCGAGCAACAGGTGAGAAAGTCTTCACATAATCTAGACCCTCTTTCTGAGTATAGCCTTTAGCCACCAAACGCGCTTTATACCTCTCTAAGCTGCCATCTGCTTTTAACTTCACTGTATAAATCCACTTACATCCAACCGGCTTCTTACCTTGAGGAAGTGAACACACAGACCATGTATGTGTACGCTCAAAGGCTCCAATTTCTTCATCCATAGCATCACAAAACTCTTTCACCTTGCAAGCTTGTTTGTAACTGTTAAGAGTAGGATACTTGGTGAGAGTAGTCAAGATGTTGAAACTGTTATAGTTTCAGATGAAAGCTTGGGACAATTTCATAAATGTGATCAGCCAACAATTCTACATGAACTCCACCCTCGGATGGTTTCTAGATAGAAAATTGTATAGTTCAAAAATTTATATAATTAGCTTTGTAAAAGTATTGATGCTGGATTCTTTCGTATTAAACAAAAATCAAACTTAATACAAAAAAAAAAAAACAAAATTGAAACTTTACTTAGACAATGTCTCCAACACCCATTTTCGAAAGAAGCGCATTTACTGTAGTGGAGGATAGAAATAGGAGGAGACTGAAAAGCCGAAGAAAAGCAAGCCTCCAACAGTTGCAACCGTCCGTTGTGAGATCCTTAAAGCCAGCATGCTTCCTCCAACAACCGCTGGTGAAGTACACAACGCGTTTGTCCAATAGTTATGGACAATCCTATAGCGTTCTTGTGAGTCGCCAACTTCAAAAAAGATAAAAGTCATTCACTGGTCAATTTTTTTAAGAAGCTAGATTTGAAAGATGACTCTTACATCTATTGTAGCGATCTTGCTACGGTCACCCCATTCAGCTAGAAAGGTTAAGTTGAAGGACTGCAAGAAAAAACAACATAAAGGACTTTTTAAACAGTTTACGGCTAAATTACAAACTGAAAGCATCAATATGCCCAATATACAATTACCTCTAGAAATATTGGGGTACAAAATCTTGAGAATAAGCGACGGAAGGCTGTCTTCCCTTGGCATGACTTGAGCTTCTCTTAAACCTTTACCAAAGAAGATGGGAAGTCAAATAACTTTGAATGTTAATAACAAATAAGAACGTCAGGCATAATCTTTTTTAATTATAAAAATGCAAACAACCACCAATTTGAAGCCCGTTGACGTTTGGTATTTATAGATGCATTGTTCATAGGGTTAAGGTTGAGTCGGTTTTAGAATATCCTGGAAATCAAGTAGAAAATCTTAGATTTCTTAAACAAATTTTTGGATTATATGATCAATCACGATTAATGATAGAATTTTTTGTAAGGTAACAATATAGTTACGATGGAATATTGTAAAAGATTGTAGACCCCTTGATTTAGGCAATATTTTTATTTTGGAATATGTAAAGAATATGCTTAGTGTTTGTTCTAAATATAAGTTTCGATTAAATTATAATTTATAAGATTTAGTTACCATATATGTTTCGATTTGTAAGATTTAATATTTTTTTTCCAGGGAATCTTACCAAAATATATAAGCTAAAAAACTGTAGATTTAATCGAGATTTAAGGAACCAAATCGTTTTGTTGATATCTTCTATTTAATTTTGAAAATCTAAAGAATTTAAGACAATGAGATTTGAATGTCTAAGTTTTATTGGATATATTGGAGAGGAGAAATATTGAAAATGGTATTGTTAGAGTAATTAAATAAGATATGAAATCTCGGATGTGAGATTTTAGAAAGTCTTGATCGAATAATTATGGAGGAACAATGCTTGGGTTCACTCCTAGGGGTTAACCCAATTCATTCACCCCCTTTTTAATCACCAATCAAATTTTGACATGTCATCTAACTAGAACAATTAATATTGTTCTTAATATTATCTAAACAAAATAATTAAACTAAATCATTAAAAACTCAAAATCAAATTAATTGTAGGACCCACTACTCTTCTCCCACGTCTCTCTCTTTTGTTTTTTTTTCTTTTTTTTCAAATATTGTTTTTCTTCAACTTTAATAAAAAATGTAAAAAAATAATAATTTAGTTTCATCAGATTTAATCATTAAAAATTAAAATTGAATTAATTGTGGGGCCACTAACTCTCTCATTCACGTAACACTCCTAAATCCATTAGGAAAAAAAATTTAATATGTCAAAAACCCTAATTCTAAATGTTATATAAACTCATTAACCCTAACCTTATTCATAAGTTTTTTTAATTCTTCTTCTCACATATCATCAAAAGAGATTAGTTTTATCAAAAGAAAGAATTTCACGTTTCTACACAATTTAAACGTAAGTTAAAATAATTTTTATATTTACATCAAAGTTTCTTAGTTTAAAAATTATTCAATTGAAGATTTTCTATCTACTTGATTCATGTATTGAATATCATATAAGTAGGACGTTGTTTGTGTTTTGAAAACATGTTAGTACGTGAATTATTATTTTTGTTTTGTATGGTTTTATTTGTATTCTATTTTTTGGTAACTTAGTTTTCAATTGTCAATTTTTTTTTTTTGCACCACATAAAGAAGAATTGTTCTTCTTCGTCATATTTTTTTTTTGTCGTAAGATGGTACCGTGCTATTTTTTTTGTTTTATTGGCAAGATTTATACAACATAATAAATATATATATAATAATAATAATATATTGATTAGTGCAGATTGCAATGGAAAGTAGTGATGAGGAAAAATATGATTCAGTAAGTGAAGACGAAGCTTCAGTCAGTGAAGACGAAGCTTTAGTAAGCGAATTCGAAGAAGAAAAAGATGATATAGTCAACAAAGAGAACTACGTTAAAACTGAAGAGAAGAAAGATGAACTGAGTATTGGAATGGAGTTTAGTTCTGATGAAACTGCATATAAAGCTTATAAAAAGTTTGCAGGTGAACATGGTTTCAATGTAAGGAAACAATGGAGAAAAAAAAAATGATAAAGTAGTAAGGCTTCTCTATGTTTGCTCAAAATAAGGGTTTAGGAAGGAACCTAAGATCAAGACATGTTATTCACAGCCAATTACACAGTGTGGTTGTAAAGCTCATATGACTTGCTACCTTCAGAGGACGGGAAGATATAAGATTGTGTCTTTCAACCAGAATCATAACCATGATTTAGTGAAGACGCCTATGAAGCATTTGCTGAAGGGAAACCGGATGTTCTCTGTCGCTCAAATACAACATGCTGATGATGCCGAGATGTCAGGAATTTCAGCAAAATCAACTGTTGAAATGATATCGTAATTACATTTATTGAAAGCGAATGGAAAAAATGGTAAAAGGAGATGCTGGAGCAGTTTTGGAATACTTTCAAAAAAAGAAAGTGGATAATTCATCTTTTTTTTATTCAATGCAACTTGATGAGGACGATATGATCACGAATATCTTCTGGGCAGATGATCGGTCTATAAGTGATTATAATCTTTTTGGAGATGTCGTCTGCTTTGACACAACTTACAAGACCAATGAATATGATAGACCATTTGCTCCATTTATCGGGGTCAATTATCATAAGCAAACTATAGTGTTTGGTGCTGCTCTCTTATATGATGAAACCACTGAGTCATATAAGTGGCTTTTCGAGACTTTTCTTGGAGCAATGTCTGGAAAACAACCAAAAACTATTCTTACTGACCAATCTGCAGCAATGGCGAATGCAATAGTGAAGGTATTTCCTGAAACAAAACATAGGTTATGTGTTTGACATATTTACCAAAATGCTGCAAAAAAGTTGAGTCATGTATTTCATGGGCCAGGACAGTTTGCCACAGACTTTGGAAACTGTGTATATGACCATGAGGAAGAAGAAGACTGGCTATTGGCATGGAGTAATATGCTCAATAAGCATAATTTGACAGAGAATAAATGGTTAAAGAATATGTTTGAGGTGAGAGAAAAATGGGCAATGGTATATGGACGTCATACTTTTACAGCAGATATGATGAGCACACAACGTAGTGAAAGTATGAATAATATTTTGAAAAGATGCTTGAAGAGTAGTTATGACTTGTTGTCCTTCTTTGAACACTATGAGAGAGTGTTGGATGATCGGCGATATAACGAGTCAAATGCTGACTTCAAAATGATGCATACCTCTTCGGTATTATCTGCTACCGTAGAGATGTTGCAACATGCAGAAGAGGTGTATACACCCGAAGTTTTTAAGTTGTTTCAGAAGCAATATACAGTTATCGGTGATTATGTTGCTAAAAAAGTCAGCAAGTCTGAGATGGTGTATGAATACAAAGTATCTTATCGTGGTGGACCGCGAGAGCATTTGGTTAATTATGATGCTACAAACCAAACGATACAGTGTAGTTGCATGAAGTATTCTTTTGCTGGGATCTTATGTCGTCATGCAATGAAAGTATTGGATAAGAAGGATGTTAGGAGAATTCCATCTAGCTACATCTTGAATCGATGGAGTAAAGAGGCAAAATCACGAAACATATCTTCTTATCGTTCAGAGACATTTAATGGAACAGTAACGCAATCGATTGGAAAGCGTTATAGCCATTTATGTCACAATTTCCGTGAGATTGCATCTGTTGCTGCTGAACATGTAGAATTGACGATGTGTGCGAATGAAGCTGCATGTGAATTGATTAAAATATTGGAGAAAAAGAAAAAAGAACTTGTGAAGGCTAATGTATGGATGCTCCCAACTTCAAATGTTGAACATGTGGAAAGAGAAGAAGAAGACGAGGAAGTTCTAAATGCACGTGGAATTAAAAGAAAAGCTACTGTTGGACGACCAAAGAACAAAAAGGTCGGACCCCACGGTCGATATTTGACTGCTCTTGAAATGAAAAACCGGGGTACATCAAAGAGAAAATTATTGTTTCAGGTATTTGATAAATAATTCTTCTTTTTCGTTTATGTCCAATTTCCAGCAAAACGTGACTTCGTAAATATATGTATATATATATTAATTAAAAGATAAAATTGATAAATGCTTCAGGATTCAACTTTTGCTACTAGCAATCCGACATTACAGACAGAGCCATTTTCCTCACAAGTGCTACAAGTAAACTATTCATTCTTACTATTTATATTTGACTTTTCGGTGACTTCGTCAATAGTTGTATGTATATTAATTACAAGATAAAATCGATAAATGCTTCCGGATTCAACTTTTGCTTCCGATATCCACTTATCTGTAGCTACAAGCAATCCGACTTTACAGACGGGGTCTTTTTCTTCATAAGTGTTTCAGGTAAATAATTTACTCTTACTATTTATATTTGACTTTTCGGTCAAATTTTTCATTATTTGAAATCTTATATTTTGTAGGAATTCGACAAAAGTTACGGAGATTTATTGTAAACCTCGATCATTTTGAATACAAAGACAAAAAACATATGGAAATGTTAAAGCTTTACTATTAATTATTTTGGTTAAATTTTTTTTTTTACATTTTTTATTAAAGTTGAAGAAAAAAAATATTTGAAGAAAAGAAAAAAAAAACAAAAGAGAGAGACGTGGGAGAGAGAGAGAGTAGTGGGGCCTATAATTAATTTAATTTTGATTTTTTAATAATTTAGTTAAATTATTTTATTTAGATAATATTAAGAACAATATTAATTGTTTTAGTTAGATGACATGTCAAAATTTGATTGGTGATTAAAATGGGGGTGAATGAATTGAGTTCACCCCTAGGGTTGAACCCAATAATTGTTCATTATGGAAAGATTTGTGCCAATATTGTTGAGCTGTAAATGGTGGATTTAAATTGTCGAAATTATACATTAAATGCCAATTATACGGTCATTAATTTGTTGCTTAAAATCGTTTTGTTAGACATTTAGGAGAGAAAGAATATCGTAAATAGTATTTTTGGAGTAATTAAAATTAGATATGAAATATGGGATAGAAGATTTTAGAAAGTCTTGGTCGAGTAATAATGGAGAGATTTATGGCAATATTGTTGAGGTGTAAATCTTGGATTTTAATTCTGAAATTAAATATTAAATGCCAATATTATACGCATATTCCATTTAAAAACAGTTAATAATTACTCATTAGTTATTGTTTTAAATTTTTGGGAGGTGTGGTGAGAAGTTAATTAAGGAAATTATAAATATGGTTAATAAAAGAATTAAATTCGTTTTTTATTACAAACTTCCTTAATTTTCTTATCCACGATCCGAATAGTATTAATCCGGGTAAAACCCGGATCCAAATGAATTAATGCAAAAAAACTCTGTAAAAATGTATATGTAGATTCTCACTTTTCAGCTTTTGGTGGTTTAATGAGGTATTTGATAATGTGAAAGTGTGAAACTCATAGCATGTTTTGGTATGTATCTTCCGATTTTTATCAACTTTAGTAATCTTTCTTTTGTGCAGGACGGATATGAGTGGAGCTTGCCTGTGGAGATCAATAAGATAGTTGTGGAAACATCTGAAACTCACAGAGAGCCGTGTTTGAAGCTCAAGTCTAGTAATGCCATCTTCTACATAAACTTCAGCGCTAAGGGGCGTGACTACAGATCTGTTGTAAGGAGATCGACGGACGGGAAAACAGGACATATTCAAATCAATAAAAATGAAGAGAGAACTTACGATCCTCTTGACTGGAACCATCTTTGTATGATAGGTTTTTCACAATTTTGGTTTAGATATCTCTTCGAATTGGGTACTAAACTAGATCATATTAGTCTAATTTAAGCGAGGAAATTGTTCCTACCCTAAAAAAATTATGAAGAAGTCTTTTTTTTTTTGTCAACTTTGATGATCTTATTAAAATTTGGCAAATACAAAGCCGACGAAGGAATTACAATTTCCAGGAGACAAATCCATAAAAACGACAAAGTTTCCAAGAGACAAATCCTTAAAAAGGGAAATAACCAAAGCTATAAATACAAAGATTAACACATACAATTAAAGCAGGTAATAAACTATATTAAACCTGAAAGGCTGAAACTAGTCAAAACCGTGGAGACCTACAAGTTTTCTAACCTTCCATAGACACCCCGAGAAAGCCAACAGCAGTACACAAAGTACCACCACGCACACCAAAGGAAGAAGAATCCTCCTATAAAGACAATCGAATAAAAGACATAGGCTTCAAAACCCCGCAAGAAAGCAGTACACAAAGTACCACCACGCGGCAATGTGTCACTATGACTTTTAAACGCCTCAAGAGAAGCCAAAGAGAAGCCACAAACAAATCTGATATGTAGAGAAAAGGAGAGAACACGAACTAAACCGGTTTGCAACCAAAGACCAATGCCCAAACGGGTTCGTAACCGGATATATAGAAGAAACCAAGGCAATCCTCTAACGAAGAAAAGAAAACATAGATAAACATGGGCGGAGGCAGAGTGTAATTAGGGGGGTCAGTTGACCCCAATGCATTATAGTTTTTGACTCCTATATCAAACTAATTCAACTATATGGGATAAAAATGTCATTAAAACAACAAAATAGCCAAATAAGTTTGGTTCATTAGAATTTGGTTTAAAATTCTAATCTATACTATATAAAATTCGAGGCCATAAGCTCCTGAGGCTGTCCACGTAGGATTTTAAACCACCAATCGCGATTAGCCATCTCTTTAATTAACATTTTTGAAATTATAATATTTTCAATTTTTGTAGTTTTTTGTAAAATGGAAAAAATCAACATATGGAAATTAGAGAAATATTTGAAAATATGGAAAGTCTTTTAATATTTTGTCATAAAAAACATAATATAAAATTATCAAAAAAAAAAGTTTTTTTTATTAAGTTTATTATATTTATAAACAAAAATACACAATTTATTATTAGCCTCACTAAATTTATAATAAGTACTTCATAAGTATTTCATCTTTAATAACAATAGCCATTTATTCACGGTAACTATCTCAATGACAGATATTTTTAAAAATTTATGAATTTTATATTAAAAGAATTTATAGATAAGAGAAAATATGATAATATATTGAAGCAAGATGTATATAAATTTTGTTATTATAATGCATAAAATAATTCATATTAGTTTAACGAATTTTATTATATTGTCATATTTTATAATCGACCAATCGTAATTAGCCATCTCATTAATTGACATTTTTTGACATTACGTTAATCAACATATTTTATATATTAAGATAGTTATGAAAAAGAAAAAAATATATATGAAAAAAATAGAAATGTAAACTTTTGAAAAACAACATACGGAAATAAGAAAACCATCATTAAAAAATGTTAATTTTTGAAAAAACAATATTTGGAATACATTAAACTTATATTCTTATTTTTTTAATCATCTTATTTTCTAATAAAAAACTATATTCGATAAACCCTAAAATCTTTTTAATATAAATAATAACCGTAGGCATCTCATACTATCATAAGTTCTTAAGTTTGTAAGTTTTGAGTCGTCAGTAACAGTAAGTGTTGGTTACTACTCTTATTGGCACCTCTTTATATTTTTTTATCGCTTTTGCCACTATAGGCCGCTCTCTCTCCGTCAGACTTTTTCTACTTTATATCTCTGATGAGCCATAAAACATGTGTTTGTGTATGATCTTATAGATGATTTGATGTTATTTGCATAAAAATTTTGGGTCTGAAGAAAAAGGATCGAGGAGAAGCATCATTGGTCGATGTTTGTACTCTTTCATGTCGATTATCAATCGTAAGACCTTGATTTGATATTGTTTAATTTGAGATAAAACTTTGGGTTTAAAGAAGAATCGACAACAAGCACACATGTTTGATTAGCTATACATGTGGCCATGTTCATGTTACTTCCTCCGCAAGTAACTTAAAATTTTGTAGCATTAAGGATTTTGGTTTGAAAAGTTTCTATATGTATGGATCTTAAATCGAGAATACGTGAGACGGTATCAATAATTGAGTGCAGGTGGTGGCTAAGCTGGGCTTGAATTGCACAAATCTTATGAGAAAATAGGCAATTATTGCAGGAGGTTTGCTGGGAAACAAGTTGTGTGGTACTTTAAAACAAATTATTTAGAATGGTTATTCAGTGCAACTGATGAATGCAGCATCAATTGCTTGTACCCGAGAAGTGTCACATGCTAATAAATCTAGAGAAGTGGTGGTGGCGGTGGGAGTTGAGGAACATACATATAAGACAGTGCAAGAAAGCTTTCTTGGGAAAAATGTCTTGGTCAATATAGTGAAAATTGTTTACGTTAAACTGTAAGTGGATGCAGATATGGCTATTGAGGTAGCTTTTTGTGTAGTTCTTTTTAAAAACTCAGGTTGTATATACTTCAGTTGGATAATATCTAACCAGTCAAAACTCAAAAGGTATGAAGACTTGTGTTAAAATTGTGGGAAAAGTTGTTCTTTTTGGAATACCAATTTCAATCAAAATCGAGAATTAACGAGATGTTAGAAAGGTAATAAATTTAATTGATGAGAGTTTCCTTGCATTATGAACAATTGATGTCATAATTTAGGTAATAAAGAGGGTTGATTTTGATGTAAAAATGGAAGGAGAAAGAGAAAAACGCGGTTGACACCACAAGAAAAACTTGGATTATCAAATATGGAAAAGAAAAGTGAGAAAACAGTTATGACATAACCTCTGTATGACAACGTTTAGTTCATATGTAGCTGAAACTTGACGGCGATGTATCTGGTATTACTGTCTTGAGGTTGAATATTGGGATATTGATTTAAACGGCTTTTTGTGTATATTGTATCTTAGCTTCTATAACCTGTTCGAGTAGATTTCTTTTAAAGTTTCAAATCTAACCAGCCATGTGGAGACAGCAAACGAACATCCAAACGTACACAGAATAATCTAAAATTTGGTAGGAGTATCATGGAGACGTGGAATTAAGTTCGGGTAGAAAGGCATTGAATTTCGAGTTCAGAAGGTCAAATGAACGACGTTGTTTCGGGTAGTTAGTTCATAGGCTTATGGAGATTTGTTTAGTTAAGGTTAGTAAGTTTAAAGTTCATGTTCTGTTTTTAACCACATAATAACGAATGTTTTACATAGAAGAAGATGAAGAGAATTAGGAAAAAAGTGAAGAAGGTATAACGAGGAAGAGAAAGAGGAAGAAGACGAGTATAACGAAGAAGCGTAAACGGTCGGTGAAAGTAACGATGCCAAGAGCCATGAAAAGTTGACAATGAAGATGACGAGAAAGAAAATGAAAAGTAAGAAACGATGTATGTGAAGACAAATACGAAAGCATAGGTGTTGGCAGCCAATTGAATATGAGAAAATAATATTGATTCATGATTCTTTTGATCTGATTTGATTCTTAAACACTATTGACTTTTATAATTTTTAAGATGGTGTATTTGGAATGAACTTTTTCCAAAACTCTCATCATATATAATTTTTACCAAAATATATCAAATAAACCCACGCGTAGCGTGGGTTCAAAACCTAGTGTAATAAAATAAAAAATCCTTGACTTATTTAAAATAAAGATCTAATATTATAATTACTTATTAAAAAAAACCCCACAATCTTTTTTTGCTTTTGTTAACCTTTGTGGACCATAACAAAAAATTGTAAATATTAATTTGGTTGATTTTCAGATTTTTTTTCTTAAGTGTAGATTATTTCTAGACAAAACTAATAATAAATTTTATATAATATATTATTTTTATTAAAATATTTGACCCCTGTAACCAAATTTTCTAGCTCTGCCACTGTAGATAAAAAACCAACTTCTAGTTGTATATTTTATTAACTTGAACTAAGACAAATATTTCATTATTTTGTATTCGCACACAAAAAAAAAAAAAAATTAACTCAAGAAATAAAATAAAAATCTGGATACAAAGTAATTTGTTATGTATAAAAAATAAAACGATCATCCAAAATAACGTTATAGGAAATAGATCGTCGAAGTTTGAGACTTAGGGCTTGCGAGCGAGAGAGAGTGAGATCTTCAGGATCGGAGATGGCGGATGTTCTGCGGAAGCTATTGGACGGTGGAAAATTATCCGACGAAAATTGCCGCTTGGTTTTGCGTGGGTTGGGCAAACAAGTCGATGAGCTGCATTTATCCAAAAACAAAGCAGTCGATGAATGGTCATCTGACGAAGAAGAAGAAGTTGACGAAGAATATTGTCGCCAAGTAAAGGAATCTCTGGTAACGCTGCTTATCACAATTCTAGGGTTTTGAATTTAGGATTGGGGTATTTTGTCACGTAATTGATTTTGATTTGGTTAGATCTTAGATTTCTAGCAGAATCCTGAACATGTGATTTTGTGAATTTTGATAGTCTCTGTTTTGGTGAATTCTGTTTTGTGCAGGGTTTCGATATCGATATGAATGTTCGTATACCAGAATGGGGAATTGCACCATATGAGCTAGGCGATTATGAACCACCTATAGACATTTCTCTTTATGGTCGCTTGGGAGTTCATTGTTTCAACTTTGAGAAGGTTTAGTGCAACTTTGCTTGTGGTTTGGCTCAGAGTCTTATGGTTTTCCTTGTTCTTGATCCATTTTGTTTTTCAATCTTTGCAGGGCAGGAATTTACTGGTTATGCGAATACCTAAATACAATATTGAGCTTGTTCAAACTAGGGCTTACTATATAACAATGGAGGTGGAAGATCTTGCTGATAATTCGTCGGTTCACATTTTTCAGACCTTGGTGACAAGATGTTTTCCCAGGAACAACGCATCCTTAGTAGTCTTTACCGGAATCTGCAGACTTAAACCCGAGATACCAGGTAACGATTTATCACATCTCAAGATTTTGAATACTGTATTGAAAAGTATGTTATGTTTTGGGATGTCAAGAACTAGCATGCATTTATACTCTCTATTGAACTCGGTTTCTTTCTTTGTGAAAGCCTTTTTTAAAGTTGCATTCATGGTTTGCATGGTTAAAGCATGGATGGATGTCTGTTCTTATCATTGTAGGTGAAGGAGATGCTGATGCTCGGTTGGATGAGAAAGCAATATATGAGTTTTACAAAGGCTCTATGCCTGACTTTTTGTCCGAGACAAAACTTGATGATAAGCTGAGATTCTACGAGGTAAAAGGTGTTTCCTCTATGCGTTTGAAAGAAATTCTCTTCTACAATTCATTAAACATGTTCTGTATGTGTTTATTTGCTTGAGGTATATATGCTCCTCTTATGCATTTTATATGTTGCTATGTTTAACAGGTTCAGGAGCAGGATATATGTGAAAATGATTGGCTTCGTCTATATACCGAATTTGCACTTTTCTGCTTTTGGTGGTTTAATGAGGTATTTGCGAGTGGGAAACTGGTTGGATGGTCGGGTTTAATCGCATATTCTTGTGCAATTTATAAACTGGAGTAAGCTTTTGTTGTGAAGGATGGATTTAAGTTTAGTTTGCCTGTGGAGATGAAGAAGATAATTGTGGAAACCCGTGAAACTGATGGAGAACCGTGTCATAAGCTGAAGTCTGGTAATGCCATCTTCTACATAAACTTCAGGGCCAAGAGCCGTGACTACAGATCGGTTGTAAGGAGAACAACGGATGGGAAAACAGGGCATATAATTCTCGAAATTAATTGCTGGGACGATCAACCAAGCCCCGCCTTGACCGCAAATGCTACCAAATAAAGGCTTTAAAAACTAATTTACTCGTTTTCATCTGTTAATGTTGCCAAACCTTATCATGTCGTTTACTAGTGTACTACTTTCTTATTCACCTCTTTATGAAGGCTTATTTATGTTAGATCACATTATGAAGTCTTTACAAAATTTCAGTTTTACTTCTGATTATATAACTTTGTAACTATTGTCTATGTAATAACAACAGAAATAAACTTTTAATAATCTCTTTAGTCACGTCCAAAATAGAATCAGAAAACTAAGTTTTTCAGCTCGAAAGACGATAAGTTATGAGGTAATTATAAAGGAGCTCCAGTGATCTTTGGTTCTCAACCCATGAACGATGTGGTTCACTTATTATTCTTGTTTTTGCCTGATGTTGCTCCTTCCCTACAACATCAAAAGAATCCAAAACATAAGACACCAAAGCTGATAAGCCATTCACAATCCGTGTATGAATCAACTAGTAATTGTTTTGGTATTGAAAGCTGACCTTCGGTCCATACTTGCTATTTTTTTTGCTGTATTTTCCTTCAATCTCTTCTCGTCATTTTCATCTAAAACCTCTGGAAAACAGAATCTGACAAGTAGTGGGGTGGGTTCTATGAAATAATCTTTCTCATGCTTTTGATATCCTTCACCAGTTCGGAGAATCAATGCATCAATCGAAATCCGGAAATAGCCGCCCTTTCCCACACCCACACCATGACTCGATCTAACCCACATAAAACTCTCCCCGTTTTCAACTCCTGCTCCCGTTACCGAGACAGCGTGCATGCCCATAAACATAGAATCCGGATGCATTGGTCCACGGTAAATTCCCTATCAAAAACATAGAAACATTCAACAATATGATATTTATTCTCAATTTTCTGTTTAAACATTAGATATATGCAAATACATGAGTAATGATATACCCCTTTAATATTTTCATAATCCGGTTGAAAGATTGGCATTGCCGCTCCCAGGGGTTGTGTTTGCAAATGAATGAGAGCTTCTTCTACGGTAGGGATCGACTTGGCGGCACCAATATACCCTAGGTGGGGATTGGATAAAACCCGAGGTGGTGGAAACTCTTTGCACCCATCGAAAGGCCGGTCAACTGCTTTTTGAATACCTTGTTGAACAACATACCTCAAGGCTTTTAAGATGCTGAGCCTATAACAGAAATGCGCCTTATTGTTTCGAAGCTTTCCCTTCTCCGGAAACACAAAATCTACAAGCTCTTGATACGAGTACTCAGTCCCGTTTTCACGTTGTTTGATCCACCGTATTGCAGTGACTAATTCAGCCGTCACAATGGCCCAACATATATCTACATTTTATCAAAGTTTTTTTATAGTTACCAATTTTAGGAAAAACAAAAACCAGTTCATAAGTAAAAACAGCTTAGAATTTGAAACTCTACCGTGTTCTCCCTGATCTTTCACCGGACCATAAAAAGGTCCCCAGTCCACCTTCTTCGTTTCATCGGGCACTACCTTTATTGGTCGACAAGTGAAAAAGCAGAAAACAACGTCATAAGTACATTACTTAATTTGCTCATGTATTAACAAAGTAAAAATCATTCAAACATGTTGTAATTCTTACATCTAACATCATTGAGGTTAGTTCACTCTTTATTTATGTCTCTCTCTTTATCACACTATGTTCTTGTTCTTGCTTAGAGAGGAACACAAGAAACGTTTTTGCTTTAATCTTCTACATTGTATTAATTGGATTACAAGGATAATTCTTACAAGATACAACACACACATACTTATACTACTTTACTTCTACTTTCTACATACACATACACACTTGCACTTGGACCTTACTCCTAGTTCTAGACTCTCTTACACAAGCAAGGTAGCCACCCTACACATTGACATTGGAACACTAGTTCCTTGATTTACTCTCTCTTTTAGACTCTAACTAGGACTTAGTTTACTTTAGTTATTACAACTCTTCTTGTTGGACCTTAACCAAACAACCACAAAACACTTATTCGTATGGGCCTTATCAAATCACCAATGGCCCAACTCACAAAACACAAACCCATTTGGTTTGATGACTTTCCTTTCTTCCTTTGACTCTTCTCTTCACGATGTCTTTTCTCTGACATCGTCTTCTTCTTCCGATGCTTCTTCCTCTGTTCTTCATCTTCTTCTTCTCATGGGTTCTTCTTCTCTTTTGCAAGTTCAATCAAGGATACAATTCCAACAAAACACCAGAAATTAACAAATCCCCAATTCCAATTTAGGGATTTGAATCCCTTTGCTTCTTCTTCTTCTTCTTCTCTGGAATCGCCTCTTCCCTGTGCGACTACAATATTTTCACCTTCTACCTTAGGTTTCACTACTTTTTTCTTCACTCTGAGTATCTCAAATTTTCCATCAGGTTCAAGTTTTAGAATCTCGAGAAATGTTGAAAGTGGGATGTATTGTCCAATCTTCTTTAGTTCTGAAAAGAGTTGATCGGATTCGTATAGAATCTCAACCTGCGTAGATTTACGACATCATTAAATCATCAAAAGAACATCTCTTTACTTCGTCAGATCAACATTACTTCCAAGAAACTAAATTGATCAATTCTTAACTTACTTTAATAGGAAGTTCCTCCATTGATGTTTGGAAAAATCACAAGACTTCCTGCGCACGCAAACTGAAGAATGTTGAAATCAAGACTTCGATCGCTCTCAATCAAAGTGTTTTGATGGAAGAAGAAGAAGAAGAAGAAGAAGAAGAAGAAGAAGAAGATAAATGATCTCATATTCTCATGAATTGAGCTTAAGAACAGCAAACCTACCCTTTTTCTATGCGTCTCGCAAGATCGCACAAGAAAGATCCTTCTCTCTCTGGAAGATAAGTTCGACTACACACACTGGATCACGAAGATGAAGAGCACACTCGTATTGGTAACCAAGAAACCTCTGTTTTAATCGACATTGAAGAACGACATTTACAAACCTAAAGCGTGGAGTGCAAGAAACAAGAATATTTATTGAAGAACACAAATATGTGTTTTATTTTAACCTTCACGAATTGAATAATCGAACTGTATGCAATGTGTATGAAGAAGATGAAAGAAGAAATGTGATTGTTTAGTTATCTCTGTTAATGGCGTATATATCAAGAAGACGAGATCAAAAAGAGAAAAAGAAGAACGAAGAAAGATTACGACTACTTACTATAACTGAACATGTCTTTAGTCTATAATCGACGTCAACACGAGAACGCGTTTCAACTCTTCTTTTGTTTTTCTTTTTATTGGGGAAAACTAATAACATTGTGTTTTTCACTATGTGTTTTACAAGAATTCAACGTGGAGCACTAATTGCACCCAAGAATGGATTGTTTTTTTTGGTTTGTTAGCATTAAGATTCCATTCTTTGTTGTTCCATTAGAGGCAATATCGTAACTATATATCATTTTGATTACAAGGTTATAACATTATATAAGAGAAATTATGTAAAATAGACACTTTTTTAACAAATAATTTACAAAGTAGGTAGTTTTTTTAGAAATTAGAAGAATAGACATTTTTCTCTTTCCTCTCTAATACAACTTTCTATCTAATAGAGATTTTAGTAAATGACTTATATATATCCTTTGTTGTTTTGTTATCTAGCAAGATAAAGACAAAACTATTATTTTTTCTCTTTCTTCTTTTAACTTAAACTTAAATACTTTTATTTTGTTTTGTTTTGTTAAAAATTCTTCATAAAAAATTATTACATAAACATATTAATCTTTAAAATTTTTAAGTGAATCCAAAAAAGTTCAATTTTGCTATATTTTATATTTTTTTAATTTAATCTCAATCCGTCGGTGTACAAAATAATGTAAAAAATGGTGTACAAATTGTAGTGTACGGCGATAATATAAAAATTAATGTATACTATTAATGTAAAAGTGGTATACAATATGTAAACAGTATACAAGGTGATGTACAAACGACAATTGATAGAGGTGTACACGTACATAATACGATGGTGTACGGAGATGATGTAAAATATGGTGTACATAAAACGATGAGATAGTATGTCGCACCATATACCACCTCGTGTGTAGTCTACAATATCGTACACCCACCTATTTTGTACTTGTACACCACATACAAAGAAATAACCATTTTTGTCAAGTGATAATGTATAAAACAATATTTACACAATAGTGTACGAGATTGGTGTACAGAAGAGTGTACAAACGTTAGTGTACACTACGTAGAAATGTACAAACATTATTTCAATTTAATGGTATACACCATCATATTCATTGGTGTACATGATGGTGTACACTATTATATTTAGTATAACCTATGGTTTATATTACAATCGTGTTTGTATTAATATTATGAACAATAATTACTTTAATTTACAAATATAAGACAAATCGATGTACTTAATGACTTGGTGTACAAGTTAGTGTACAAAACTATGTTTAAAATGCTGGTGTACGAGATTGGTAGCAGAATATATACAAATCATCTTTTTTTTTTTTAAGATTCTTTTTTAAAAAAGAAAACCAAAAAAATTAAGAAAAAAAAAAGTAATGATATAATATATTTTGAACCAATAATATAAAAGATTTGAACCCACACAAAAAGCTAACTCACAAAAGACAAGGGGGTAAAGTGGTATTTGACTTCTTTCTTGTCTTTTAGTCTATTACACACCACTTCTATCTCACAAAAGAAATAAAAAGTGTCTATTTCACAAATTTAAAAAAAAACTACCTATTTCTCAAATTACTTTTATAAAAGTGTTTACTTTGCTAAAAAATCCATTATATAACTCACTAATTAAAAAAGTTAACATTTTCAGAGAAAACGTACAATGATAATTAGATTATAGAACTAATAAACAATCAAATTTAGTTTCTTAGTCTTGTAACTTATTTATTTTTAAGTGAATTGAAACCTATATTTCTAAATACAATGTAATATATCTATATATATATCAATGTTGGATTCTATATTTAAATTGCATTGCTAATTTTTAATTTATTTAAAAAGTTAATTTCATTTGGTCAATGAAATTTCGGACTATGATTTTTAATACTTTAAAATTTATATTTTCACTAATCAAATTAGCAACTCAAACATCTAACAATAATATTTGTATGTTATACATTTTAGTTGGATTTTCATACTTAATAATGATATCCATTTTAGTTGGCTTTTTATACTTAATTTTACAACTAAGATATATAAAGTTAAATACGTTATAAGAATAAAAATATAATTTGAGAATTATTAACTTCTAGGTCCTAATTATTATTATAATAATGGAAGTGAAGATGTTACTTAAACCGTAGTGCTCTTATTATGACTTGTTTCATATATATCTTTATTAGTTTTAGAAATCTAGATTTTGGTATTTGACAAATTATAAACTATTATATTTCACAAATTTTAAAATATATTACAACTCAGACTCAACTATTAAAATCTTCCACAGCACCAAATGGCAAGTTCTAGAATCAGACACATCTCTAAGAGAAGTTCAAAACTAAACAGACACATTATGCCTGAAAGATTTCATGATTTTATTGAAGATTCCAAATGAATACAAGAGAAGAGAGAAGAAGCTTAGACTGTATTGAAACACAATCTCATCAATCATAGTTTCATCAACGTCTCTTCGAGTCCAACAACGTGGACTTCACACGCGCTAGAGCATCTTCGATACCTCAGGAGTTCCTTGAAGATGATATACTCTTCCTTCATACTACGACCTCCCAAACATATAGTAAGTTTCTTGAGGCTTGCTGAATTTTCAAGGAAATACTTTATTAGTTTCATTTCTACTCCAACTCCACCAATTGGATTTTTCATCTCGATGCTCTCGAGTCTTGACCACAAACACCAAGGCACATATGAGAAACGAATTTGCTCTTTCTTCCTAGTGGAAACATTCAGCTCCTGAAAAAAACACAAAAGATGAATAGGATAAATCTTTTCAAAAGTATTAATCCAATAATACCAAACAAAAACTAGTACCACGACGAGTGATTTGAGATTTGGACAGCTATTGAGAAGGTCAGGCAACATTTCCAAATCATCAGCAAAGATTTTAGCATGCAAATGAGACATGTTATAAAACTGAGGTATGGGTTCTTGTTTCGAGTATTGATGGATAACCTGAAAAAAAAAATGAATAATTAAGGAATATAATTTAATTTATGAACCAAAGTCACATGTTAGATTTATTGACATTATATACCTTAAGAGTATTCCAACATATGGTCATATCCTTGACACTCGAGATCCTGCCGAGAAAATTACCAATGCTACTTCTCTTTTCCAAGTCATTTGGATCCAAAACACCTTTCACATTGAAATCAACAGCGATATCTACCTTGGCAGGTGAAGACAAGCTATATATCTTAAAACTATCGGATTTATTATCTTTAAGACTTAAATACTTGATTCTAGGGCAATAAATCACAACTTCCCACTTGTCAATATCAAAATGGTTAGTAACATCATCACTGCGAACCAGATTGAGAGTATTTATTGTCTGAGAGCCCACTCGGATGACCTTCAAATCATCTTGACTTCTAACTATGCTCAAATCCTCAAGAACAGGACAAGACACGATAAGTGCCTCTAGAGTCGCAGGATTTTTGAACCTAACTTCTTCTAAATGCATTGTCTTAAGACGCGGTAAAGAAATATGGTTCAACTCATTAAAGAACATGCAACGAAGTCTCAAGCATACCAAAGTCTGGCAGACAAAGATCCTTATAGGCAGAAGATCAAAACCATCATATCTCTTAAGAAAATTAATCTCAAGATGTTGAAGTTTACGTGTAACCGCTGCATCCACCCATGACTTGATAGCCAAGGGATCAATCTTTTCTCTCTTGGAAGTAAGCTTGAGGTTTTCAATCGGTGTCTCAACAGGGAAAACAAATCTATTGACAAAATTCACAAAGGAATTGTAATCAGGGAATTCATTGTCATCGAGATCTAACTTGGGAACCGAACGCCAAAGTGATCTCCATCTAATGGACAAAAGACTTGTCTTAACAACATCTTTTGTAGGAAGATTCAAGAGTATCTTACCAAGAAGAAGATCTGGTAATAAGCTTATTCGATCTTCCCTACCATTGATACGATATCTTTTACCATTATTTTGCATCTCTTTTCGAAAATGAAACATCTTTCACAACACCTTATTCTGCAAATCAGTCGAAAAATGTAATCAGATGGCTACGAAAAATCTGTTTTTTTTGGTATTAATCTAATAACAATCTCAATAAATACTTTCTATGGTTGCCAAAATATCCACTTTTATTTAAAATTTATAGATTTTGTATATGTAAATGTTTTGAGTATTTATTGGTTCAAAGAAATAATTAAGACTAAAAGTAGTATATAACATTGATATCAAAATCTATAGATAAATCGTTATAGTATTTAATTTTCCTTGTCAATGGAGAATTAACACATAAAAATTATATTTCCCTATCGAGAAATAAAAAAATCCATGAAAAGCCTGATACGAAAGTAATGTACCTCGGCTAGCTTCAACAATGAGTCATTCAAAACCTACAGCTGAACAACATAAAATTTAACGAGATTTTGTATCTTTGTTTTTCCTTTTGTTTTTGTAAGCACTAAAAGGAAGACATGAATCTTATTTTGGATGACAGGAAGAGAGTAAGCTCAAGGAATTTATATTTTGAATAATATCCAAATTCTAAAGTCAAACAAAAGGAAAGGTAATTTTATGTTTTTAGTTAATACATCTATACTAGTATTTTTGCAACACTTTGGTAACGGGTGGCTAAAAATGCTTCCGGATATATCGGATACCCGACCCGTTTTTAAAATTCCTTCACAAAAAATTTGTTGGGTCGGGTTATATTTAACCCAACTCATACACCGAATATTCCATATTTAATAATTTAGATATTTAGAAGATTTGATTAAGATTTATAATTATGATTTTCCTATCATTTTTTTTTATTTGTTTTTAACTGTTTTGAATCATCACATAATACATAAAGTAAAAAAAAAATCAATTTTTTTTCAGCATATACTGTGATTCGAAATTTTAAAAACGTACATATATTATCCAATCGACGAAAATGTGTGTTCAACGTTCTACATCGATTAAAATATTTAGACAATGATTCAGAATCATATCATAAATAAGAACATTAATAAAATAAATGAGTTTTTTGGCGGGACGGGTTTGGCGGGACGGGTTTGGCGGGACGGGTTTTTGAATCAACAATAATAAAAAGATTAAAATATCATTAATCCGCCGCTTCAATACGGATTAAATCTTTTTTTTTTTTAATACCACAAATATTAGACATATTAAATCAGTCTCATTTAGAAAAGATTGTATAAAACCAAAAATTGTCCCGTGGTATAATGTTACTTAATAACAATATTTTATAAAATTTTAAAATATCATTAACATGATGCTTTAATACATATTAAATCTTTAGTTTATTAAAATATAAATGTCTTAGAGAATGATATGATTTGTAAACTTTTATATATAATAAATAATCATTAAATTTTAAAATAAAAACAAATCACGGGATGGGTTAAGAAATTATGGAACGGGTTATATTTCGGAAAGGATTTATATGCCGGACGAATTTGAATCAATATTTATATACCGCTTTAATACGGGTTAAATCCTCAGTTTATTAATAATTGTCTCGTGGACTCGTGGTATACCGTTACTTAATAACAATTGTAAACTGTAA
Source organism: Arabidopsis lyrata subsp. lyrata (assembly GCF_000004255.2). Classification (NCBI taxonomy): domain Eukaryota; kingdom Viridiplantae; phylum Streptophyta; class Magnoliopsida; order Brassicales; family Brassicaceae; genus Arabidopsis; species Arabidopsis lyrata. The sequence goes on from NW_003302551.1 coordinate 11,423,280, forward strand.
TAGAAATAAATATGTTATAAAGAGATATAATTTACAAAATATTTTTATACTAACTTTAAAATTAAATCATCCCGCGGTGTACCGCGGGTTAAAATCTAGTTAACAATTTATAAATCAAAGTCAAGTATTTGTTATTTATTTAGTTTCAAATTTTGGCTCGTTATTTATTTCGTTAAATCAGTTATTTTGGCGCGCTATTTAATTTTGTTAATAGAGCTAGTTATTTAACAGTATTAAGTTTTAAGTCTAGGATGCATTGATTTTGACTTTTATCATTTATGTCATGTTGAATTTGGAACACAGTTTTGCATTTATAAAAAATTTTGAATGATGTTTGGGTTTCATACTCATTTTTAAGGTATCCCATATATCTCCACCTCAGTTACTCGGTGGTTCATGATTCTCTCTCTTTCTCCTCTCAGATCTGTTTCTCTTCTCCCATTCGGGGTCGGGCCCCTCCTCCCCCTCGGCTTCTCTTCCTTCTCGGCCTCACTCTCCCTCAGATATCTCTCCTTCCCTTCTTCCTCTCTTCTTTTCCCGATCTATCTTTCTCGCCTCCTCCTTCGATCTGCTTCTCTTTCTCTCGGATGTTGTTGATGCACGACGAGGCTGGCAACGGCGGCTTGTGAATTGAAGAGGACAAGTCAGGGCCTAGGGTTGCGACTCTCTCTCTCTCTCTCACGCACTCCATCTATCCATCTCTTCATATCTTAGGGTTTGTGGGTAAAGGCTCTCTCCCCTACACCCAAATTGTAGAAACTAGATAAGGATTTGGGAGAAAACTCTTTATTATGTGTTGTTCATCTCAAAAGAGTTGATACCCATATATAGAGACTAATTTAGGTTTAACCTAATTAGATTAGGAAATAGATAAATATGAATAAGTAAATATTCTAAATCTCTTAATCCTTATCACAATAGGATATCTAGAATATTATTCGGCTTGGACTTTACGGGTTAACTTCATAAACGGACTTTGACGATCCACAATAGTTGGTCCGCAAGATACACATCTTGCTCTCTAAGATACCTCCAATACAAATTCTTATATATGTTTCTCCATACGCCAAAAGGCTAAGTTGGTTTTATTGGCTTGGCCTAAACCTACAATAAATATTGGGTTGGTGATTTGGGTTATCATTTAGAAACAAATTTTTTACTCATTATATTAGTTTCATCTAGAATCATTTGTATTAATTGTTCGTAATTCATCAACATGATTCACAATGCTACTTTTGATTTCGCTCATAAAAAACCTTATATTGAAAACTAGAATATTCACAGATTTTGTTATTAGTGTTATATATATCCCATTAAAAAAAAAACTAAATTTAAATTAAATAAATAAAATTATGAAGTAAATAAACTATATATATACAAATATGTATATTATTATTGTTTGTTATTTAAGTTAGAAAAACAAATCATGGCGACAATTTGAACAGATCCAATGTATATTAATATTGTATGTTATTTAAGTTATAAAAAATAAATTATGATGACAATTTGAACAGATTCATCCTGCAGCTGTGAAATGTTCTTAGACCGGACAGCGTATGTATTATAAAATGTTCTGATTTTACAATTCAGAAAAATTATTTGAACCTAAATATATCAATAGCCTTAGCTATTGCAATCATCTTAGCCTGATGAGATTTCTTACGAAGGGCTTCCTTGTTAGCTTTACTTCTAGCTCTCTTCTTGGCAATTTTAGATTCGTTAAGATTCTTAAACCATCTCCAATGGTGAGAGACTACCATGGCTCTCACCAATTATTTAATTTAAATTTTGTTAATTTGTTAGATGAGAGTTTGTGTTTTAAAAAAAAAAAATTCATAGTCCAATGGTAGTCTCTCTAGTGAGGTTCTTAGAAAAAAATAAATTAGAAATTATTATATTTTATAAAACTTAATAATTATTGCAATTATAAAATATTACATACATTATTTTCAAACATATTAAAAATAGATGTGAAAATCAAAAACTGGAATAACGATTAGTTGTAATCTTGACTTGTGCAAAATTTTTACCATATATTAGAAAACGTTTGGAATATTATTCCATTCCGAAAATAATCATTTACATACAAAATATCCTATACTATTATTTGGGGAGTACACTTTATAATATACCCTTAACTAACCTTCCTTTTTGTAAGAATTTACTTAAGAATGCCATTACAAAAATCTTCTTTTAGAACAAATTTCATTCAATTTATTAATGATAAACAAGTAAAATACTAATTTATGTCATTTAATTAATTTAATTAAATTATAAAACGAAAATCTGTTATTATTATTTTTTTAAATGACCAATCAAAATGAACATATAAGATTTGATATCTAACTTACCATATTAATTTGTTATTAATCATTAAACTTCACCTCTCATCTTAATATGATTATATTAATATGAAACAAATAAATCATCATATCATCTACATAATAAAAAAAAGTAATTTTTTTCCTGCATATGCCAAGATTTGAATTTTTAAAAACGCATATAAATTGTTCAATCTATAAAGGAAACAATTAAACGAGTCAAAAATTCAGACTTGAGTAATATATTTCTTTTACACAAAAATAAAGTCAACAAAAATTCCGACTGAGCAACGGTGAGAATTTGAATATTTATATTCGATTTCATACATTTATATTTTTGAAATGTATAATTTTATATACTACAATAAAAATTTAAATATTTTAATTTGCAACATTTAAAATAAGTTTTACTTGATACTTTTAGAGAATATCATCAATACTTAATAGTTCAAAAAGTTAAAAATTATAAATACTCTAATTTGATTATTTTTAAAAATATTTATAATAGGTAGCGGTTAAATATAATATATTATATGATGAAATGTGTTTTGATCCTTATAACTATTTGAATAGTTATATTTAATTTCATATAATTTGTTTTTTGAAATTCATAATTTTCTAAACTACAAAAAAAATTTAAAGATTTTAATTTGGAATATTTAAAAATAGTGTAGAACATTTAAATATGGTTTGACACCTCTAAATATTTGAAAATTTGATTCCGCAAGCAATTTTAGAATTAACAAATAATAGATTGTGCACGCAATATTTTAAAATAAAATATTGAGATTCTAAAATGAAAATATAGACTCCACGCACGGGTTAATTTTGGTATTATTATATACTAAATATATGTTTATAACATATTCAATTATGCGAATAATTGGTAAATTCCGTAATTATAAATCTCAAACAAATTCTGTAATTAGATTAGCTCAAACAAATCTCTATTTCAACAACCAAAGAATTATAAATTGAAAAATAATCTTCTAAATTAATTCAAAATAATAGCTAATTTTCTTAATTAATTCAAAATAATATATGTCTTATATGCGATTCATTTATGATATTTTAATTTTTGATCTAACTGAAATATATGCAATCCTATATTGTGGTTGTTAACATAAATTAACTTATTGTTCAAAAAATATTACTTTTTAAAAAATAAAATTATTTTCCGTTTTTATATCTTAAAAACAAATTATCCATAATTGAGTATTATAGAAAAATTTCTATATTTATTCTAATATTTTATATAGGGACTGACAAAAAAATTAATATTTTTCACTTACTATTATAATATATTAAAACTTAGTTCTCATATATATATTATATAAATTTTGTAATAAATAAAATTCAACCCGTACTTTAGTACGGGTGATGATCTAGTTTGGTTATAAAATATCTGTTTGTTTTGTAAATTATTCCATCGTTGAAAAAAGAAAAAGAAAATTATTCAAGATTGCAATCAATTTATAAATTCTTTTTCTCATTTTGTAAACCTTACACTTAGTACGAGTACTATACCATCCTCGTCCACGTAATAACTGCCAGCTTTCAAACAACTTTCTTCATCATCAATCCATTGAACTGAAAATATTAAAGGTTATGACAACTTAACACGATATATGTATGCTCTGTATGTTGGGAGGCCAATCCCATACAAGGAAAAAATTTCCATATCCGGGACATTGGGCAGCTTTAACTCCATGACGACAAATTTCTAAAATATAATTTAGTCTTAATACTTTCTTTAAAGGAAACTAAAACATAAAACATATGGATTTAAGACCATGTGAAATAAGCACAATGTACAATTGATTTTCAGCTTACCAAAAAAAAAAATGTACAATTGATTTTCATACACTTAATGCGTTTAATCAGTTTTAAAATGCTAACATAGTTTGATTGCTATGAGATTATCAAGTATTTTTCAATGGAAATGCAGTTTGGAATTTATTTTGAAAACAACATTAGTCATATTACTTTTAGTGTCTTTGATTTCAATATTTTTGATTGTAAAACTAAAAACAAGCTATTTCTATAACCTTAGTCATATTATTAATTATTTTTTTTTTGTTAAATGGTAAATGTAGAAATTTATAATGTCAATATTGAGTATTAATTGTGTTAACATGTGCATAAGTTACACAATTATTACAAAGTCGTATATTTACTCAATTCAATGGTATTTTTAATTTTTAATTGTGTAAATATTATTTTCTTGAAGTAAAAAAGAATAATTAAATTATTTTTAAATCTCATGCTCACATGTTGCTGTCCAAGAGCTCATCAACCCATTTAATTAACTGCCCGGCCTTAACTAGAATATTTACATATTTTACTCAATAAATAGTAATATCCACTTTAACAAATTGTAATCGAAACTAGGACTAATATTTTCAAATACTGAATCTAGAAATATTTTTTGACTAAAAGTTTAAATTCTACCCCGGATGGAATTAATAACAGAAAATATTTAAATGACGAAACCAAAAACAGAAAATATTTAAAAGGATGAACATTAATAAATAATAGAGGATTACTGTAGCTAAAAAAATTTCAAATATTTTATTATTTAAGAGTACATGTGGCAGATACATTTGATACATTTCATCATTGTACATGTGAAAGCATATTCATTTACGAAATGAATCTCAAATTTTATCATAACTAACCAATTAATTATCACACATTTTATTTTTTAGAATCGAAACCCACTTATAATATACAGAAATAATTATGTATCAACATTCACATATAATATACGCTGTCAAATATATATATATATATATATATATATATATATATATATATATATATATATACACAAAACATGTATATATTTTTCTGAACCAAGATACAATCAAATTCACAAAACATATAATACATAAAAATTGTAATCTAGTTTTTAAGTGAATGAATTTATAAAATTATTTATTTTATGAAAAATGAGTTATAATACAAATAATCATCATATTATAGGCAAAGCATATTTTTACATAAAACAACTCAAAGTTATTATACATTTTTGCCATTACAATAGATTATATAGTTAATTCGAATTAACTTAATAATTATTTTTACCTGTTAGCTAGTTCTAATTTTAAATTTGACAAAATATTGACCGGTATGTACGAATAACAACGAAATAGCTGAATTATGAAATAGTGGAATCAATACAACGACAACGGTTTTAATCTAAATTAACAAATGATTGATTTACCTATTCAAAGCAATTTATACGAAGGACTGTCTTTAACAAAATATATTATTTCTTGCTATGGAGCCCGTAAAGGAGTTGTACATATTGTTGTAAGCACATTAGATGTTGGATATCTTACGCGTCGACTTGTTGAAGTAGTTCAACATGTTGTTGTACGTAGAACAGATTGTGAAGCTACTATTTCATGGATGAATGAATTTTCTATGATTTAGTTATAGTTTTAAAGCGTGCCGGATAAACTGAAAAATCATTTGTTATTTTTTACGTTTTATAGTTCAGCAGAAATTTTTGTAAATGGTTTGTATTCAATAGAATCACGTGTTGAAAACGTGAAAAAAGTTTTATATCATTCAAACCCTTAATTAAAATCTCGGGATATATCATTAGGATTTGATGCACATAAAACCATAAAGAGATATTTTGTGATATACCATGCATTTATAATAAGATCTTCTTTCTCTATGATTGGTTTTCCATAGGTCTAGTCTAACTGCCTAAACATTTAAGTACTCGGGATTTTAAATTTTAAAAAATATATTCAAAATACTCGGAAAAAAATCATACTTGTATCATCCAAATAATACCCAAATGACCCAAAAGTTTCCGACATGTCTAAAAAAGAAATTGTACTTGTGTCACCCAAATCTATCCATGTAACCCGACCAAAAAAATTGTAACGTTGTGTATTTGTGTAATTACAATTATTGGGTTTGGTACTGGTTCTTAGGGTCTAGAGTTTTATGTCCAGTTCGGTTCGAGTATATTTTTCAGTTCAGTTACGTTTACTCTTTTCGGATCGGTTATTTTGTCCATGCCTAGTTTTCCAGCAGAAATAGACACAAACAACGAAGCTAAACCAGAGCAAAGTAGAAAGCCTTTCTACTTTGATCAAAGGAGACGAAACCAAACAGAAGAAAATCTCTTTCTTTAGAATCGCTGCCTTAAACAACCCAGTGCTTGCAGTGCTTTTATTCGGATCCAATAGCCCTTGTCTTAAACGGGGTCGTAACTTTCGATTTTCGGGATTCTAATCTCAAGCTTGATAGAAAACCTTTCTCGTATAAACATTATTTCATTTAAATTAGTGATAAAATTATGTTATTATATAGTATAACTAATATTATTTTTATTTAAAATTGCATTCTGCGCCACGCGGGAAGCATCTAATTTTCCATTGTCACTTTAGAGTTTAAATGAGCCGAGATCCATCAGGACAAAGCACACAATAATATTTTAAAAGTAGAAAAAATTATCCATACAAAGCCAAGAACAAGTCTGAAAACTCAAAACCCCAAAAAAAAAAACGAAAAATAAATCTTCAAGCGACCATCAAACCTGTCTGAAACAAATCTGAATCCAACAGTCCTTGCATCTGCATATCTTTTTAAACACAAAAATCTTCAAGCCACCAATTCAACCTGAAAAACAAATTCCACAGATCGTTAACAAACCTTTTCGCACCTATCATCCCTACAAGCCAAACCTGAACCTGCAAAACTCTCAAAAACCGTAAGCATGCAATAACAAAGCCAGAGAGATTGGAAAAGCTATAAGAGTTGAAAATTAGATGACCAGAACGTTATGGTACAGAGAGTTATGGTTGCATTCGCTTTATTCCCAACTTGCACTTGTCATATTTTCCCTGACTGTAACAAACAAAGTTCTACATGCACATCGAACTCACACCAGAACAAAGCAAACACACACACACAATGATAAATTCGATGACACTATGACTATGAGTTACAAACAAAGTTCTACACGTACTACATCAAATTCATTCCCAATATAAGCATGAACACACAATGATAAGTTCTATGAAGTATGAACCAGGGGAGATTTGTGTAAACATAAGTGAATTATGAACCATCGTACACACATAGAGCAAACATAAGTGAAGTATGAACCAACCCTAGAAAACACAGGGAGAAAACTGGTTAACTCAGAAAAATGCTTTCTTTGCAATTACAGAAATGAGCGTTTAAAAAACTTGCAGCTTTAAGATGGTTGAGTTGATGAAAACAGTTTGGAAAACTGAGAATGGTTTCACAAATGCAAAACAGAAGTTCAGGGTGGTTCACATCATTGCAAGCAAGTAAGATAGCACATGCAAGGACTACTATGACTAACCACATGCTTGATTTGCACAAGAAAAGTTGTCAGCACTAACCAATCAATGTAAACTAAGCAAACTAATTAATTTTAATCACAGAGTTTCTGACCCTGCACAAACCTGCACAGCGGAAAATGGGCTGTGAGCTACGTTTGTTGATAACCTAACTGAATCTACCTGTTATTTGCATTTTCCTGCTCTTCTTTCTCCCTGTTCCATTGCTCAATCTTAGCACGTCTTTCCTCACTCCCATCCCTAACAAGAAAAGTTGTCAGCACTAACCAATCAATGTAAACTAAGCAAACTAATTAATTTAAATCACAGAGTATCTGACCCTGCGTAAACCTGCACAGCGAAAAATGGGCTGTGAGCTACGTTTGTTGATAACCTAACTGAATCTACCTGTTATTTGCATTTTCCTGCTCTTCTTTCTCCCTGTTCCATTGCTCAATCTTAGCACGTCTTTCCTCACTCCCATCCCTAACAGGACTTTTCTGTCTCCTTCCACTAGGACTTCTGCTTCTGTATCTCCTGCTCCTGCTACGGCTCTCACCATCATCATCATCATCATCATACCTTCTACTACGGCTATGCCTTTCATGAGAGCGATCGTCGTGACTACGATGCCTATAAGGACTCCTGCTTCTGCTATGGATATGCCTGTTTTTGTATCTTCCATATAACTGCCTCCTCAATCCACTGTCAAGTTAAGTTGATGGACGAGAGAGTCAGATGGTTTTAAGTACAACATAGGAAAACATATATGAACAACACATGACAAAAGAAGAAACATGTGAACCTGCTAATGCTTTTTAGGTGCATAAAGTTGCAGTATCCACCCCGTTTGCAAGTCTCTTCCTCATACTGTCGACAAGTAGCTTCACGAAAGTCGGTGACAGGGGAGAAATCAACAATGATTGGACGACCTGTGTTTCCAAATGTTCAAAAAAGTAAGACTAACATACAAGCCTGTAAGTAAAAAAAAAACTTCTTAAAACATTGAAGTCGCAACAAACCTGCATAGAATCTTCCTTGAAGATTGTGAAGCGCATTTCCTGCTTGCTCTTCTTCTCGAAACTGCACATACACATTACCAACCTACACAAGAAGATTGACATACTGTTATGATTCAAAGTCCAAGAAACAAACAATGAGAGAATGCTTAGCTAGTATCTCAAAAAACCATGTGGTCAGAGAGATTGTCACAGACATTTAAACTCTCAATCTCACCATACTTATTCAGCTCCTCAAAAAGATCCTCATAAAAATCCTGCACATTCACAATTACATACATTATCAAAAGCACATAACATAAATCAATCATTCACCAGAATTACAAAAGATTCGCAAACAAAAACTCAAAGCATACTTCACAATCTTCAAGAGCATAATCAAAATCCCTAAAAAAAACTTAAATAACATCAATTATTCGCAAATTCAATCTCCTGAAGAAAAAAAGAAAGTTACAAACCTCGAAGTGTGCTTGCATCTTACGAGGATCGATACGGTTTCCATTGACATCGACACCAGGAGTGATCATATCGGGACGTTGATACATATTCGAAAGGAGAAGCGTAGGGCTTATACTTGGTTTGGTGTGTAGACGCGAGCATCGATCTCCGTGACGACAAGCGCCGATTTTGAAGTAGAAATGACAATTCGCACGATCCTTCTCCGTTCCGAAAATCGACGCTAAGTGCTCCGCCATCTTCCAATAGCTTTGTGAAGAACAGTAAACTCTTCTTCTTCGTGGAATTAGGTTTTATTTACTTGCTATGCCTAAAAGATGTTTCTGGAACAGATTTAAGTTGTTATTTACTCTTTTACCCCTATATTTTTAACTATTTACAAACCAACCACAAAACTTGTGTTAAATTGGGCCGAAGCCCATAATCCATATAAGTGAAGACGACGAGTGATACAAGAGTGGTTCGACACAACAGTGCCAGTACCACTCAGTGACTTAGGTTATAGGGTTTGGTTGGTTGGTCGTCTTCAAGCTTTGATAGTTTGGTTGTGGTATTTCAATGGGGAATGAGAAATTCACTTGGGTGATTAAGAATTTCTGTTCTTTGCAATCTGAGTCCATTAATTCTGATGTATTCGTGATCGGTGGCTGCAAATGGTAAAGAAGAAGACAACTTTGTTATATCTCTAATGTTGTTGTTTTTTTCGTCCAATATAGGTTTATGAGAACATCCTCCATTGTTTTATTTTTGCTTGCAGGTATCTTGCGGCTTATCCCAAAGGAAAATATAAGGCTGATTATTTGTTTCTATTTCTGGTGGTAGCTGATTTTAAAACTTTGCCATATGGATGGAAAAGACACATAAGATATCGCCTAACTTTCGTAAATCAAATCTCCTATGGACTCTCCCTACTAGGAGGTGAGTTCTATAAAGTTCGTATTTTGTGAATTCTATTTGGGTTTTGTGTTATGTCAGTTCTATCTTTTCGTGGTCTACAGGAAAAGAAGAATGGATAGGTAAATACCGTCCTCTCTGCGGGTATCAAAAAATGATTCTTCTTACCAAACTTAATGACAAAAAGGGTGGATTTCTTGTGAACAATGAAGTCAAGATTGTTGTGGAGGTAGATGTTCTTCAAGTGATTGGCAAATTAGATGTTTCTGAGGAATCTCAAGAGGTAACTCAACCTCTGAAAAGGATAAAACTAAATGGTGATGGTGTGGTAACTTCATCAGTAGATGTCAATGGGTTTCAAGTTCTTCCTTCAGAGGTAACATGTTCATAAAGATTAATTCAAACTTTTTAGATGCGTTATTTTACAAAGGAAGTGACTTGGATAAATGCCTATATAATATATCGATTTCAAACTGGTGAGACTTATCATCATTTACCTCTTTGTTGTTGCTAATTTTGGACTAGATGGTTTTTTTGTGTTTTCAATTTATCAGTAGAACACATCTTAATACAGAGAAAATGTAGGAAATTAAAATGGTATCTTTAAAGTCTATCATTAAGGTTATGGGTATGTATACATATTAGTTTACATTTTATTCATCCTTTTTTACAACTGCAGGCGGAATCTGTGAAACGCATATTCGAAAAACACCCAGAAATGGCACTAAAGTTCCGGGCAAAGAACCAACATCTGAGGACATCATGCATAAATGTCGTCCTCAGCCTAATCAAAACGTTGTGTCAATCACTGCAAGACATTTCCATTGATGACATGGGACAAGCAGAGCAAGCACTAACATATCTGAATAATTCGGGCTTTAAGGTGGATTGGTTGGAGGGTAAACTGGAGGAAGTAAAGGAAAAGAAGATGGAAGAGCTGTTTGGTAAGACTCGGATGCAAGAATTAGAGGAAGAACTCAAGGTCTTTAAAAGAAAGTGCTCTGACATAGAAGCTATACTGGAGAAAGAGAAAGAAGAACTCAAGGACTTGAAGCAAAAATGCTCAGACACAGAAGCTCTACTTGAGAAAGAGAAGACAAAGGTGTTGGCCGCCGCCAGAGCTCCTCCTCTAACGTTGGATGATGTTGTCTGATGACGTAGGGTCTGCTAGGTGTTATGTTCGTTTGAGTCTAGGCTTCAGAATTAACATAGGAAGCTAGAGAAACTTCTGTCTACTGGAAGCTCCTATATTTTGTAAAGAGCTAATCTTTTTGTTAAAAGGACTCGCTAGGACTAGGATTTTGTTAGTTGTCTCTTTCGTGACTATGTAACTGTATTATCGCTGGCAAAGGTGAACCTACTAAGTGTACTTTTCAGTATTCAGCTATAATCTTAGCTTATTATGCAAATCAAAGTTAAATTTTGTCTTAAACCAAGTTTAGTTTTACGAGGTTAAAAACCAGCAACGGATACAATAATCCCCTCTGCAAAAAGGCATTTCAAAGATGTATTTAAGCGAATTTAAGGTGTTTTGCCACTTTAAGGTTGTCTGATCATTAATTCTCTTATGTCTCATATAGCTCGTAATGATTATAGGGAGAGTAGCTTCCTGCATAACAGTCATTTGTCTCGTATCCAACATCCTTGACTGCTCTTATCGATTTGGTGGATAATGGATTCGGTTAAAAATACTTTAGCATATAGAGTAACTCTCAATCAAACAGAGTCTGTCACTTGCAAAGAAGATAAATACTTCTGGAGCATCCTAATAACAGTTCAAGCAAAACTCTGAGGACACATAATAAGATCTAAGCTGAGTCAAGCTCATAACATAAGATTGGCACCCAATTCATAGATAATGCTCTCACTGTCTACCCATTCCCTCACTACTCATGCAATTTTCATTATACTTGTACAAGAACATTAGAGGCAGAACGTATAATGTTTTTACTATCTCTAGTCCAAGACTTGGATCATATACCTTTTGAAGACATGAAAACACTGGTGGGTTTGTTTGTTGCTACTATAACAGGGAAACAAAACAAAAAAAAATATGTGAAGATCTTGACACAATGCAGCGATCACATTTTGTTTGGACAGTATAGAACGTTTCTGGAAGCCGCAGGTTTATAGCGTTATCGATTGATAACGTTTGTTGACAAAATTGGGGTATCAGGCTAATAATTTAGCTAAGAAAAACTGTTAGGGTAAACTTTTTATAGTGACAGACCCCACCGCAAAGCGGCCCCATATCCAGGAAAAACTCCACCTCCAGCCTGGACCTACGGGTTAGTATACACCGCTTGCCCCTACTTGTATGGAGGAGTTTTTATTTGGAGAGGTTCAGTACCACCGTGGTGACAGAGAGACTCGAACTCGAGACCTCTGGCACTCATCTGTGAGAAGGAAATACCACTAGGATACCATCACTTCTCGCTTGAACATATAATTTTGAAAAAACCCTCACCTGGCGCGTGTCCCCCACGCGCTTCTCCGTTCTCTCACATCTTTTTTGCATCGAGGAAAAACAGAGAGCTTCGCTTTGCCTCTCCGGTGTGCTTCTCCGGCACCGGAGAGGGCTTTTTCTTTCTTCTATTTCTGTTTTAGCTTCTCTCGCCAATCTCCGTCTTCGTCTTCTTCCTCGCGTTCTGCCGGTTTTGGCCGTGGCTCTCCGTCTTCTCTGGCTTCTCTTGGTGGTGGCTGTTGGA